>NW_006797481.1:5127711-5184487 GCF_000442215.2 Lipotes vexillifer | reverse complement strand
CGAACCTGTGTCCCCTGCATTGGCAGGCGGACTCTCAACCACTGCGCCACCAGGGAAGCCCCATGCAAAAGCTTTTAATTTCATTAGGTCCCATTTGTTTATTTTTGTTTTTATTTCCATTACTCTAGGAGGCGGATCAAAGAAGATCTTGCTGTGAGTTATGTCAAACTCCTATGTTTTCCTGTAAGAGTTTTATAGTGTATGGCCTTACATTTAGGTCTTTAATCCATTTTGAGTTTATTTTTGTGTAAGATCTTGCTGTGAGTTATGTCAAACTTCCTATGTTTTCCTGTAAGAGTTTTATAGTGTCTGGCCTTACATTTAGGTCTTTAATCCATTTTGAGTTTATTTTTGTGTATGGTGTTAGGGAGTGTTCTAATTTCATTCTTTTACGTTAGCTATCCAAGTTTTCCCAGCACCACTTATTGAAGAGACTGTCTTTTCTCCATTGTATATCCTTGCCTCCTTTATCATAGATTAGTTAACCATAGGTGTGTGGGTTTATCTCTGGGCTTTCTATTCTGTTCCATTGATCTATATTTCTGTTTTTGTGCCAGTACCATACTATCTTGATTACTGTAGCTTTGTAGTATAGTCTGAAGTCAGGGAGTCTGATTCCTCCAGCTCTGTTTTTTTCCTTCAAGATTGCTTTGGCTATTTGAGGTCTTTTTTGTCTCCATACAAATTTTAAGATGTTTTGTTCTAGTTCTGTAAAAAATGCCATTGGTAATTTGATAGGGATTGCATTGAATCTGTAGATTGCTTTGGGTAGAATAGTCATTTTCACAATATTGATTCTTCCAATCCAAGAACATGGTATCTCTCTCCATCTGTTTTGTGACCTTCGATTTCTTACATCAGTGTCTTATAGTTTTCTGAGTACAGGTCTTTTACCTCCTTAGGTAGGTCTATTCCTAGGTATTTTATTCTTTTTGTTGCAGTGGGGAATGGGATTGTTTCCTTAATTTTGCTTTCTGATCTTTTGTTAGTGTATAGGAATGCAAGAGACTTCTGTGCATTAATTTTGTATCCTGCACCTTTACCAGATTCATTGATTAACTCTAGTAGTTTTCTGGTGGCATCTTTAGGATTCTGTATGTATAGTGTCATGTCATCTGCAAACAGTGACAGTTTTACTTCTTTTCCAATTTGTATTCTTTTTATTTCTTTTTCTTCTCTGATTGCCATAACTAGGACTTTCAAAGCTATGTTGAATAATAGTGGTGAGAGTGGACATCCTTGTCTTGTTCCTGATCTTAGAGGAAATGCTTGCAGTTTTTCACCATTGAGAATGATGTTTGCTGTGGGTTTGTTGTACATGGCCTTTATTATGTTGAGGTAGGTTCCCTTTATGCCCGCTTTCTGGAGAGTTTTTATCATAAATTGGTGTTGAATTTTGTCAGAAGCTTTTTCTGCATCTATTGAGATGATCATATGGTTTTAATTCTTCAATTTGTTAATATGGTGTATCACATTGATTGTTTTGCGTATATTGAAGAATCCTTGCATCCCTTGGATAAATCCCACTTGATCATGGTGTATGATCCTCTTAAAGTGTTGTTGGATTATGTTTGCTAGTATTTTGTTGAGGATTTTTGCATTTATATTCATCAATGATATTGGTCTGTAATTTTCTTTTTTTGTAGCATCTTTGTCTGGTTTTGGTATCAGGGTGATGGTGGCCTCATAGAATGAGTTTGGGAGTGTTCCTTCCTCTGCAGTTTTTTGGAAGAGTTTGAGAAGGATAGGTGTTAACTCTTCTCTAAATGTTTGGTAGAATTCACCTGTGAAGCCATCTGGTCCAGGACTTTTGTTTGTTGGAAGATTTTTAATCACAGTTTCAATTTCAGTGCTTGTGATTGGTCTGTTCATATGTTCTGTTTCTTCCTGGTTCAGTCTTGTAAGGTACTTTTCTAAGAATTTGTCCATTTCTTCCAGGTTGTCCATTTTATTGGCGTGTAGTTGCTTGTAGTAGTCTCTCGTGATCCTTTGTATCTCTGCGGTGTCTGTTGTAACTTCTCCTTTTTCATTTCTAATTTTATTGATTTGTCCTGTCCTTTTTTTTCTGGATGGGTCTGGCTAAATGTTTATTACTTTTATTTATCTTCTCAAAGAACCAGCTTTTAGTTTTATTGATCTTTGCTATTTTCTTTGTTTCTATTTCATTTATTTCTGCTGTGATCATTATGATTTCTTTCCTTCTACTAACCTTGGGTTTTGTTTGTTGTTTCTCTAGTTCCTTTAGGTGTAAGGTTAGATTGTTTATTGGAGATTTTTCTTGTTTCTGAGGTAGGTTGCTATAAACTTACCTCTTAGAACTGCTTTTGCTGCATCCCATAGGTTTTGGATCGTCGTGTTTTCATTGTCATTTGTCTTTGATTTCTTCAGTGATCTCTTGGTTATTTAGTAACGTATTGTTTAGCCTCCATGTGTTTGTGTTTTTTACGTTTTTTTCCCTGTAATTTATTTCTAATCTCATAGTGCTGTGGACAGAAAAGATGCTTGATATGATTTCAATTTTCTTAAATTTACCGAGGCTTGATTTGTGACCCAAAATGTGATCTATCCTAGAGAATGTTCCGTGTGCACTTGAGAAGGAACTGTTATCTGCTGTATTTGGATGGAATGTCCTGTAAATATCAGTTAAATCTATGTGGTCTACTGTGTCATCCAAGACACTTTTGATTATAGTTATACTTAATTGCTTTTAGTCTCTATGACTTTTTCACATGAAATTCCTTTACAAATTTCTCCTGTCTTGAACATGTATAGCTGATTTTTTAAAGTTGTAATAAAGAGGTTTAGGCATATTTCCCCTTTTACATTCACCTTGGTCAGTTGTACAATTCCATAGCCAGTCAATGTATATCTGAGTCTGGTGTCTCTTCTATGGAAGATGATTTTTCTTTCACACCCAAGATACCTCATAGTTGATGCTTTGATGGATGGTCTCTTCACTCCCCATAGATGCTTCCAGGACATTATTTCTCTACCTGATTTTGATAGTTAATGCTATATTCTAGACTCTGCCAACTTTCCCCCCTCCTCTTTTCTGTCATCCTACTAACTCACAAGGGATAATTATCCTCACAAAGGATAATTTCCCTTGTTCTTTAGAATTTAGCACGTGGCTCTCAGGCTTCCACTCTGTTTCAACTCTTGCCATTATCTTGGATGATGTCGTCTGTATGTACTATTCAGCTACCAACCTGGCCTGTTAGTTCTTTGGTGTCCAGATTTCCAGTGACCTTTTTCTCCATTCTACCTCAACTACCTATTTCCATAATGACGAGTCAGTTATTTGCTACTATGGCAGCACTCAGGAGATTCTAGGAGATTTTGGATCCAGTATACACGCATGGACGTTAGCTTCAGCCTCAGCTGAGACCTCCACACTGCCAGGAAAACTGCTGCATTTCTCACTCTCTGCAGTGACTGTTGTAAACCTTTACTCTTCTCATGTATTTTATCCTCTCTTCTCAACTACTTAACTCTCATGATAACTTTGCCTTTTATTTCAAAGAGAAAATAGAAATCTTCCAAAAGGAAATCTTTTATTTTCCCATATACAGATCTGCAAACCTGCCTAAGTAGAGAAACTTCTCCTTTCTCTTTCCTGTTATGGAGAAGGTGCCTTTTTTTTTTTTTTCTGACAGTGGACAGTTCCTCCACCTATGCTTCAAATCCTATCATCTCTTGTATCATCATTATTGTCATCATCAGCATCTTCATCATTATTATTGTTTTTATGCATATTATTGGGAAGGGCCCTATAGAGAGAGGTTGAAGATAAACACTAGAGAGAAAAGATGGAAGGAAGGAATGGTGGAAGGAGGATGGGATCCAGAGCATAAGGTAAGAATTGGCCTTAGACAAGAGGAGGGATACCTATTCTATTGTAAAAACTAAACAAAATAGGTAACATTAGCAAATACTATATATTAGGCCTTATGCTAATCATTTTACAAACATTATCTCAGTTAATTCTAACAAGAACCCTATGAGGATGGTAGTATTTTTACTCTGATTCATTTGAGAAAATCAAGACTCAGAAATTTAACTAACTTTCATGAGGTCACACAAGTGGTAAGTAATAGCTTTAAGGTTTGAATCTATATTGGGTTAACTAGAGAGCCCTTGCTCTTAACAGCTATAGTATAGTGTAAAAGGAAGGAATAAGGAAAGGATGAGAATATAGAAAAGTTTAAAGACTTAGTAACAGGAAACTGAAGGTATGATTCACATAAAGTAGTCTCCTGGCTCTATTATTTCAACTAGTTTAATGAGTATGTGTTACATATGCTTAATGAAGTTATTAATGTTTCATTTCTTTGTTCTTCTGCTTTACCAGTTGGATGACCTTTACAACAGTTAGTACCTTGAGTTTGGAAAATCATGTGGCTACTCATTGCTAAAGATCCAAATCAGACAGGCAGCAGTTTAGGATGAATAGTATATGGCCTTTGCCTTTGAGAGACTTAAGAGGCAAATCAGAGGTATTATCCCTTCCTTAGAGATGAGGCTCTATCGGTTCAGGGTGCTCTTGATTGGAAGTCACAGAAATTCAGTTCAAAACGGCTTACACAATATTGGGAAACGACTTATATATTTGAAAACCCAACATTTGATTCAGCAGTTATATCAGTTGGAATTGCATCAGATTGCTTAAAATAAAAGTCTAGCCGTGGTGGGTTTACCAAATAAGGATTTATTTTTCCTCATGTAATGGGAAGTTTGGAGGTTGGCAGGCAAGGGCCATTTATTAAAGTGGCTCAAAGGCATCCTAAAACACCCCAGCACATTATATCTTTTTGTTCCACCATCCTTAGCATGTGGCTTTCATCCTTGTAGTCACAGGTGCTGCTCCATCCCTAGTCATAACATCTGAATTCTGGCTGGAAAAAAGAGGAAAAGATGAAAATCAAAAGGCTTCTTCTCGTGTGGCTTTATCTTTGTTTTGGTGGAAGGGAAGTCCTCTCCAGTGACTTGGGCCTGCATCTCAAGGGTTACAATTTTGTCAAGTGGTCAACCCTGAAATGGAATCTGGGAATGTGAATATTTATAACTGGATGCATTATTGCTGTGAATAAAACTGGAATTTTATTAGTGAAGAAGAATGGTAGAAAGGCTGGTTGTCCTTGTGTTCTCCCGATAGTTACCAGTTGGTAACTGTTTACCAGTTGGATGACCTTTACAACAAAGGTTGTAAAAGGTTTTCAAAATCAGGGAGAGAAAGAAGGAAGTTTCCAGAAGCTTTCTCTGAAAAGCAGGGAAATTGTTCATGTCAGATACCTTCTTTCATGTCATTTTCACAAACTGTGACATTTGACTATCCCTGAACCAATAACTGTGGTCAAGGGGTAGTAACTTCTCCCAAATTCAGTGGGCTGTCTGGAGATGGTGCAGGTTTCCAAAAAATAATTAACTAAGAAATTAACTACCAAGGAAGGGAGGAATGCACATTAGGGAGACAACCAGGTACAACAGTATCTACTACAAAGATTCTAGTGGTTAAAACCAGAATGGCCATGTAGAGACTCCCTGTAGTTGGTTGAAATGTTTCATGTTAATTATTGATTATGTTTATCATTTAATCTTACTATGATTTATCATATATGATGGAATATAGTGCAAGCTTTTCCCCTCTAAGTTATCCCTCAGTCAAAAAGGAGTAAAGCTTTCATGTTATAAAATGCACTTTAAATTCCCTTATTTTGAACAAGAGCTCAATTAATGATATTTTGGGATGCTTGGAGAAATCACCTGGTTGAACTGATAAAAAAAACTAGGCAGAGACATCTAACTGATTTAGTTATTATTCCTGGGAGTATGACCTCAGAATTCTAAGTGCTAGGTGTCATTGTAAAAAAGCCACTTAATGATGTAAAAAAAAAATCATTAATTACTGAAACATTGTGATTAAAAAAACCTATAAAAGTTACATCAGCATGATACCATTTAAACACACACAGAACAATAATACATCTTGTAAGGGAAAATATATAGTGAAAGTATAATGACACATGAGAATGATAACTACATCAACTTAGTGATTATCTCTCATGGGAGTGGAAGATAAACGTAATCAGGGAAGGGTATACAGGGAATTCCAGCTGTTTCTATAATGTTTTATTTCTTAAGCTGGGGGACATAGCTGTTAGGTTACTAAAAAAAATAAAGATATGTTTTAAAAGTCACAGAGCAGTGGCTTTTAGTCCATTTAAAAGGTGGTGCAACCATCACTATCTGATTCCAGAACATTTTCATCACCTCCAAAAGAAACCCTGTACCCATATTAGTCACTCCCCCATCCCCCTCAAACCCCACCAGCTCTTGGTCACCACTAGTCTACTTTGTGTCTCTGGACATTTTGTATAAGTGGAATCATACAATAATGGCCTTTTGTGACTGTCTTTCACTTAGCATGTTTTCAAGGTTCATCCATGTTGCAGCATGTGTCAGTACTTGATTCCTTTTTATGGCTGAGTAATATTCTATTGTATGGATGCACCACTTTTGTTTATCCATTCATCAGTTGATGAACACTGGGTTGTTTCCACTTTTTAGCTATTATGAGTAATGGTGCTGTGAACATTTGTGTACAAGTTTTTGTAGAACATATGTTTCAATTCTCTTGGGTATTCCACCTAGGAGTAGAATTTCTTGGTCATATGGTTAATTCCAGGTTTAACTTTTTGAGGAAATACCAGACTCTTTCTATAACAGCAGCAGCGTTTTACATTCCCACCAGCAATATACAAGGATTCCAGTTTCTCTATATCCTCACCAACACTTATTTTCTTGGGGGTTTTGGTTGGTTGGTTTGTTCGTTTGATAGCCACCTTAGTGGATGGGAGGTGGTATCTCGTTGTGGTTTATATTTCCAGTTCCCCCATGAGATTAATGTTGAACACCTTTTTAGATGCTTATTGGCCATTTGGCACATCTATTCTTAACATGAGCTACTTAATTATTGGTCATATAATTGGTTGCAATTCTTTTATGGAGGGGCCTTGTCTCTGAGAAGTAGTAATCTCTCTTCATATTAATAGAACTGAAATTATTGTATTTCCAAATGAAGTAAAAAATTATTACATATAGCATTTGTTGGACTTTTTCTCAAATTTGTTTTCATGATCTTAAGAAAATAAATCTGAAGAATATTTCATGGTAATAGCATTTAGAGCAAACTGTATAACAGTATGCCAGATAGGCTTTCTATATGCAAGTGCTTATAAATCACAAAAGTTGCACATTTCCTGGCTTGGATCCACAAAGTGGAAAATCGACTGCACTGTTTCTAATTGTTAAATCTACTAGTGTGCCTCTATTCCTTTTTTAAAAAAGAGCTACTATAAATAAATTGTTTACCCTAAAATGTTAGAAAAGTTTTGAACAGAAAAAAAAAAGCTTCCTTTCCAGGAACTGAGAGAATGGTCTTCTAATTAAGGACAGTAAGTTTGCGGCTCAGTATGCAGAAAGCATGAGATTAACATTTAGTTTGCTAGTCTCGTAAGAATATACAGCACAAAAGAATGCCTTTTTTTTTTTTTTTTGCGATATGTGGGCCTCTCACTGTCGTGGCCCCTCCCGTTGCCGGACGCGCAAGCTCAGCGGCCACGGCTCACGGGCCCAGCCGCCCAGCGGCACGTGGGATCCTCCCGGACCGGGGCACGAACCCATATCCCCCGCATCGGCAGGCGGACTCCCAACCACTGCGCCACCAGGGAGGCCCCAAAAGAATGCCTTTTTAAAAGTTTACCTTTTGATTTGTGACTTCTTGGAAAATCAGTTAGCTATGTTCTCTTCTCCTATTCATTCACTCAACAAACATTCATTGAGCAACTCCTAAACAACACCAAGAGTAACTGGCAAATAAATTATATAACAAGTTTCTGCCTTAGAGAGTTGACATCAAGCAACTTCAGCTATATAAACCTAACTGTGAACTCACAATTCTTGATGTTCTCATTTTTTTTAAATTGTGTAATTACTTTAAACTTTCTCTGTGTAATTCTACAAAGAAAGCCTTATTACATTTGTCATGAATAATTATCTAAAATGTGGAAATAGATGAGTTCATCATATATTTTCTGAGTGTAGCACTCGCCATTTTCTAGTGGCCCACCTGACTGGGGATAATCTGATTTTCTAGGGTGTGTACCTTTGCAATGGGTTCTTTTATTCTTAAATATACCAACCATTATTTGACCTCAGGGCCTTTGCAGTTGCTCTCTCCTCTGCCTGAAATGTTTCTTCCCTCAGCTGTTAGTGTTTTATACACACTCACTTCTTTTAGCTCTCTCCCAGCAGGGTGGCCAACCATTCTACTAGAACGTGAGACTTTCATTTCTAACACTGGGACAGTCCCATGCAAATTTTGATGGTTGGTTACCTTACGTCTAGGCTCAATTGCCACTTTAGAGCTGTAGTTCTCAAAGTGTGATCTGTGGTCCACGGGCGTCCCCAAGACTCTTATACGAGTTTTGTGAGGTCAAGCTATTAATAATACAAAGCTATTATTTTGCCATTTTCACTGTGCTGATATGTACATTGATGGTGCAATGGCAATGGTGAGTAAAACTGTTGGCACCTTAGCACAAATTAAGGCAGTGGAAACCAACTACTAGTATTCATTGTATTCTTCATTGCCACCCACTCACACTAAAAAAACAAAACCCACCAGTTTCACTGTATGCCCTTGATTAAAGTGTAAAAAATATTGTTTTGAAACTGACCATGGTGTGTATGTGTTTTTAATATTGTGTGTTGAAATGGAAAGTTCACATAAAGTACTTCTATATTCCAAAGTACAGTGATGGTCTCAAGGGAGAGTATTTGTATGATTGTCTGAGTTGCAGTATGAACTAGCTATTCTTTTTCTGGAATACCATTTTTACTTGAATAATTGACAGATAAGTGTAGTTATTTAAACGAGTATTTGGCAAAATTTTCTCAAAAATGAATGAAATGACCCTGACATTTCAAGGCAAAAAACTGATATTATTATTTTGCCAATGATAATATTCAACTTTTCAAACAAAAATTAGAATTTTGGAAGACTCAGATTTGTCATTGTAAGCTTGACAGCTTCCCAGTACTGAAAGACTTTTCTAATGAGTTTGTTGGTGATATTAATAAGTGTTATTTTTTAGCATTGTATTAAGAAGTGTATCAACATTTGGAGGATCTGAATTGTTCAGTGAAGGAATATTTTCCAAATAACCAGCACATAATTTTACAGAATTGTGCATGGATAAAAGATCCACTCAAAGCACAAAATAGACCAATTGTTTTTATTGTAACAGGATGAAAAATTTATTGAAGTGGTTTCAGATTCCACATTGCAACCAACCTTTCAGGAACTAACACTTATAAAATTCCTTAAGAATATGCGTAATTGTTTGGAAAGGGCATTATTAAAATAACCCTCCCATTTCCAACTATACATCTATGTGAGGCCAGGTTTTCTTCATATACTTCAACCAAGAAACATATTGCAAAAGGTTGAATAAAGAAGCAGATATGAGAACCCAACTGTCTTTTGTTAGAAGAGATCTGCAAAAAATGTAAATGCAACTCTTCTTACTATTTTTCTTTGTTTTGGAAAATATTATTTTTTCATAAAAATATATTTTAACATACAATGGATTTATTGTTATTCCTAAATGAATTGTTTTCAAATTTTCTCAGTTATAATCTTTGATACTGAAAATATTTATAGATATAACTCAAAAATAATCAAATACAAGTCCTCAATAATTTTTTAAGACCATAAAGTTATAAAGACCAAAAGTCATAAGATCAGAAAGTTTGAGAACGGCTGCTGTAGAGGACCCTCCCTTAGCTCCATATATAAAATAATATGACCTCATGCCATCAGTATCTCTATCCTTTATTCTGCTTTATTTTTCTTTGTGGCACTTAATTTCTCTATGTATTTGTATTGATCTGTTTACTGTTTGTCTCTGCCCAGTGGAATGTAAGCTTCACAAGGAATACATATTCATCTATTTTATTCACTACCGTTATTCCCAGTATCTAGAACAGTGCCTGAATCAGAGTAGGTGTTAAATAAGTATTATTGAGTGAATAAATTAATTTAATTTTTTTCTCTTAGAATTCTCTGTTTTCTGTTTTCCTTTTCTGTGAATTCTGCTTGTTTCATCTGATGGCCTTCTCAAATGGTGGTACATTTGCATATGAGCTTTAAAATTTTTTATTGTGAAATTATCTTTAGCAGGGCTTTTCTTTCTTGGGAGTCCTACATACTCTCTTGATAAAAAAGATGTTCCTAAGGAGCAGTTTCACTGCAGCTGCCAGAACCTTGCAGATTTCATTTGTTCAGGACCAGTTTTCATGTTAATTTTTGAGCTCAGGATTTCTGCACTGCATGGCTAGGAGACATTTGAATGTCACATCCATGAACAATTCAAGCTTGGGTTTGGGGTTTCTTGGGTATGATTCTTCTTCCACTTATGGATCAATGGAGGCAGCTCACTTTTATGCTGCATCTCCAAGCCAGTGGATGGAGTTTTGTTACTCTGCTTGCATAGCCAGCATAGGCACTTTTTTTTTCTTGCAAAAAACAAAAGCAGCAGTTTAAAAGAGTGATAGTCGTTGAAGTCTTTATACTCCTTCCCTTGCCCCATTTCCAGGCTGAGAGGTAGTCTCTGCCAGCAGTTTCCTTCCAGGCATTTTTTTTCTTTTTTTATTGAGGTATGGTTAATTTACAATTTTGTATTAGTTTCACGACAAAATTATACATAAGTATATATATATATATTCTTTTTCAGATTCTTTTCCATTATTGGTTATTGTAAGATATTGAGTATAGTTCCCTGTGCTATACAGTAGGTCCTTGTTGTTTACCTATTTTATATATAGTAGTGTGTATATGTTAATACCAAACTCCTAATTTATCTCTCCCCTCTTCCCCACTATCTCCTTTGGTAACCATAACTATCAATCTCATTCTTGACATGCTTCCATGTCTTGGCTGTTGTAAATAGTGCTGCTATGAGCATTGGGGTGCATATATATTTTCAAATTATAGTTTTCTCCAGATATTTGCCCAGGAGTGGGATTGCAGGATCATATGGTAACTCTAGTTTTTTAAGGAACCTCCATGCTGTTTTCCATAGTGGCTGCACAAATTTACATTCCCACCAACAGTGTAGGAAGGTTCCTTTTTCTCCACACCGTCTCCAGCATTTATTATTTGTAGACTTTTTAATGATGGCCATTTTGACTGGTGTGAGGTGATACCTCATTGTAGTTTTAATTTTCATTTCTCTAATAATTGGAAATTTTGAGCATCTTTTCATGTGCCTGTTGGACATCTGTATGTCTTCTTTGGAAAAATGTCTATTTAGGTCTTCTGCCCATTTTTTGATTGGGTTGTTTTCTGATATTAAGCTGTATGAGCTGTTTGTATATCTTGGAAATTAATCCCTTATCGGTAACATCATTTGCCAAGTATTTTCTTCCAGCCCCTAGGTTGTGTTTTCATTTTGTTTATGGTTTCCTTGGCTGTGCAAAAGCTTATAAGTTTAATTAGGTCCCATTTGTTTATTTTATTCCTAACTTTATCGAATGAGCCCAGTATCTCCCTTTGGCTTTGACTTTGAGTATTATTTGGGCATTTTTAAAACCCTAGCCTCTGTTGCCTGTATCCAATCTCAAAGATACCTCTTGGACTTGAATTCTAGCATGAAGATTTCTGGCATAATTATTTCTGTCTCTTGCTTTTTGGCTTACCTATGTAAATGACATATATTTTAAATTAGTTATGTTTTATCCAGCATTTCTCTGTCTTTGAATAGAAAGTTGGTCTTTCCCATATTTGTTTGGATTGTCACATTAACCAGAATTCTTCACTGTAAAATACCTTAGTGCTTCAACTTCCTCATTCTTGAGTTCCTATTTTTTATTTATCTTTTGGTCAATCTGTAATTTTTTAGGAAGAATATGTGCATGAACCTGTTTTGTTTCTTTTTTCTTCCCTGGTTGCTGTAGAAATTGTTTTTTTATCTTCATGATTCCAAATGTGTGCACAGATAAACAAATTTTTGTATCTGTCAATTTTGTCTAGTCCAAGGATAAGTCTCCCATTTTAACTGTAAATGTTATATTCTGGTTTATCTTTCAAGTACGCTTATTTCTTACAGCTTGGATCTTTGTTCTCTGTTCTCTGAATCTATTATCTTCTGTTATTTGCTAGTTTCAGCAGTATTGGACAATTCTTTATACTTTATATCACCGATTCCATCTTTTGCAGTGTTAGTTCTATTATTTAATACTCTGCAAATTTAAGTTCTGTGTTGCTGTCTTTTTTACATTTTAAAATATTTTCTATCTTTTTATCTCAGCTTGTATTTTTATCTTATTCTCTTACGTCCTTGCTTGCTCTTGTTTTTTAGTGGACTTATCTTTGTTTGCATCCTCTTGACATCAAGTAGTTGATTAACAAAAAAAATTTTTGTACTTTGTAGTAAAATTATTATAGGTATATTAATACTCTTTCTCTATAATCTGTCAGGCACTTCTCTTTTTCTCTTCTGTGACGGTATTTTTGTAGAGTGTATGTTGTCATTCTGTGAAAACTGTTCAGACTTGTGTTTTGCCAACAGTTATAATATATAAAATGTTCTTTGTCCCATTCTTGTTTTCTTGAGTTCTTGAAGAATGAACTGTCTTCTTAAAACTAAAACTGTTTGACAGGTTGATGTGAATATCCCCAACCCAATTTCTAGTGTTATTATGGAATACTGGACTGAGGTGTGATCTTTTCTTGCTTGTGTGCCAAGTTTTATTATTATGAGGAGGAAAATGTATGTTTTAAAGAATCTGTGACATTTTATAGATCTTCCGTTAAAAGCAGTACATGAAAAATCACTACCCTCAGCATTACATTGTTTGATATCCCGACAGAACAGGAAGATGTAGTAATAGGTAAGATGAGGTGCTGCCTCCTAAGTTGCCAAATTGCATGGAAGTCACCTTATTTCAAAGTAGCTCCCCAGCGAGAGTCTTTCAGATTAAGAAGTACCATTACATGGGCTTCCCTGGTGGCACAGTGGTTGAGAGTCTGCCTGCCAAGGCAGGGGACACGGGTTCGTGCCCCGGTCCAGGAGGATCCCACATGCCGGGGAGCGGCTGGGCCCGTGAGCCATGGCCGCTGAGCCTGCGCGTCCGGAGCCTGTGGTCCGCAACGGGAGAGGCCACAACAGTGAGAGGCCCGGGGACCGCAAAAAAAAAAAAAAGAAGTATCATTACAGAATGTTCTTGGCCTATCAGTATTTGTACTTTACTCTTTTTTCCCTAATCAGATTAACATCTAGCTGAATCAGCAGTTCTCTAGAAATGGGAGGCTGTTTTTTGAGGAAAAGGCGAAGAAAAATTTTGGAGATGGAGGGTTACTTTGAGAAGGGTAGATGTAGATTATCTGTAGACTTTGGAACACCAGATGGGTTCAGAAAGGTGTATGGAAACAGTCAAAGGCAAACTGGCTATTCACAGCTGTGCCTGTGATCTCGATGCTGCAGGAAAAATTTCTCATACAGCCTTTGGTGCTTGTGTGGTCTTATGAATTGTTATTGCCTGAATTAATACTTCAAGATAAGTTGAAAGGTTGCCTACCCCAGCTTCTTTGATTAAAACTAGTTCCATGGCTTTAAATATAGTCCAGTTTCCCTTGGTTAAAATTCGAATCAATTTCCCTCAAGAGAAGACAGAAACGCAGAAGGAATGGGAGATATGTGACCTGTATCACAGTAGGAAAGTAGATCAGGCTGTCAC
The DNA here is from genome assembly GCF_000442215.2 of Lipotes vexillifer. NCBI lineage: Eukaryota > Metazoa > Chordata > Mammalia > Artiodactyla > Lipotidae > Lipotes > Lipotes vexillifer. Next base: position 5,170,687 of record NW_006797481.1, on the reverse strand, counting down.
TCTAAAATGTTCTTTTCCTCTTTATTCTGAGCTCCCGCTCCTCTCAGTGCTTGGTTATGTCCCCACTGGAAGAGTGGATTATATTCCTGGGAAATTCTGAGGATCTTGCACCATTATATTTGGTGAACGTGCAGTTTTTTATTTGTTTTTTGCTGAATTGAACTAGCTCTGTTATTTTAACTCTTCATAAAAGTAATGCCTGTTTATTGCAATATTCAAAACATAGAGATAGGCAAAAAGCAGAGTGAAAACCACCTATAGTTCTGCCATATACTTAATATTTTCATAGGTTTTCTTTCAGAATTGTTTAAATGCATGTATATTTTTTTCTTAAATGATTTGCTTTTTTCCATTCACTATACCCTGGGTATATTAATAAATATATATCTAAATAAGCAGTTTTTAATGGTAGCATAGTAAATGGCTATACCATATTTTAGTTAACTAATTTTCTATTGATAAACATTTACTATTACTATTAATAGTTACTATTATTAATATCACTGTGATGATACTTTTATACATACATCTGTGTGCACTTATGTTTTTAGGATAAAGTCCTAGTAATCAAATTGCGATGTCAATGGGTAGATACAGTTGACCCTTGAACAACATAGGTTTGAACTGCATGGGTCCACTTATGTGAGGATTTTTTAAATACAACAATACTACATGATCCGATTGATTGAATGTGTGGATTAGAACTGTGGAAATGGAGACCTACCTGTAAAGTTATATGCAGTTTAAAAAAAAAAAATTATTTATTTATTTATTTATTGGCTTCATTGGGTCTTTGTTGCTGCGTGCGGGCTTTCTCTAGTTGTGGTGAGTGGGGGCTGCCCTTCGTTGAGATGCGCGGGCTTCTCCTTGCGGTGGCTTCTCTTGCTGTGGAGCACGGGCTCTAGGTGCACAGGCTCAGTAGTTATGGCTGGCGGGATCTAGAGCACAGGCTCAGTAGTTGTGGCACATGGGCTTAGTTGCTCCGTGGCATGTGGGATCTTCCTGGACCAGGGCTCAAACCCGTGTCCCCTGCATTGGAAGGCGGATTCTTAACCACTGCACCACCAGGGAAGTCCCTATATGCAGATTTTTGACTGCAACAAGGGTCAGCGCCCCTAACCTCCGTGTTGTTCAAGGGTCAACTGTACTTTTATTTATTTATTTATTTATTTATTTATGGCTGTGTTGGCTCTTCATTTCTGTGCGTGGGCTTTCTCTGGTTGCGGCAAGCGGGGGCTACTCTTCATCGCGGTGCGCGGGGCTCTCACTATCGCAGCCTCTGTCGTTGCGGAGCACAGGCTCCGGATGCATAGGCTCAGTAATTGTGGCTCACGGGGCTAGTTGCTCCGCGGCATGTGGGATCTTCCCAGACCAGGGCTCGAACCCGTGTCCCCTGCATTGGCAGACAGACTCTCAACCACTGCGCCATCAGGGAAGCCCTCAACTGTACTTTTAAAGCTCTTGATAATTTCCAAATTGTCCTCCAGAAAAGTTCCAGTTTATATTCCCACAATATCACTATTTGTACAATAGAAATTATTGATTTTTTTTACAAATACAAGAAAAACGGCATCTTTTATGGTTTTAACTTGAACTTTTTAGTTATATTTTTTCATTTGTTCAGATTGTTCATATTTACTTTGTGCTTTGCCTGTTCATATCCTTTCCTTGTCTTTTTTCTCACTTAATTCTAGCTTTTTTTTTTTTTTTGCGATACGCGGGCCTCTCACCACTGCAGCCCCTCCCGTTGCGGAGCACAGGCTCCGGACGCGCAGGCTCAGCGGCCATGGCTCACGGGCCCAGCCGCTCCGCAGCACGTGGGATCCTCCTGGACCGGGGCACGAACCCATGTCCCCTGCATCGGCAGGCGGACTCCCAACCACTGTGCCACCAGGGAAGCCCTGAATTCTAGCTTTTTATGTGCTATAGATATTACCCTTTCTTTGTCATTTGTTGCAAATTTTATTATTTGTAGCTTGATTTTTTATGATTTTTTCAATCAAAATTTAGAATGTTCATGTTGCTAGAATTTTTAATCTTTTTGTTTCTGAAGTTCATTGTTTAAACAATGTCTTTTTCCAGTACTTTTACAGTTTTTTTTTGTTTAATATTTTAAATAAAAATGATTCTCCATTTTTGCCTGGGTAAATGTCACATGTTTCTCATTGACTATGATATATGTGTGTGTGTGTGTGTGTGTGTGTGTGTGTGTGTGTGTGCAATATATATATATATATATGTGAAACTGTATACTTGTGTTTGTTTTTAAATATTCTGTATTATTCTGTTAATCTGTTTGTTTTGGCACCAAAACAAATTCACTTAATTACACTATTCACTTATTACACTTATTCACTTAATTACATTAGCTTTAAAATATCTTTGACCCTGTGGAGTGACAGTTTGTTTTTCAGGAATTTCCTGATTCTTTTTTTTGTTCTGTTTTGTCTTCCTAGATAAATTTAAAATCATTTTTTCAAGTTCCAACAAAATAAAAGTATTGGGGTTATAATTAAGATTATACTAAGTTCATTTGGGGAGAACTGATATATTTACAACTCTGAATCTTCACATTCAAGAATATAGCATAAGGGCTTCCCTGGTGGCACAGTGGTGGAGAATCTGCCTGCCAATGCAGGGGGCACAGGTTCGATCCCTGGTCTGGGAAAATCCCGCATGCCACAGAGCAACTAAGCCCGTGAGCCACAAGTACTGAGCCTGTGTGCTAGAGCCCGCGTGCCACAACTACTGAAGCCCGCACACCTAGAGCCCGTGCTCCACAACAAGAGAAGCCACCATGATGAGAAGCCCGCACACTGCAACAAAGGGTAGCCTCCACTCGCCGCAACTAGAGAAAGCCCACGCGCAGCAACAAAGACCCAACATAGCCAATAAATAAATAAATTTATTTAAAAAAGAAGAATATAGCATATCTTTCTATTTATTTATACCTTCTTTTATGTTCCTCAATGCAGGCTTTTTCATATAGGTCCCACATACTTCATGTTGTTTATTTGTGTTTTGTTTAGTTTTTGGTATTGTAAATGGGATCTTTTCCATGCTTTTTTCTATTTATTGTTGGTAAATAGAAAAAATACTAGTTTTTTGATATTTATTTTGTTACTAACCTTTTTACTGAACTCTTCTCTATTTCTAAGTTTCTCAGTAGATTTTCTTGGATTTATTAGGTACACAGTAATCACATTTGCCCAAACAAACAAAAGGGAGAGAGAGAATTGTGTGCCAGTTTTTAAAATAATTGTTATCTCTTGTTCCTATTCTTGACATATTGCATCAGTAAGAACTGCCAGAACAGACGTAAATAGCAGTGGTCTTATCAGGCATCCTGATAATGCTTAATGAAAAGATGAGAGATGAGCCAAGACTTGACTGAGATGAAGGAATGAACCATGAGGAATCTGGGGAAAGAGATTTCCAGGCATAGAATATCCAGTGCAAGGGCCTTGAGGAGAGAGTGAGGCTGGATGTTCGGGGAATAACAAGGAGGCCAGTGTGGCTAGAGAGGAGTGCTTGAGGAGGAAACTGGTAGAAGATTAGAGAGGGAATAAGAGTACAATCATGTAAAGCCTTATAAGCCATTAAAAGGACTAATATTTACTAATATTGAACCTTCCTTGCTTACTATATTAGGATTACTGTGTCATAGTGAGTTATTCTTTAAGCATTGCATCTGTGGTTAAAAAATGTATTTATAAAAAATCTATTTTTTAAAAAAGTTAATATCTGCAATCGATACAGTATTCATTGATGTACTCTAGTGTTGAAACATCTTTATCATAGTCATAACAAACGCATTCTTTGCCCAGTTGCTGTGATTACGAATGTGAAATCTTCTACCTAACTTTCATGATGTTTTCTTATGTAGTGTTGCCTGTTTTACTCTTGCGCAGACTATTTAGTTAGCAAAGTACCAGTTCCTAAAGCCTGAAATTATTTTAAGCAACAGCAACCACAACAAAGTGTAGATTGTACTTTGTACTTTGCTTACTTGGATCCAAACATTAATTTCAAATCCTCAGTCATTCTCAACTTTCAAGTTATTCTGGTAGAAAAATACCTAAGGGTGCCCAAGCAGCAAGAGTGGTGCAGAGTCACAGATCATGGCTATGCTGACCTAGTTGACCAGATAAGTCAGCTGACTGGGGAAACTATAAGCTCTTTTGAAAAATCAAATATCCCAGGAAAAATAAGACAGGGAAAGGGAAAAAGAAGTGTTTATTTCTGAGAGAAGTAAAATTAACCAGAGTGTTGGCACTGTTATAGTTAAAATTTTCCAAAACAGCAATATTTTCTACAACGCTTGGCTATTTGATTCTAGCATATAACTTTAAGGCTGTGTGCAAATATTTTCATTTCATTTGTAGTCAGAGGAAGGAAAGAGATTAGAAAGAGAAGTTTGAACCTTCCACCCTTTTCTTTTTATCGTTTGTAGCCCCTTGAGATCCCTGGGTAATTTAGCAGATACAGCCAGTAGTTTCTTAAGTTTTTATTTATCATGGATGTCCAGGCTACCATGGATATAAGATAGTGCCTCAATTCAAACCTGACTCAGATAAGTTCAAAAATATCTTTTTAAATCACAATTTTACATCTCTTCTAGTATCTTCCCAATTCTGATTCCTACCCATCACTTTTGAGACAAAAGAAAGGTGAGAGAGATTTCTGATGATAATTTATTCTGTGAAATGACCTCATCTTGTGATCCTATCAACATCTTCAGGTTATGTTTGGAATATTTATACATCAGTAGGTCTGGTTTTCAAAAGCAAGAATGTGAAAAATAATTTAAGAAATGAGTTGTGATAACAGGAAGAACAAAAGGAACAATGAGAAACATTCTGCAAATAGGTGGTCTTGAAAAGCATTTTTTAGTAGTGAGAGTTAATAACTTATAGTAGAGTGGAACTGGATAAATCCTAAGGCATTTGTCCCATTAGTTCCATTAAAATAGAAGGTCTAATAATATTAGACCCCATGTAGTTTCTGCAACCATAACTTAACTGCCTTCCTCAACTTGTGAGTCAGCGTAGGCAATTTATTCTTTCTTGACCCTCCTAACGAGCTTTTCCAAAGTCCTGCTTCTTTCTCTATTACTCTCTTTTCCCTACTTGCCAATTCCATTATGCATTAAATGTTTCATCACAGATCCTAAGTAAATTTAAAAATTAATATTGCTGTAATCTTTCTGTAGTTATTGATTCTTTGGGGCTTTTTAGGTCTTGATTAAAAGAGGAAAATGTGTGAGTAAAAGATAAAAACAGAGTGTAAAACAGAAAGTAAGAATGAAGAGTACACCAATAATAAGAATGAAAACAGAAAAGTAGAAAAGACCTCAAAATGGATAATTTACATAGAATTTTAGGGAGGAGGAAAATTATAGCTCTACCCTTCTTACAGATCTTTTGAACAGCAGTCTGATTTTCATTTGGGGTATACAGGTTTCATCTTTTCAGGTTATGGTAAAACATTCCAATTAAATGCCAATATGTCTAATATCTCTCCTTAATGATTGTTATTTTCCATTTTAAGAACGAAGACATGAGCTCAGTGATAATTATAGGTCTTAATGATAGCTGGAAACAGAGCACCTTAATTTCTGAGTCCTTAACATAAGGCTTTTGTGAATTCAAGTGATAAATTTGCTTGTCTTATTTTAAAATTCCTTAGTTTGATAAATAAAATTTTCTCCATTTTTGGTTTTCAGTGCAGGTTTGACTACAGATCAGTGGTAGAAACAGAATCAGAATTTAGGAATTTTGATTCTGAAAGGCATATTACATGAAATACCTAATTGGATTAAACCAAAATTTATCCAGCCTGATATTTGGTCTCAAAGCATTTTTGTAAACATTCATGGTATTGTTCATAATTGCAACTCTGAGGGTTAGGAATATACTGCAAGCAACCTTTTCTTAATAAATTCTGATGGACCTAGTATTTGGTAATTTTTCCATCTCTTAAACTTACATACTTTCAATTTATGCTGTTGTCAGAGACTGAAGTCCCTTTTTAGTACCAAAAGTATCTTTGTACTACTTTGAAATAGTTCTAATATTTACATATTAGTATCATGATTTAGAAGCAATAAAGTCAGAAGACCTGAATTTTAGTCCTGGGTTTGCCCCTAATTAATTATATAACCTTTGTTAAGGTATTACTTCTCTGGAACTCATTTTATTCTCATTTATATAATATATACTAAATAGCACAGAAGTATTTTCTTATTCAAAATAAATGTGATAAAATTCATGATCATACTCTTGTTCACCATTGTTACCAGTTTCTATACAATTTTATAGATCAGACCATATGTTTTCTAATTTCTGTCTTCTCAGACAGTAAAATACTAACTGCCCATTCTCCCTTCCCCCAATTTTGAAAGTATTTTCTGAATTCTTTTGGTCATGTAAATTGCACCTTTCTAATCTTTGTTGATGTCTTTCTTAAGATAAAGTTGATGAAATCAGCACCAAGTGCTGAAGGTATGGGCAGATGGGCTATGATATTAAATAAATTTAAGATCATATTTTCTGTTTTATTTCAGCTGCTTTCTTTTTAATGCCAGTATTTCTAGGGCTTTTTAGCCATATCATTTCAAAATGTCTTTTAGGCCAACCCTTTGCCTCTGGACTAAGCTATTCCTAAGCTCTTTATTATTCAATATCTTCTGGGACAGAGATTTCACAACCTGTCTCTAACCTTGAAGAAGTTCTTAACAGCTAACATAAATCATGCTTTCTGCAATTTCAGTTGAATTTATTTCCTTTTCCTTTTCTCTGTGGAGATGGGAACAGCCCCAGATTTGAAGTGATGGTTTCTTATGAGGGCCAGTACTGAATGTAGTGGAAAGATTATTTCCAGTCTGGCATCATTTTTAGCTTTTATATATTAAAGCTTCCTGACTTTCATTTCAATGTTCATGGTCTCAAGAGATGCTATTCTTTACAGCCCAAATGAAATAACAGTTACATATCTAATATTAATGTTTATTTTATCTTTTGCTAGTTAGAACCAAATGAGGTACTAAAATAAAAAATGAGTTCTCAAAACCCATTTGAAGACTTTAGCAGATTTGTGTTTTATTTGGTATAACTATAGTCATGGGACTAGGTTTTTGCCTGTGGTTTTTAGATTTTATCTCATAATTTGATTATTCATGATTTATTCATCCATATCTTTGTGTAAGTGATGAGAATAGAAATTTGTTCTTTAAAACAAGCTGTCTTAAAGCAGATTTCAATGTATGTCATCAAAAAGCTTTAGTACCTAAGGTACAAAATGTGCTAGGTATTAGAAAGGAAAAAGTAAACACATTCTCTGCTCTTGAGGCACCTATAGTCTTATTAGGGGAAGAGGTTATAAAAATTATAATTATAAAGCATTTATAAAATAATTTAAGATAGAGCATATAAAGTAATGTTTCATGTGAATTTTATTTTGCATTTTAAAGATTAATATAAAAATTTTATACTATACAGATCTGTTCTATTAACTGAGGTACCCTAAGATGTCTAATTGTTTCATTCTGATTTCTGTTATTTTTACTTTAAAGATTCAGCAGTTTTCTGAAAAAGCCTTCCTCTTACAGCTTTTGAAAACTCATGAAAATGCCTTAGAAAGACAGTGCAGTGAAATTACAAGCCAAAGGAATATGCTTCTCCAAACGTTTGTAAGTCTCCAGCCACTTAGAAAAATTTATTTCACTAACTCTATCAAAAAGTATTAAAATATACTTAGGTGTACTTTTAGAAAAAATTATCCGTATGCATATTGGCAGATAGTCCTGTTCAGATATGGAAAATTATTAAGTGCTATTTTAAACCAGTTGGTAGAGTAATATAGTTTGAAAGAATTTTATTGGCAGCATGCAGTATAGAAATTATTTGCAATTGTAATAAGCATAAAAGAAATAGTGAAATTGATTTGAATTGCTCAGGCTTCAAGACCTTGGTTTTAATGCTTTTGAAAGGCAGAGAGGTTCACACTTTAGGCATATTAATGGATGTGGGTGAAAAGATAAATTTTGTTTATCTTTTTATCATAAGTCAGAGCCAGCAGACTCAGTAGTTTTAAATGATAAGGACAGCTCAGGAATATGATTTGTAACTAACTGACATTTTGAAAAAAATGCATTTTAAAATATTAAAAATATATATCTAAAGTCAGAATCAACCACCAAATGGTTATGAATGACATGGCCAGTTTCCAAATGTAGCTTATAATTAGTTACATTTCTTAGAAAAAAAATAGGAAAATGCAGTAATGTTTAGTTTCTACCATTGTCAAAAAGTTTAGGTACTAGCATTGTTTAAAGTTTTTGTAAATTCTTATTTCTACTCCATGTTGACATTGCATGAAATGTAGCTATTATTTAGAACTGAATTTGAAATGAATATATAATTTTACCTTTATTGTCTAAATTTTAAGAGGTTTTCTTGGATTTCCTTTTTTGTTTTTCTTTTTTATCCTGTAAGACAGTAATTCCTTTGCGTGTAGACTTTCATTTTCAACTTTGGTCATTTAAGTATTTTACCACCCATTTTGCAATGAAAAAACGGCATACATGGCTGTAAGTTTAATTCACAAACAAATGCATACTTAATGATGGGTGGTAGAATTTCTACCTCAATAATTGTCCTAAATCATTAAGGGTAAATCTTTCCCATGAATATAGGTGGTTGTTACTATGTAATAACTTCAGTTTTTTAATTAATATTGCTGGAGTAGTACAGCATTTGAATCCCAGGAAGTATAATTTTCTATTTTGTTGTTAATATTTCCAAATGATTGCATTTTAAATCACTAAGGAAAAATATTGTTGCAATTAACACCTATATTTGTTCCTTTGTTTCCATTTTTCAGGAAGCTACAAAGAGAAAAGTGACAGAGGAGGAAGAAAAATTTATTAAGGAAATTACAGACTTCAATAATGAGTATGAAATAACAAAGAAACGAGAGCTTTTGATGAAAGAAAATGTCAAGATTCAAATATCTGACTTAGAAAACGAGGCAAACATTCTGAAAATGGGTATGAATACATAGTACCACCTCATTTATCTGGTATTATTGAAAGTAACTTACTTTGAATTAATGGTTTTTCCAGAAATCTAACTTTTTCATAAGTAAATTGGGTTATTGCATAGCTATTCTTTTACTTTTATCTTAATGGTATGTATCTTTTATTGTGAGCAGTCTCAAATTCTTTAGAAGTAAATGTGACATGAGCGTTGGTCATTTATTTAGCAATCAAATCTGTTTACTATCTGTTGTGTGTTAGCTACTCTTTTAGGTCCTGGAGATGTAAAACTAAAAAGTGAAGGGATCAAATCCATAAGCAAATGTTTATAGTAAAATGTGATAGAAGCTATAATAAGGGTAATACTGTTGCTGTGATCCTTATTTTACCATCAATCCAGTTTAAACTAGGAAACACGGTTACACAGCGAGGTGGGGAGAATTTCATTTCAGAAACAGTAGTATGCAGGTTATTGCAGTTTGTGATAAGATCCTGAACTAAAGAAGTTACCAAAGAGAGGAGACAATGAATTAAAGACCTGTTTAGGAAGAATGATAGGACTGTATCACTGATTAATGTAAACAGATATATAGAAAGTCAAGCATGAATCACAGTTTTCAAACTTAAGAGATTGGGTAGCATATGGTACCAGGAGGAAGAGCAGAGGTGGAGGTGAACTATAGCCTTTTCTGGACAAAAAGATTTTTATTTTAGGTAGTTTTAGTTAGAGATGTCTATGGGATAAACAGGTGGAAATGCCCAGGTAGCAGGTGGAAATTTGGTCGCGAAGCTGTTAAGAGAGATCAGAGCTAGAGTATTGGGTTTGGGAATACAGAGGAGTTGGTGACATAATTCAAAGTGAACATGTAGAGGGAACATAGAGGAGGACCGAAGACCAAAGACAGAAACTGGGAAAGCATAGCATTTAAGGAAATGAAGAGAAGAAGAATGAGACAGAGATGTCAAAGAAGGCAAGGGGAGAACCAGCAGAGAGTAATATGTGATTTGGGGCAAGATGCTTAAGTTTTCTTTGCCTCAGTTTCCTCATCTGTAAAGATGGAGGATAATAATAATGACCTTAACAAGGTTGTTGTGAGGATTCATTGAAATAATATTTAAGTACATAGAATGCTACTGGGAGCATAATTAAATCCTTAAAAATATAGGGATTATACTTTTTAATTAGTTTAATTTTATAGATGAAGGAAATGAGGTTCTCAGAGATAAATTGCTCTGGGTAGAGATTGTAGGACAGAAGTTCTTAACTATAGGCACACATCTGGGAAGTTTAAAAAAAATATATTAAATGCTTGAGTCTCATCTCAGATTTATTGAATCAGGATATGGAACATAATTTTTTAAGTCCCTTAGATAATATTCATGTTTGCTGCTATTTAATGATCACAGGTGTAGAACAGAAGTTTAAATAGGTATTAACCTTAGGAGATACTCTAAAACTACCTTTCTTTATAAAGTCATGGATATGACCACTTCTATTCACGATAGTATTGGAAATTCTGACCAGATCATTTAGGCAGAGAAAAGAAACAAAAGACATGCAAATTGGAAAGGAAGAAGTAAAATTATCTCTGTTCCCAGATGGCATAATCTTTTGGTAGACCACCTAACAATTCCACAAAAAACAAACAAACAAACAAACTAGCAAAGCAAACAGCTTAAGCTAATAAATACAGCAAAGTTGCAAATTAGTTGCATTTCTATGTACTAGCAAAGAGCAGTCTTTCAAGATTCTACTTATAATAGCATCAAAAGGAATAAAGTACTTAGAAAAAAAATAACCAAGGAGATTAAAGACTTGTACACTGAGAACTGTAAAACATTACTCAAAGAAATTAGAGAAGACCTAAATAAATGGAAAGATATCCCATGTTCATGGATTGAAGAACTTAATATTGCTACTATGGTATTATTATCCAAAATAATCTATAGATTCAATGCAATCTCTATCAAAATCCCAACAGGATTTTTTTCATGAATAGAAAAACGCATCCTAAAATTTGTATGGAATCCCAAAGGATCCCAAATGGCCAAAACAAGAACAAAGTTGGAGGACTCAAAATTCTTGATTTCAAAATTTAGTAAAATGCTGTGGTAATCAAAACAGTGTGATACTGGAATAAAGACAGACATATAGAACAATGGAATAGAATAGAGAGCTCAAATATAAACCCTTGTGTCAAATGATTTTTGATAAGGGTGCCAAGACTTCAGTGGGAAAGGACCATCTTTTCAACAAATGCTGCTGGGAAAACTGGATACCACATGCAAAAGAATGAAGTTGGGCCCTTACCTTACACTATGTATGAAAATTAACTGAAAATGGATCAAAGTCGTAAACTTAAAAAAATAATGAAGCTCTTAGAAGAAAACATATGGGAAACACCTCATGACATTGCATTTGGTGATGATTTCTTGGATACTGAAAACACAGACAATAAAAGAAAAAATAGATATACTGTACTTGGTCAAAATTAAAATCTTTTGTACATCAAAGGACAGTATCAAGAGAGTAAAAACACAACCCACAGAATGGGAGAAAATATTTTCAAATCATATCTTTGATAAGGGATTAATACCCAGAATATTAAAAAAATACCCATAACTCAACACCAAAAAAACTGAACCAAACCAAAAAAAACCCAGTTAAAAAATGGGCAAAGGATTTGAATAGACCATTTTTCCAAAGAAATGGCCAATAAGCTCATGAAAAGATGTTCAACCTAAATAGTCATTAGGGAAATGGAAATCGAAACCACAATGAGATATTGCTTAACACCCATTTAGGATGGCTGTTATTTAAAAAAAAGTCAAAATCTCCACAACATGATATTCACACTGTTCAGGATGCAATCCAGAATTCCTTGACCTGTGAAGTATCAGTGAAACATGACCTAATGTCAAAAGAAAATAATGAGATGCGAAAACCACAGTGATCTAGATATTGGAGTTAAAAACCTGATAGCAGCTTTATTAACTATGCTCAATGAGTTAAGAAAAATGCACTTGTAATAGATTAAAAGATAGGTAATCTCAGCAGAAAAATATAAAATGTGAAAAAGAATCAAATGAACATTTTAGAACTAAAAAATACAATATCTGAAATTAAAATGTCACTTAATAGCAGAGTGGAGCTGACAGAGGAGCCAATGAACATGAAGCTGGATTAATAGAAATTACCCAATCTGAAGAAGAGAGAAAAAATTGAAACATAAAATAGAAACTCAGGGACCTGTGGGACAATTTCAGAAGGTCTAACATGCAAATAATTAGAGTTTCTGAAGGAGAGAGGAGAGAGAATGGGGCAGAAAATATATTTGAAGAAATCATGGCAGAAAATGTCTTAAATTTGCTGAAAAATATTAATTCATCGATTCAAGAAGCTCAGCAAATCCAAACAAGATAAATTCAAAGAAATTCATGCCTAGGGACATAATAATAGTGAAATTGTTGAAAAGCCAAAGATAAAAAAATCTTGAAAACAGGGAGCAATTAATCAAATGACCATGTACTTGTCACTAGAAACCATGAAGTCAAGAAGATAGTGGAATAATGAAAGTGTTGAAAGAAAAATAAATCTCTATATCCAGTGAAAAGTTCTTCAAAAGGTAAAATAAAGACATTTTCAAGTAAAGGAAAATTAAGAGAATTCTTTGCCACCATGACTGAACAACCATGACTGAACAACAAGAAATGCTAAAGGAAGCTCTCCAAGTAGAAGTAAAAATGACACCAGAGACAAACTCATATCTTAATTAAAACAATCAGAAATGGCAAATAAAATATAAGTACCTATGTTTTCTCTTAATTTTTAAAAATACATATGATTTCTTAAAGCAAAAAATATATTGTGGAGTTTATAATGAATGTAGAGGCAATTTGTATACATGTGTGTCATATGCATACATGACAACTATAACATAAAGAAATGGAAAGGGGGCATGGGAAGTGTATCTGTACAATTCTGTATAACATTCAGAAAACCAGGAATAGAAGGGAACTCCTCTATAAAAATGATAGAGAAAAAAGGTCCTTGATGCCACAAATAATGTAGGAGCCCCCTATTTTGTGTTCTTTCTTCCAGAGATATGAATTTATTTTAACAGATTTGCTTTCATGGTGCTTGGTACTGTTGGTTCTTTATACTTTCAAAATGTCTCTAGGGTTTCCATATGAAATTTAATCTCCATAATGGCAGGGACTTCGTTTTGTTTAATGCTCTATCTCCAACAGTATAAATTAGATAATTATAAATTGATGACTGCTTCAAAAAGAGAAGTACAAACTGATATGAGAACATGTAAGGGAACCTAACCTGGACTAGGTAGTTAAGGAAGGACTACCTGAGCAAGTGACTTTCAGACTGAGATCTGAAGTATCATAGGGATTAGCCAAATGAGAGGTTTGGGTCCAGATGTCAGATAGTTAGATATTTAACTTAAGAGCTCAGAGAGAGGTTTGGGCTAGAGCTATTAAATTTGGAGAATCACCCAGGGAGAATGTATTAAAAGAAAATACTAGAACCCTGAGTAACACCATGACTTTCAGGAAGAGGAAGAAGGCCAGCAGAGTGTGAGAAAGAGCTTCGAGAAATTTAGGCACATTCAAGAAAGGATACATTGCTCTGTGAAGTTGGGATCACCTAGGGGAGAGAGTATTTGAGGTTGTATTTGAGAATATTTGGCAAAGCTGCCAAACTGTCAACCGTAAGGACTAAGAAGCAGCAGTTGGATGTCCCTGGTGATCTTTAGGAAAAGCAACAGATTGAGATAATTAGAGAAGAAGGGCAGAAGCCAGGTTGTAATGAGTTGAGCAGTGAGGAGGAGGAATTGGTGACCATGAGCATAGATAAGTCTTCGAAGAAGTTTCTCTGCAGATAAGATAGAAAGTCCAGTAACCCAGGAGGATGTGAGGTCAGGGGAGGGTTTTTAGTGGGAAAGTGGGATTGTCCTTTTTTCATTTTTCTTTTTTGAAATGGGAGATATTTGAACATATTTAAATATTGGTGGATTGGAGCCAGTAGGGAGGTAGAGTTGAAAATTACAGAAAAAAGCTAAATTCCCAGTGAAGATGGGCAACGGTACACAGGTGGTGGGACTGGTGGTGATTCAAGAAGAAAACAAAATAAAATAAAAATTAAGAAACAACCTACATGAACAACAAGGGCCTCTAATAATCTGAGTATGTTATCTGTACTTTTATGAATGTATTTGTGTGGTAAAAATCTAATGAAATTGCTAAATCAAAGGGAAATATTAAGAGACTTAATACTAAATTACACTCCTTATAGCACTGAATTAATTTTCCTACCAACTGCATAGGAAAGTGCCTGTTTTCCTAAATTATTATCTCCTACCATTACCAATCTGGGCATTATCAATGACTTTAATCTTTGCCAATCTGACAAGTCAAGATGTTATTTTCATTGTTGGTTTAATTAGCATTTCTTTGATTTTTCACTATGTTGAATTTATCTGAATTTATTGACCATTTATTTTTTCTTTTTCTGTGAACAATCTGTTAATATTCTTTGTTCATCATTATGTATTTTTATTCTTACTGATTTATATGAGCTTTCTGTAAATTAATGAAGTTAGCCCTGTGTCATAAATTTGTGTCCTAGTTTATTGTTTACCTTTGACTATACTCGTAGTATAGTCATGTGTCTCTGTGTGTGTCTGCATATGTCTGAACGCCATATAGAAAGTTTAAACTTTTGCAGTCATCTTCATCAATCTTTTCCATTATGGCTTCTGGATTTTGTCTCCATCTTAGAAAGAGTTTTACTATTAATCATGACACCAGATTGAAACTTTCTCTCTTTCTTCTCCTTCTGTCTCTCTCCCCTCTTTTTTCTTTCCCTCCCTACCCTTCCCCTTTTGAGATGATCATATATGCTTTTCCCACTTTAATCTATTAACATAGTGAACTTTGTTAATAAATATCCTATTATTAACCTTACTTAGCTGTGGTCTCTAATGTTTTCTTTAAGATTTTTGCATCAGTATTTATAAGTGAGATTAATCTTTTTGTGTGTGTTATATTGACTTAACAGAAAGAATGTAAAAGCTTTCTTTCTCCAGCTGGAAAAAATGTAAATACTAGAATTATCAACTCCTTCAAGGTTCAAAAGAATTCACCTGTGAAATTGTTTATGGTGACTGTTTCTCCCTGTTGGTGCTGATGGAGAAAGGAGTTACTCAAATTTTAAGCATACTAAAGCCATTTTCTTCTCAGAGCAGTTTTAGTTTCCATTTGTCTTCTGTCCCGTCAGTGCTTTGCTCTTCCATTCCCTTTTCTAATTTGTACCACCATATCTGTTATTTCCTGATACTTGATTTTTCTCTTCTCTCTTCCTTCTTCTGCTGGCTGTCCCCTCTGACCTTTCCCATTGAGCTTTTAGACCATAACTATGGTTAGTCAGCCAGTTACATTGGGTTTTGAATAATCTTCATCTTCATCTCTCCATAGCTATTTTATTATTTTCTGCTACTTAGAGTTTTCTTTCCACTGCCTGATATCTTCCTTGATTTATTAGTTTTTAACTTCAGATGTGGATGCTATTCTTACCCCTTGAAGTTGCCAAAATATTAACACCCATATATTTTTAGAAGGAGTTACTAGTTCTGGACTATTACTATGAGCCTCTTAATTTAGTTACATTATGTTTTAAAATATCATGATAAACATAGCAAACCAATTTCCTCAACTTGTTTTGCCAGCCCTACACAACCTAGTGGTTCTCCACCTTCTAGGGATACGTTATGTGTATGCGTGTGTGTGTGTGCACACAGACGTGCATGTGTATGTGTTACAATATTACATAGATGTCCTGGGAAGGCCTCACTGATGAGGTGTGTTTTGAATAAAGCCTGAAAGAAGTAAGAGAATGAGCCAAATGAATATCTAGGGGAAGAGCATTTCAGACAGAAGGATAGCTGATATAAAGCCTACAGCGGGAGATTGTGCCTAATCTGATTTCGAGGGAAAACAAAGAGCCTAATGTTGTTGTTGTTGTTTTAAATTTATTTATTTATTTTTGGCTGCATTGCGTCTTCATTGCTGCGTGCAGGCTTTCTCTAGTTGCAGTGAGCAGGGGCTACTCTTCGTTGCAGTGCGTGGGCTTCTCATTGCGGTGGCTTCTCTTGTTGCAGAGCACAGGCTCTAGGTGTGCGGGCTTCAGTAGTTGTGGCTTGTGGGCTCTAGAGCGCAGGCTCAGGAGTTGTGGTGCATGGGCTTAGTTGCTCTGCGGCATGTGGGATCTTCCCGGACCAGGTCTCGAACCTGTGTCCCCTGCATTGGCAGGGGGATTCTTAACTACTGCGCCACCAGAGAAGTCCCAAGAGCCTAATGTCTTTAGAGTAGAAGGAGAGGTCGTGAGGTCAGAGAGGTGACAAGATACAGCCACTATGGAAAGCAGTATGGGGCTTCCTTAAAAAACTAAAAATAGGACTACCATATGACCCAGCAATCGCACTACTGGACATATACCCTGAGAAAACCATAATTCAAAAAGACACATGTACCCCAGTGTTCATTGCAGCACTATTTACAATAGTCAGGACATGGAAACGACCTAAGTGTCCATTGACAGATGAATGGCTAAAGACAATATGGTACATATATACAGCCATTAAAAGGAATGAAGTTGGGTCATTTGTAGAGTTGTGGATGGACCTAGAGAGTGTCATACATAGTGAAGTAAGTCAGAAAGAGAAAAACAAATATCTTATGTTAATGCATGTATGTAGAATCTAGAAAAATGGTATAGATGATCTTATGTGCATAGCAGAAATAGAGACAAATGTATGAATACCAAGAGGGAAAGGGGGAGTGGGAGGAACTGGGAGATTGGGATTGACACATAAACACTATTGATACTGTGTATAAAATAGACAACTAATGAGAACATACCGTATAGCACAAGGAACTCTGCTTAATGCACTGTGGTGACCTAAATGGGAAGGGAATCCAAAAAAGAGGGGATATATGTATATGTATAGCTGATTCATTTTGCTGTACAGTAGAAACTAACACAACATTGTAAAGCAACTATACTCCAATAAAAATTAATTTAAAAATAAGAACTCAGATCATTTAAAACCTGTGGGCCATTTGAAAAACTTTGGCTTTTACTCAAGTGAGATCAGAAGTCATTGGAGAATTTTGAGCACAGGAGTGAAGGGTCTCACATATGTTAATAGGATTTCTTTGGCCTCAGTTGAAAATACACTTAATGGAGGTAATAACAGAAACAGAAACCTAGGGAAAAGTGGCAGTAATCGAGACCAGAGATAATGATGGCTTAGTTTAAGACTGTAAGCAATTGAAATGGTGAGAGGTGTTTGGATTCTGGATAAATTTTGAAGATGGACAAGTAGGATTTCATGATGGATTAGATGTGGGGTGTGAGAGAAAGAGAGGCAATAACAGTTGACTCCAAGTTTTTTTGGCCTGAGCAACTAGAAGCATTGGTATTTGGTATTCAATATATATTTGTGAAATTAATAAATGTCTATTTATTTTGAACATCTGATAATTCATAGATAAAAGGGTCCATCACTTTTGGCTTCAAAATAATGACTATAATGATTGTCACAATATTTTTCTCAAAATGTCCCCCTTATTTCTTTCTTCCAGTTAGTGAATCAGTTTTTCTTGGATGTTAGATAAGAGGAAACATATTACACACCTTGCTTGCTAGTATTCTTTAAAGATAGGCAATGTATGTGCAGTTATATGAGAAAGACAACTCTCACATGTCAAAAGATGGGAATGAATTTTCATTGTCTTACTTTGGTTTAATATTCATAGCCATAAAACCTAGCTTGATTAGAACTTCTTGGATTTTAAGCAGTGGAAGGAAGTAAAAAGTTATCACCACATCAGTTATACCTCAATAAAGCTATAAAATAAAAGTAATAACAAAATTAAAATGAGACATTAGAGGGCTTCTCTGGTGGCACAGTGGTTGAGAGTCCACCTGCTGATGCAGGGGACACGGGTTTGTGGCCCGGTCCAGGAAGATCCCACATGCTGCGGAGTGGCTAGGCCCGTGAGCCATGGCCGCTGAGCCTGCGCGTCCGGAGCCTGTGCTCCGCAATGGGAGAGGCCACAACAGTGAGAGGCCCGCGTACCGCAACTTACTTTGGTTTAATATTCATAGCCATAAAACCTAGCTTGATTAGAACTTCTTGGATTTTAAGCAGTGGAAGGAAGTAAAAAGTTATCACCACATCAGTTATACCTCAATAAAGCTATAAAATAAAAGTAATAACAAAATTAAAATGAGACATTAGAGGGCTTCTCTGGTGGCACAGTGGTTGAGAGTCCACCTGCTGATGCAGGGGACACGGGTTTGTGGCCCGGTCCAGGAAGATCCCACATGCTGCGGAGTGGCTAGGCCCGTGAGCCATGGCCGCTGAGCCTGCGCGTCCGGAGCCTGTGCTCCGCAAATGGGAGAGGCCACAACAGTGAGAGGCCCGCGTAACGCCCGAAAAAAAAAAAAAAAAAAAATGAGGCAGTAGAAAAGTGGGAAAAAAGTTATTACCACAAACATTGTGTTTATTCTTTCTGTTGTGTAAGTGTCATAGGAATTGATGCACTTATTTTTGGAGAGGGAAGGAACAATCTTGGAACCATGCCTTTTCCATTTAGCCTAGAGAGTTAGGACTAAGAAAAATAATACATTCTCTACCTCAGGAATGTTTAACTCCAAAATTTCTCTATCACTCTTGCCCAAGTTTTACAAAGATATTTTATCATAGAATGGCTGATAAATCAGTTAATAATGAATAAAATATTGTTTCACTTTTTAAATCTCTTAAAGATTGTAATGGTATCCTGGAATACTTCTCTTAATTATTAGCATGTAGTTATGTTTATATTTTAAATATTCATTTATTAAAGGAGCAGAAGCATAAATGTGAGTTTATTAATTTTTTTCAAAGAACTGTTCATCTTAAATTAATTGACAAAAACATGGATAATAAAAATTTTTAATTCAATTATATGATTTATTTGAGTTCAGTTCAGCACACTCTCGAGCACATGCTATGTGTTCTGTATATATTATGACAAGCACTGTACAAGAATTGGAGTTTAAAGATAAATGAAAGCTCCTGTTTTTAAGGAGCTTATGGTCTACTCTGGGAGATAGACAAGTAAAAGGATAATTTAAATAGTATGTGGAGAACTTGCACTTATAATCAGGAAGGAGCACAACAGAAACAACTAGAACTGAAGAAAATATATTAAAAACTATTTTTACATATTGAGGAAAAGAGACTGTTCAAGACTATGATTACTGAGAGAAGGGAAACACATGAGGTATGATTACCCTAGCTTTTTACCTGGATGAAATTCTTTGCCAGCAGGACTGAGAGGGGGAACTTAAGCAAAGCAGAGTGGTCTGACTGAGTTGAGGATACGAAGATTGGAGTTCAGGGAGGCTAAGTTAGCTGAAATTTTCAGGACAATGTACTTGAGAGGAAAGAACTACACAGACAAAAACCTCCAGAAATCTTCATAGAAGTTGCTTTGAGCCTTTGGCTATATATTACTCTGTGCATACGTACGGGAAAACCACTAGGCTGAGTGAAGAAAAACTGCTGAGGAGTCATAAGGTTGACGATTCTAAGAGCTCACACAGGACTGGGAGACATTCATGTTCCATCCTGTCAGAATAGAAAGATCTCATTAAACAGAAGAGTCCTGCCTTAATAGCAAGATTAAATTAGCCTTAGACTTAAGGCTCTTCTGGACATGCTCTTTTAAAAAAAATCTTAAAAGAAAGATTTGGACCTAATCATGTTACCTAACTGCCTGCTAAATAACAAGCATCAGCATGCTTTAAGGGAAGAGATCAAAATTCAAACATCCAAGAAAATAGTGAACACAATGTCTAGTATCCAATCAAAAATCACTATACATTTGAAAAAGCCAATTGTAACTCATAGCAAAGAGGAAATAAGGTCAGTAAAAACATCTCTAGAAATCATAGAGGTAATGCAATTAGCAGAGAAAGACTTTTAAAATTGTTCTTATAAATATACTCAAGACCATGAATATAATGAAGAGATAAATAAACGGTATAAATATAATCAAAGATTCAGAAAAATCATTTGACAAGATCCAACACCCTTCCATGGTTTAAAAAAAAATTCAATACAGTAGACATAGAAGGAACCATTCTCAACCTGATAAAGGGTATCTATGAAAAACCCATGGTGAATGCTATTAATGATGAAAGAATGAAAATTCCTCACCTAAGATTGGGAAAATACAAAGATATCCACTCCTACTACTTCTGTTCAACATTTTGCTAGAGATTTTAGCCTGGGCAATCAGGCAAGAAAAAGAAATAAAAGACATCTAGACTGGAAAAGAAGAAGTAAATATATCTTTATTTGAAGATAACATGATCTTGTGTATAGAAATCCTAAGGAATCCACCGGAAAACTATTTGAGCTAATAAACAAGTTCAGCAAGGTTGCAGGATATTAGATCAATATATACAAATCAATTATATTTCTATATACTAACAATGAACAATTTGTAAGTTAAATTAAAGAACATTCAATTTACAATCAAAAAGAGTAAAATACTTAGGAATACATTTAACAAAAGTTCAAGACTACAAAAAACATTGTTGAAGGAAATTAAAGAAGACCTAAATAAATGGAAAGTCATCCCAAGTTGATGGATTGGAAGATCTAATATTGTTAAGATGGCAATACTCCTAAATGTGATCTACAGATTCAATACAACCCCTATCAAATATTCTAGCTGGCTTTTTGCAATCTGACCCTAAAATTCATAGAAATGCAAAGGACCAATAATAGCCAAAACAAACTTGAAAAAGAACAGAGTTGGAAGACTCACACTTCCTGATTTCAAACTTAGAACAAAGCTGCTGTAATCAAGACAGTGAGGTGCTGGTATGAGTATGGGCATATAGGTCAAGGGGATATAATTGAGAATCCAAAAATAAACCCATACATTTATGGTCAATTGATTTTTACATGTATGTCAAGACAATTCATTTGCAAAAGAATAGTCTACTTAAATAAAGGTGCTAGGATAACTGGATATCCCCATGCAAAAGAATGAATGTGGACATCTACCTCATACTGTACACAAAGACTAAATCAAAACAGATCACAGACCTAAATGTAAGAGCTAAAAATATAAAACTCTTAGAATAAAACACAGCTGTAAATCTTCATAACTTAGGATTAGGAAATGGTATTCACAAGCAACAAAAGAATAGATAAATTGGACTTCATCAAAATTAAAACTCGAGTTTCAAAGGACACTATCAAAAAAGTGAAAAGACAACCCACAGAACTGTAGAAAATATTGGCAAATCATGTATCTAATAAGGGACTAGCATCCAGAATATATAAAGAACTCTTAAAACTAAACAATAAAAAGAAAAATAACCCAGTTTTTTTAATGGACAAAGTATTTAAAAAGGCATTTATCCAAAAAAGGCATACAAATGGCCACACATGAAAGACGTTCAAAATAATTAGGAAAATGCATATCAAAACCACAGTGAGATGCCACTAGCCTGGCTGTGGATAGGCTGTGGAGAAATTGGAAACCTCATACATTGCTGGTAGAAATGTACAATTATACAACTACTTTGGAAAACAGTTTGACAGTTTCTCAAAATGTTAGACCTAGAGTTACCCTATGACCCACAATCCCACTCCCTGGTATTTCAAGATAATTGAAACCATATGTCTACGTAAGAACTTGTACATGAATGTTCAGAGCAGCATTGTTCATGGTAACCAAAAAGTGAGTAGAGTTTTCTAATTTCATTGGGAAGCTTGTTTTACTTAGTAATATGACACTTTTGAATTCTCTTTCAGCAGTCTAACCTTCAACTAACTTGTTCTTTTGTATCCAGTTGTTGCTTAAATAATCCTGGTCAGTTTATTAAGAAACAGTTCCTATGTGGCCAAGGGAAGCTGTTGGGACTTAAAACTGACCATACACTGCTTAAATTTTTACTACACAAGAAAAAGTTAATCATTCCTGACATACATAAGGCAAAACTTAAAATAGTTAAAATATGTTTTTTGGTTTTTGTCTATTTGTTTCTAGAAATGAAGTCAGTGGAACATGATAGTGGCCAGTTAAATGAACTTCAAAAACAAAAGAGTGAATTGTTGCAAGAATTATTTACTTTGCAGAGAGAGCTTAAAGGTATTACTATTATGAGTTAGTTTATTTTGCTGATGAATATTGTTATATATCTACTATAGGGTAGTATTATTCTTTCAAAATGTATTCACCTATTGGGATGTAGTGCTGCTATTGATGTAAAAAAGGAATAGGTAAAGCACTGAATTGATCAGTGTTAGATCTGGTATTTTTAATGTCACAAATTTTGTTAAGATCTTTTTTGTGTATGCCTTTAATTGCTACATTAAAGTAGAAAAATAAAAATCACTAGTACATATATTTTACATGAAGCACCAAAATTGAGTATTGTTCTTATGAATGAATAAAGATAACCTTTATGTTTAATTTTTTAAAGATTGTAAGAATTTTCTTAATTGTTTAGGTTTTGAAGATAAAAAAAAGGAAGCCGTTTGTACTACCAGGTACCTAGAGGCAGAAAAAATAAAAATCAGTGAAAAGCCTCAAAATGATGCTGAATGCTTAAGGTAAGAATTGCCTATTATACTTTGGTATAAAATCTGATACTTTTCCAAGTTGTCAAGTAGATTT
The DNA here is from genome assembly GCF_000442215.2 of Lipotes vexillifer. NCBI lineage: Eukaryota > Metazoa > Chordata > Mammalia > Artiodactyla > Lipotidae > Lipotes > Lipotes vexillifer. Next base: position 5,147,886 of record NW_006797481.1, on the reverse strand, counting down.
CAGCATAAAACTAAAGGCACAGTTGCTTTTTTTTTAAAGTTCCTTTAAGAAATTATTTCCTTCTATGTGTATTCTGAAACATACTAATAAGCAAACACTTTACTGGCTAGAAAGTGCTACACATAAGTTTCGCGATGCATCAGGTTGATAAGGTTGAAATCAATTTTATCTTTTCATATACCTCATGGTCTCAGAGTTATTCATATCCTAACAGATTAAGATATAGTATTGTTTCCACAACTCTCTTTTTTATTATCCCTAACTTTCTGGAGTGAAATGATTGAAATTATTTTTTGTCCTTCTAGATTTCAGGGGAAAACAACACAGTCTACTATTTTACTTGAAATCTGTCACTCTGGTTTTGGGCCTAAAGATCGATAATGTATTTTCTGTATGGAATATTTAGATTTTTTAAATGCATTTAGATAATGAAAGAATGGCTGAGGTTTGAAATGACATAATTATATACCAAAGGAGGACCCCCCCCCCAGTTTATTAATTTCACTGTTATTTATTAATAATTCAGTGTTATATTTGCTGGCTTAATTTTAAAGAACTTCCTATACTTTCTACTTTTAATGTAAGAAACAGAAACCTCATTACCAAATCTACGAAGAGGCAAATGAAGACTTCTTTCACATAAATCATATAGGAAATAAGTCCACTAGAGCTGAACAAATGCTTCATATTAGCAGTGTATTGCCTTAGGCCATAATTTTAGTAGATTGTGAGAAAATATCTGCAATTTAATTTTATGTTAAGTTTTATAAGCATGAAATATCAATCTCTTGGGTGATATGTTTGATGCAGAATGAGTTTCTGTAATGACAGTCTGCTCATTGACTTTTTTACACTTTTAAAAATGGTAATGCCCACTGGTATCATTATAGTTAATAGTAAAGGGGCTTCCAATATGAACTCCAGTTTTATCACTCAGTCATAAAAATTTGCCCTGGATTAAAATTAAGCACACAAAGTTTGTTAGAGAGAGCTTTTCCTTCACAGATGGTGACAAAGGAAACTTGGATAGAAAGAAACATCAATCAATATACCTAGTCCGTTCTTTGCATTTTAGCAGTTATTGAATGAAACGCCAATATTTATCAATTCCCACTTTAAATTCTTTAATATGTGTAGCTTAGTTTCCCTTCTGGTATGTTCCATAAAAGTTATTTCAAGTGTGAAGAGCAGAGTCAAAATACTAAGTGTAAAGATTTTAGAAAAGAAGGCCATCAGTCTTACAATTAGCGCAATAACAAGGAGCTAATGATGGCCAAAAATGATACGACATTTACTGAACATCATCAAGGCCAAAATTAAGTTGGTTTTATCCCTAAATTTTGGAATAGAATAATCTTTTTCATCTGTGTGTTCAAATGTATACTGAATTCTATAGTAATTGCCTTTATCTTAAATTTTCAGATTTAACTACTCTTGGTATAGATGCTATTTTTATAGCAGGGTTTCTCAGCCTTGGCACTGTTGAGATTTTGGGTCGGGATATTCTTTGTTGTGGGAGAGCTGTCCTATGCAGGGTAAAATGTTTATTAGCATTCCTGGCCTCTACCAACTAGATGCCAGTAGCGCCACCCACCCCCAGTTGTGACAAACCAAAAATGACTCCAGATATTGCTCAGTGCCCCCTGTGCAGAGACGGGTGGGCAGAATTGTCCCCAGTTCAGAACCAGTTTTATTTTAAAGTTATTAAAATTGTACTTCTACTTTTATTAGACTTTAACCAGTAAGAAAGCAATTACTGGTTGCAAATAGTTACAAAAACTTAATTACAAAAAATTAAAACTTCATCTCTATGAACTTATTGTTTCTACTTTTTGTAATTAGAAAAATTTGATGCATATTTTATTCTGTCTATATTATTGAAATTCTTTTGTAATGATTATGTTTTTATAAAGTTAATCTGCCATGTCCAGGTTGCTTGTTGGACTCTAACTTAATGCCATCCATTAATGGAGAGAACTAGTACTTTATTTATTTTTTAACACCTTTATTAGAGTATAATTGCTTTACAATGGTGTGTTAGTTTCTGCTTTATAACAAAGTGAATCAGCTATACATACACATATATCCCCATATCTCCTCCCTCTTATGTCTCCCTCCCACACTCTCTGTCCCACTCCTCTAGGTGGTCACAGGGCATGGAGCTGATTTCCCTGTGCTATGGGGCTGCTTCCCACTAGCTATCTATTTTACATTTGAGAACCAGTACTTTATATTCACAGTAGTTTAGTGGTCTCTGCTTTAAGTAATTTCCCCCTATTTATAAATTACAAGATGTTTGTTTATTTAAAAGATTCTAATGTGAAGAGTGTGGGCTCATTAATTAACAGATGTTAAAGCAACTAACTTATAGAATATTGCTATGATTAATACCTAAACCAGAGGTTGTGTTAATTTCTAAGAAGCGTCCTTGAGGGTTGTATAACATACCAAGCTAGTTTTTTCGCGTAGTCCAGGGAGGACAGAAATCTCAGGGTCTCGAGAGGCAGTAAGCATAGAGGTTAAGATTACAAACACCTTTGAATCCCAGCTCTTCTATTTACTAGGTTAGTGACCTTGGACAAGCAATTTAACTTGTCTATGCCTCATTGTCTACATCTATAAAATGAGGTTAATAATGGCCCTACCTCACAAGACTATAGCAAAAATTAAATGTCTTAACATATATATAAAGCCCTTACAACAGTGCTTGGTACACAGTAAATGCTCTATAATTATTAGACATAATTATAATTGTATAATTACTTATGATTTAATTTTTATTCCATATTATCCATGTGAATTTCATGCCATTCAGGCTTCTTTCTCATTATTTTCTCCTGCCTGTCCTTTAAGTGCAGAGGCTCCCTAAAGGTTAGTCATTGATCGTTTTCTTACTTTGTACTCTCCATGGGCTATCTCATCTGGTCTAAAGTTTTGGTTATCATCCATAAATAATTTCCAAATCTTTGTCACTAATCCCTCCTTCCTAAGCTCCAGTTCTGAATTCCCAAGAATTTAATATAAACATAGATCTGAAGTGATGCTGCCCTGATTAAACAAACAAAAACGTAATCTGTGCTATCTCCCTGCATTTCTATCACATACTCTATTCTACTAGCACATCAGAATACTATTTGTGGAATTCCAAATATGCCATAGGACTTCATACCTCTGTATCTTTCTCTTTTTTCTCTATTAGTTAAAAATCTGATTTAGTCTTCAAGGCCTAGCTCACATGTCATTTTTCCTGAGTAAACCCAAAATGTAGCAGGCATGTTTGATGTGTTCAGAAATCTCATCATTCTCACCCTACCCCCATCCATCACCAAGTTTTGTTGCTTTTACCTCCAAAATATTTCTTGAATCCTTCCACTTCTCTCTCCATGGCTACCATCCTAGTTCTAGCCACTACTCTCTCTCACCTGGATCACAGTAACAATCTCTCTCTGCTTTCCCGTCATCCACTCTTGCAACCTTCATTGCATTATAAATTGAATCGTGTCAGCCCCCTTATTAAAATCATCAATGGCTTCATAATGAACATAATAAAACCTGAAGTCCATGACTCGTCACAATATGGTATATAACCACCTCCCTGATGTTAGTTTCAACCATGGTCCCCTTCTCACTCTGTTCCCTCAAGCACTCCGAGCTTTCTTCCACCTAAGGCCTTTATCTATGCCTTTCTTTCTCCTCAAGTTATCTGTTTGCCCCTTGCCTACTTGTCTCCTACCTGGTGGGGACATGCCCTATCCTTTAGATCTCAGTTGAAATATTTCCTCAGAGAAGGATCCCTGTGATCTAAATTTTATAACCTGTTGTTTTTCCTAATAACACACTGTATTTTTTCCTTGATAGTACAGATTCCATTTTGTAATTACATATTTACATGCTTTATTTTATTTATGTCTATCTCATCATGTGCTCAGTAAGGGGAAAGATCTTGTCTACTTTGTTTACCATTGTATACTCATGGTCTAGTACCTTGGTACAGAGGTTGGCATATAGTAGGTATTGAATAAATAAATGGAGGAATAAACGTAATAAATTATGAAAGCGTTCCTCTACTGTTCCTTTCTCTGTGTTCATAGAGAATATGTTTATAATTCTGTTATATCATTGATCATATTCTATGATATTTATGTGTTATCAGTCTCTCCCACTTAACTGGGAACTCCCTCTACTTCACTTTTCTGTCAGTGTCTGAATCTAACATAGTCCAGGGTACTTAGTGTTTAATAAATAATTTGTTCCAGTGATTGAGTCTCTACATATTTTATTTTTACTACAAAGAAGATAAAAGTTCCTCATCTATTTTCAGTGTTATTTGCAAAGACATGGTATATATTAACCCCTGAGATAGCCCCATGGAATTCTTCTTTCCACTCCTGGTTTTTTTCTTCCATGAAGAAAAAGCTTTACTGGTTTAACCCTCCTTGTTGTCCACGACCACCCCCCCCTCCAGAACTCCTTCTTTCTTATTCTAACGTGGAGAGGAGTGATTCAGTCTGATTGGTGAGTTTGGAAGGATAAACCGAAGCCCAGCTTTCTTTTACTTATCTCTCTGGAGTATGGCCTGCCTCAGAGTGTATGTTCCACTCTGTTCCTCTATGTCTTAAGTTTTACAGTGATAGGACTCCATGAAAGAAAGCTTGTGGCATCCAATTCTGTCTCTAATGGTGTGAGTTACATTAGTCTAATTCTGGGGTTCAGTGTTAGTAAATCCTTTGCATGCAGATATAAGCCACATTCTCCAGTCACTGCTATATTAGTAGCAAACTTGACATCTTGACCTTCCTTATTTCTCAGATGGGCAGAATTCAGGTAGGCAAGAATAGCATTATATACTGGACCACTTCAAACTCCCAACACCTATTATTTTTTATTATTACTCAACACCAGGGTCACCAAATTACAGTTCTTCATCATGACTTTTTATTTACTGCAATAGTAACATACCAGACAACTTGAAACATTTCAGGCATTTTTTTTACCTACAACACTTCTTCTTAGAATGGTTTTACACTTTTTATAACCAATGTTTATGCTTGTTTAATACAGCAGGAAGTTTGTTTCAGAAATGCAGCTACCAAGTCAATAACATGGGATTTTCTTTCTGAACATTTGAAGATAGAGTGGTTTTGTCAAAGCATGTTTGCAATGGAAACAGCACAAAAGTTAATATATACCTGCTACTGAGAGACTCTAAATGCATTTATATGGAGTAGTAAATCAGTGCTGTTGCCTCTTCAGTGAAAAGGTCATTCAGTTAAGTTGGTCATAGAGGTCACATTGATGGTCCTTAGATTTATAAGAAGGTATAAGCACGTGATGATGTTAAAATACTTCTAACCTCTCTAAAAGATACACAGAAAAATATGTGCATTTACATACGTATGTATTTTTTATTTTACCAAATATGTATAGATACTTTTAAATTATGAGAGTAGGCTATGTTGATTAAATAAAAAACTCAAACACTACAAAATTGTAAAACATCAGTCTCCTCTCTCATTGTCTTTCTCCAGAAACCCTCAGTGTAACCAGTGTTAAAAGTTTGGCATATATCCTTTCAGAGTTTGCAAGCACACATACACCTGTGCACACGCATGCACGTGTGTGTTTAGCAAAAAGATAGGATCACACGTACTGGTCTGTAGCTTGCTTTATTACTTAGAAAATACAGACATTTCTCATTAATACATACTAATCAACTTTATTCTTTTTAATGCCAGTGTATGGAGATGCCATATTTTGTAACCTTCCTCCCACTGATGGATGTATGAGTTCTTAAATATTCATAATTAGAAACACTTTTATAAATGTATCCTTAAATACTTGTGGGAGTGTTTGTGTAACATTATTTAGGATAATCATCATTTAGCAGTGTAATAAGAATTGTTATCCAGTCTATATTGAGAAAATAATGCACATTTACTTTGCAGTACTCTGTGTTATCAACAGGAATGAACTCAAAGTGGACAAGTGTAACAAGATCTCAGTTCTAAAGCTTCTGGAAAATACTAGTCAAAAATTATGTGTATGTAACCAACCCATATCATCTCTCTCTTTTTTTAACATTTATAAGATGTGAAAATCCCCATTTAATTCCAGGATCATTCTTAGCTATGTATTTTGTTGAATATTTCTGTTGACTCTGCATCTTTTCTCGTAAAACTTCATCATTTATTCACTAACAGAAGTGCCTCTACAGCATTGATTATGTAACCTTCAAGCTAATAGAGATCCCCTGTTTTGTGAATTCTCGGCACACACTGTAGTTATTAAAGCTTCTAAGTAAATACAAGGGAAATTTTTATGGTAGAAATCAGTTGATTATTTTAAATGTTATATTCTGATATAAATGTGCCTATTTGTAAAGGTACCAAACATTGAAGTAATTTTGCTTATTATATGAGCCATATATAATATTAATCATTTCCAAAATTCATTTGTGTCTTTGATATCATTATGCAGATTATTTTTCCGTTTTCATATGTTTACCCTTACGAACAACCCATTTTGGTATGGGGATGAGGAAGATAATAGAAAATATGTGGGAAAAGGAGATGCCACCCAACCCAGGATATGGAGTAATGGAGATGCTGGTAGAACCCCCCTCTCTTTTACCTCCTTCTCAGTAGATCTCTCAAGTTCAGCCTTACACACCTGTGAAAGTTCCTACCTGTCTGCTGGTGGCCTGGACTGAAGGAAGGCATAATTAGAAAATTGAAATTCTACTTTCACACAATCAACTTTCAAACCCACTCTCAGAAATAAATTGGGTATGAAAGAGAATGACATATGTATTTTTAAAAAGGAGTATTTTGTGTTTAAATGGCACTGAAATAATTTTCATATGAATTACTATAGAGAAATAATATTTTAAAAGTCAAGCCATGAAAAAAGTGAAAAGTAGGAAGGACTGCTTATTAAACCTTTAGTGTGATTAAGGAAACCAAAAAGGATAAGATTAATAGACTTAACACATAAGATTTAAAATTCTATGTGTCAAAAATGTTATCAACATTGAATGATAATCTGGGTGAAATCTGTAGTACTTATGACAAAGGATAACAGTTTATCAGACAATTAACTGATAAAAAAATCAGTAAGAAGACACTAAAAATCAATAGTTTTTCATTCATGTATTCATCCAGCAAACATGTATTAAACACTTGCTTTGTTCCATACACTATGCAAGTTACTAGAGATACCCAGATGAATAAGACAAGGTTAATTCAATTATACTGCTTATCAATTAAGTACAGATTAAAACTACTGAATATCAATTTTCTATCAGATTTTGAAAGACATACTTAAATGACCATAATCAAAATTGGCAACAGTGTGGTACAGAGATAACTCATCCATTGCTGTGGCAGTATACACTGTATATATTTGGAATGTAATTTGATGAATGTAAATTATTGTAAACATCTTTAAAATGTTTATGCCATTTAGTGCAATAATTCCACTTATGAGCTCTATCCCAAGGGAATAATTCCAAGTACAGAGGAAGCTTTGTGTACAAAGGTGTTCATAGAAATGTTACTTATAGTAGAAAAAAAATAGGAACAACTTAAATGCTGTACTATAAATGAATGATTAAATTAACTGTGGTATAACCACTTGGACTACTATATATTTATCTTAAATGGTATTAATTGGCATGTGTAATTAACTGGGGGAAATGTATATGATAGCATTAAGCAGAAGAAAAAAACTAAGAGGCAAGATTACATAATCACTATCACATAGAAGCAGAAGACCTAGACAAAGTATACCTAAATTTTAATAGCATTGAGTTTGTGTAGTAGGACTTTGGGTGAAAATTGTCCTTCTTTCTAATTAAATAGTACCTGTTTACATTTCTGTAGCTAAAAAGAGTGTTCTTTTAGTTAAGGCTTTTCTATGGCACTTAGAGGTAACAAAAAAATGTAATCGTGCAGGATATCATAAAAATACATGGCACATACAGTTTGCTAAACTAACTAGCAATGTTGGCCCATCCTCATCAATATCTGATGATTTGGAGAAAGGTGACAATAACCAATGCACACTGCCCTTAGTTATTGTGCAGTAGGTGAAGGAAGTTCTTCTTGACTCCTGTAGGCAATCAGTCTATGCACTAAAGCATGAGATCTGCTTACCATTATATAGCTTTGGCCTAGCTGCAAATACATTAATATTCATACCATTAGCATCTAGCCTCTTTTAAAGCTAGCAACAGTAATCTTTTCTTTAAGTGCAGATCTAAATTCTACAGCTTGATTATATGCTGAATAGTGAGATACTTCCTATAATTTATTCTAAATGCCATCCTTAATTTCAGTAGTCTCTCATCCTTATCGTTAGCTAACTAAAAGGGGAAGTGGTCACCATCCAATTCTGATGGGCTTGAGAGCTCTTACCAGACCTGTAGTCCATTTGAACTGAAAGGGGACAGGGCAAGTATTGATGGTATGGTGGGAAGAAAGATCCCTATCACTGTATTTGAAAAGATAAATATATTAAAATGAAGCCTTATGTACATTGCATAGCAGCATCTACAGTATATTGTAACTGTCCATTTAACTTTCTACTTACTCTTTAAAAATATTTATTACAAGGGATTTTATGCTTGTGTAAACATCTAATGCTCCAAATTAATAACTTGTTCTATCTTTCCAACTTGAGCATTCCTTCAGAATTTTTATTCACTATTAAATTCCTACAAGTTCAGAAGACAATGAACTTCACATATATGAGGTATTGTTTTTCCATCCATCCTTATAACTCTTATGTTTTTTTCCCTAACCATATGTAAGTTCTAAAGTATAATAATATACTGAGCACCTGTGAACTAAACTAGAACATTACCAATATCTTGCTATGGGATCCTCTGTTAACCCACACTCCCTTCTTTACCTCAGATGTAATTGCTGTCCTATTGTGTTTCCCACACTCCCTTCTTTACCTCAGATGTAATTGCTGTCCTACATTGTGTTTCATTTGTGTGTGTGTGTGTGTGTGTGTGTGTGTGTGTGTGTGTGATATGACTTACTTGATTCATTTCTGCTTATGTGTAATTTTCTTTGTTACTTTATTATTTATTAAAATTTATATCATGTATGTATATATGTGATCTATCTGTCATTTATATGCATGCCAAAATAATATATTGGTTATTTTTGCTTGTTTTTGAGTTATGGGACTTGTTTTTTATTCAACATTGTTTCTAAATTTTATCCATGTTATTGAGTGTAGATATGTGAATATGCCAGATTTTTTTCCCTTTTTCATGCACATTTGGGTTGTTTTCGGCTTTTGTTGTTGCAAACAGTGTTGTTTTGATCATCCTTGTGCACATGTGCAAGAGTTTTTGTAGGATATATGCCTGGTGGAATTGCTCAGTATAAGGCATATAAATGTTGAACTTTACAAGATAGCAACAAACTATCTTTCAAAGTGATTAAACCAATTTATACTTCCATTGGCACATTATAAAATTCCCCATTGATATCCATTCTCTTCAATGCTTTATTTTCAGACTTCTTAAATTCTGCCAATCTTGTGGACATAAAATGGTATTTTGTGGTTAATTTGCACTGCCCTGACTACCTGTGTATTTGGTTACCTTCTCATCTGTTTATGGGCCATGTGTTTCCTTTTCTGTAAAATGCTTCTTAATTATTTTGCCACTGGGTTTTTGGGTAATTTTTCTTTTTCTTATTGATTTCCAGAAGCTTTTTATTTTTAGTTTTTTAACAGTCCTGGATTTTGTCTGTTATACATAGAAAATATCCTCTCCCAACTTAAGAAGTCTTTTGTTTGTTTGCTTGTTTTTGGTGTTCTTTATGCATTTGTGCTTGAATAGATTTCCTACTTTTACTGTGGTTGAAATTATCAGTCATTTTTTTTTATAGTTATCATTTTTGTGTCTTTTTTTTTAATTTTTTTTTTTTTTTTTTTTTTGTGGTACGCGGGCCTCTCACCGCTGTGGCCTCTCCCATTGAGGAGCACAGGCCCAGCGGCCATGGCTCACGCCCCCAGCCGCTCCGCGGCATGTGGGATCCTCCTGGACCGGGGCATGAACCCGGGTCCCCCACATCGGCAGGCTGACTCTCAACCACTGCGCCACCAGGGAAGCCCTGTGTCTTTTTTTAAGAACTCTTTCCTTACCCAAGATCAGAAGGTTATTCTCCTGCATTTTCTCTAGTAATTTTTAAGGTTTGTGTTTCATATTTAGGTTTTTAGTTTATTTGGAATTGATTTTTGTTTACATTCACAGTAAGATACATTTTTTTTCCACCTGTTAACCAGTTGTCCCAGCAGCATTTATTGAACGGTTTCTCTTTCCTCTAGTGATCTACAGTACCACATCTTTTATAAAAAAAAAATATATATATATATATATTTATGGATCTATTTCAAGTTTCTATTTCCTATTCTTTTTCATTGGTCAATTTATTCATTTCTTTCAAAACTGTCTTAATTACTACTAAATGCATACTATTCAGTTTTAACTATTTAATTACTGTTACTTTATAAGGAATCTTGATGTAAGGCAGCATACCTCCCTTTAATCCTTCTTTGTCTTCTTCAAGAATGTATTGGCTATACTTGACCCTTTGCTTTTTATACACATTTCTGAACCAACTTATCATATCCATGAAAATCTTTTGTGATTCTACTCATTCTGTAGTCACTTTTGAGAGATTTTACATCTTTATTAAACTGAGACTTCACATCTATAAACTTAGGATATATCGATTTATTATCTTATTTAATCTTTTAATAAGATTTTTTAATGTTCTATTTATCAATCTTGCACATCTTTTGTGGGTTTTATTTTTAGATATCTTGTAGTTTTAGATGTTGTTGTAAATGGTGTTTTTTTTTTTAATGACATCAATGTTCTGTTTATTGCTGGTGCATGGAAATATAACAGATTTTTGTTATGTTGACTTTTTGGCCACTATCTTTGTTAAACTCTATTTCTTAAAAAAATTATTATAGAACATTTAAAGCACATACAGAAGTAAAAAAGAAAAATATAGTGAATCCTATATACTTATACTCAACTTTAACAGTTATGAATATATGGCCAGTCTTGTTTCACCTATATTTCTACTCGTTTGTCTCTTATATTACTTGAAACAAATCATACACATCATATTATTATCTTATTATGTCTCTCTTAAAAGAAAGGACTTAAAAAATAACTAGAGTCCATTATTACACATAAAATAATTGACAGCAAATAATTGATATCATCAAATATCAAGTCAATGTTCATATTTCCAATTATTTATAAATGTCATTTTTTGTTTGTGTGAATTAAGTTCCAAATAAGGTCCACCCATGACAAGCAGCTGATATTTTAAATCTCTTTTAATCTAGAAGCTTCCTCCTTCTTTTTTGTTTTTTTAACTTGTAATTTATTTGTTGAGGAAATTAAATTTTTTATCCTTTATAGTTTCCAGCATTTTGGATGTTGGTGATTATATTGCCACTGTATGGTTAAATTTGTTCGTTTCACTTATATTTTCTGTAAAATGATAATTGAATCTAGAGGCTTTATCAAATTCAGGTTGAAATTTTTTGACAAAACTATATCAAAGGTGATGGTGTGTTTTTTCATTTGAAGGATCATCATGCCTAGTCCCTCTCTCTCTTTTTCTTTTGGATGTTAGTGGCCACTGATGCTCAATTCCTAGTAACTTTCTAATTATTTTTTAATATTTTTTTCCGGGACTTAGACTAAATTATGCTTCAGAAGCTAACAACCCCCAAATCTCAGTGATTTACAATTTCTTGCTCATACTACATGTCCTTTGAGAGTTAGCCACACTTTTCCTCCTCATCTTTATTCTGTGACCAAGTGTGAAGGAGCAGACCCTATTTGGGCTATAGACAATTTTACGGCATAAATAAAAGAGATCATGATGAAGCATACATCTGCTCTTAAAGCTTCTGCCCAGAAGAGAAAAAAACATCAACACAGTGTAACTAACATGCTTAATAAATTTAACGTTGTTACACTACTGTTATCTAATATACAGTCTACATTTATATTTCTCCTTTTATCTTTTTTCTTCAAGTTTTACTGAGATAAGATGGACATATAGCACTGTATAAGTTTAAGGTATACAACATAATGACTTGACTTACATACATCATGAAATGGTTCACAGTTTAGTGAACACCCATTATCTCATATAGATGTGAAATTAAAGAATAGAAAAAAAATTTTTCCTTGTGATGAGAACTCTTAGGATTTAGTCTCTTAACTTTCATATGTAACATACAGCAGTGTTCATTATATTTGTCATGTTGTACATTATATCCATGGTGTTTATTTATCTTATAATTGGAATTTTATACTTTTTGACTGCCTTCATCCAGTTCCCCCTCCCCGCAACCCCTGCCTCTGGTAGCCACAAATTTGATCTCTTTTTTTATGAGTTTGTTTGTTTCTGAAGTATAATTAACCTGCAGTACTCTATTATTTCCTGTGATTTGATATTTCTGTATCAAAATGATCACCACGATAAGTCTAGTTATGCTATGTCACCATACAAAGATATTACATAGTAATTGACTATTTTCTCCACACTGTACATTCCATACCTGTGATGCATTTATTTTGCAACTGGAAGTTTGTACCTCTAAATCTCCTTCACCTATTTCTTTCCTTCCACCATCGCCCTCCTGTCTGTCAGCTACCTCCATGCCTATAACTCTGTTTCTGTTTTGTCATGTTTGCTCATTTGTTTTGTTTTTTTTTAGATTCCACATATAAGTGAAATCATGCAATATTTGTCTTTCTCTGTCTTACATATTTCACTTAGCATAATACCCTCTGGGTCCATCTATGTTGTTGCAAATGGCAAGATTTCATTTTTTTATGGCTGAATATACACACACACACACACACACACGCACACATGCTACAATTTCTTTATCCATTCATCTATTGATGGGCACTTAGGTTGCTTCCATATCTTAGGTATTGTAAATAATACTGCAATGAATATAGGGGTGCGTCTATCTTTTCTAATTAGTGTTTTCATTTTCCTAAGATAAATACCCAGGAGTGCAAGTTTGGAATCATATGGCAGTTCTATTTTTAATTTTTTGAAAAATTTTCTACTGTTTTCCAGTGGCTGTACCAATTTACATTTCCACCGACAGTGCATTAAGGGTTCACTTTTGTCCACATCCTAGCCAACACTGTTATATGTTGTCTTTTAGCCATTCTGACAGGTTTGAGGTGATAGCCCTTGTGGATTTGATTTGCATTTCCATGGTGATTAGTGATGTTGAGCATCTTCTCATGTGCCTGTTGGCCATCTGTATGTCTTCTTTGGAAAAAAAATGTCTGTTCAGATCTTTGCCTGTTTTTTAATCAAGTTGTTTGGTTTTTTGATGTTGAGTTGTATGAGTTCTTTGTACATTCTTTATAGTTACATTTTCTTTTTTTTTTTTTTTAAGAATCTAGGCCAGTTGTTTTGTAAATGTCCTTCAATTTAGATTTATTTGTTCCTTTGAGATTAGATTCAGGTAATTTTGGGCAAGAATAATATATAAGTAATATTGTGTCTTCAGAGCATTGCATCAGAAGGTATATAATGTCAGTTTGTTTCATTTTCAGTTATGTTAGGTTTGATCCCTTAGATAAGATTGTGTCTGTCAGATTTGTTCAGTGAGAAAATATGCTTTTCCATGGATATTTACTAAGTGATATAGGGGATGACTCTGAGACCTTTTGCATAGCCTTTTTCCCAATAACTTTTCATGCAATCATTTTAGTGTCCACTAATGATTCTTCCCTGAGTCAGTTATTACATTGGTGGTTGCAAAGTGGCAACTTTCTAATAATGGAATTCCTTCTTCTTTTATTAGCTAGTAAAATTCTGGGGGAAAAAAAGACAGAAGTTCCCCTTCCTCTTACCCCATCCTTTTAATTTCTCCTTTTTAAGATTTTCTATGGATTCATGGATTTCTTTTTTATTTCATGTGTTATAATACATTATTGTCACTATTTTTGATGCTCAAATTGTCCCAGATTTGGCTAGAGGCAGTCGCTTGAACTAAATTTTTGTGTCTTTTGACACTTTCCCATCAGTTTTTGGTCACTTTCTTTCCTTCTTGTGCAACAAAATATTCTAGGCTCACCTTGTATGTTATAATACCTACCTCAGCCCTGGGACCAATTATTTCAAGGAGTCCTGGTATCTTTTAGTTCGTACTGGTTTTAGAAACTAAGATTAGCATGCTAGACGTGCTCGTTACTACTGGGTGTCATTGCTTCTGAATACTTTAAACGGACAGAAATAAAAATACCATTTTTTTAAATCATGATTTTTTTTATACTGATCCCTTCCATTCACATCCAAAATGACAGGGTTTTTTTTTTTCCTCTTCCCTCCATTTTCTATGTATATCTTCTTTCTTCTAGTGAAAACTCTGGTTCTTAACAGCATCAATGTAATTATCCATTTCTTACAATCTTGTAAAATAATTTTAGAATTACTAGCTGTGTACCTTCACTAACAATAAAAGTAGTAAATAAAATTTAAGATTCCTTTATAATTCTTATTGCCTTACAACATATCCCACTGAGGGTTATAGACTACTATGTTTGAAAATTACTTGAATTAATTCTTTTTTTTTTTATCTGTGATTATAAATTTGAAAAACAGGTTTATTTGTTTCTGTTTGTGTTTAACTCAACTGTTATTTTGTGTTAAACTTTATGGTCTTTTCCTCAACTTTATTTATTTAATTTTATTTGTCAAATATGTAAATAATCATCAAGATTCAAAAGTCAGAAGTATATAAAAAAGATATACCCAGATGAGTTTAATTTCATTCCATATCTATTCCACCCCATTTTCACTCACTGCTGTAGGTTACCATTTTCACTAGTTACTGGTTTATCCTTTCTGTATTTATTTTCATCTTTATCTTCATTCTTTTTATACTGTATAATACTCCATTATATGGATGTGCTATAGTTTATTCAACCAGTCTCATAAGAATGGACACAGGTTGTTTACAATATTTTGTGGTTACAAATAGTAATGCAACAATAACTTTGTGCATATGTTGTTTGTTTTTATAGGGTGTATTACTGATGTGCAATGGCAAAGTCAAAAGAAAAATATAAATGTAGTTTTGTTATATACTGCCAAATTCTCCTCCTTTGAAGTTTAACCATTTTAAATTCCCCCATCAATGTCTGAGTACAGCTGTTTATCCACAAACTTATGAAGAAAGTGTGTTATCAAGTTTTTGGAGTTTTACCAACCTAATAGATGAGAAATTATATACCTGTGTAGTAAATTTTCAAGTCTTTATTATGAGTGAAATTGACCATATTTTTATCATGAGTAATATTAAGCACTTTTCAAATGTTTAGGGATGATTTTTATACTTTTTTCTGTGAAGTGACTGTTTATGACTTTCCCCCATTTTTTAATCAGAGTTTTGGTCTTTTTTCCCCTTGATTATAAAGTCCCTTTACATATTAGAGAGATTACACTTTTATCTGTGATGTATGTGGCAAGTATTTTCTCTCAGATTGTCATCTTTTGACTTTACTCATGTGTTTTGCTATGCAATTTTTTAAATGTAATTGAATTGAGTACTCATTTTTCATTTATATTTTGAGCCATAGTGAGAAAGTTCTTGGCCACAACCAGCTTATAAAGGAATTTCCCTATTCTTTCACTTTGTCCTTAGATAGTTTCATTTTTTACACTTAAATCTTTGATCCAGTTAGAGTATATTTTGGTGTATGCTATGAGATACAGAGCCAATTTTAGCTTTGACAATCCATCTATAGCCACATAGCACGTAGCTATCCAGTTTTTCTAACACAGCTTATTAAAAAGTCAGTCTTTTACAGTGGTTTGAGGAAGCTCCTTTAGCATATGCTAAATGTCCACTTGTCCCTTTTAAGCTATTTCTGTCTTCTGTGTTCCACTGCTCTATTTATATGCCACTACTGCACTCTTTTAATTATAAAGGATTAATGGTATGATTTAATATCTCACAGGGCTAGTCACCTTTCTTTGTTTTCTCTTTTTTCAGGGCTTTCTTGGGAAAAAAAGTCAAGGGTTTTTCTAGAATGTTCTTTTTCTTTTTTCATATGAACTTTAGAATCAAATTCGCCTAGCGCCAGGGGAAAAAAGTGTTAGTATTTTTATTAGGGTCAAATTAAGTTTTATTTAACTGGGGATAGTTAACATTTTTATGATGTCCTATCCATGAAAAAGTCATGTTAATTATTGCTGGTGACAATGAAGTCTACTTATTTTTGTTTGCTAATTTTGTATCTTGTCACACTACTGAATTATTTTATTGTTTGAGTTGGTTTTATCACTGATTCATGGGTTTTCCAAGTATGTTTTCAAATTACCTGAAAAACAAGATAGCTTTATTTCTTCTTTCAAATTCTTGTTCCTCCAATTATCTTTCCTAGACTAATTTTAATGGCTGGTTCCTTACAGAATTATAGAGAATTAAAATTTCTTTCCAAATTCTTTAGTGTTAACTTGAAATTCTGATAATAGAAGCTGCAAATCTGGCACTATTCATGTAATAAAGAATTATTATAAAAGTTTACTAATGAACTAATTAATAGAGTGAATTTTTCCTTTAAAACAGACTTAAAAAAGAATTAGAACTTTATAAGGAAGATGACATGCAAAGTGTTTATGATGCTCTCCAAACAGAAATAGAATTTTTGCAGTTGGTAAGCCATAATTGATTGTTTAACTTTTGTTCAGCACTTGTTTTTACTTACTGGTAAGAATGGTTTTACTGGAATACATCTCACTGAATTAGTATTGTGCCCCTCACATGGATTTGCACTAGATACAAAAAGACAAAACAGAGCTTCCCTGGTGGCTCAGTGGTTAAGAATCCACCTGACAATGCAGGGGACACGGGTTTGAGCCCTGGTCTGGGAAGATTCCCCCATTCCGCGGAGCAGCTAAGCCCACGCGCCACAACTACTGAGCCCACGTGCCACAGCTACTAAAGCTCGTGCACCTAGAGCCCATGCTCTGCAGCAAGAGAAGCCACAGCAATGAGAAGCTCGCTCACTGCAAGGAAGAGTAGCCCCCGCTCGCCACAACTAGAGAAAGCCCACACGCAGCAACAAAGACCCAACGCAGCCAAAAATAAATAAATAAATAAAAACCAAAACAGCAACAACAAACAAAACTAAGGTCATGATATAAATCTGTGAAATGTTTTGAGTCTTGGAGAATTAGATGCTGCATAAGGCAAGTTATATCAATATATAAAGAGAATATGTACAATTTCAAACTAAGTTAAAAAAAATTCAAACCTGACCTCACAACATCCCCTTGACTGAAACTGTTATTAGAGGATTAATGCATTGAAGAAGTTTAACTATCATAATGCTTAAAAGCTCTTTGTTTTTGATAGGCATAAAGTGTACTTTGATTATATTTGATCCTAAAACTTTCTTATTACAAATTTTTATGATTTCCAGAACTTTGGATTCAATTATTGGAAACTTATTTTCAGATTGTGTGGGAGCACTTCAGATTGCTTTTAACCTCTTTGGTTGTTTATAAAATGAACACAGTATTTGTCATGCTCTATTTTAATAGAAGACATATATAGCTAGCTTTAAAGTATGTTAAAATATAGTTTTAATTTAATACACTACATTTTCTTCCATATTTATTTTCTGGAAATATTTTCTTATTTAAGATTATCCAATAAATATGTTAGGATTTATATTTTATAGGATTTATATATTTAGAAAAACTTTCAATAGTAAAATTTAGAAATGCCCAGAGTTATTGTTGTGCTAAATTTACATGAATTTTATGTAATTCTTTTATTAAGAATTTCATTTCTCTCATGAGTAATTGTATGTTTTCATTTCAGACATTGGCACAGAAAGATCTTCAGGAAACTAATAACTTGTAGAGAAGTGATCAGCTATCTAAGATTTGATCAAGCATCTTAGTATCAAATCTTTGTGGTAGATACATGAATGATACCCATTTCTCACAGAAAATGTGAGGTTTAAAATGTTCAAAGTTGTTGATATCTAGAATTGATATATTAGCACTTAAAAAAAGTAATTTTTTGGTCTTGTTACCTGCTGAAACTTAAGGGTTTTTATGTGGTTTGATTTTATTTCTAAAGGAAGAAACAAGGAGAAACAGATATTGTGTTCTCAGGCTCCTTATTCCCCCCCTGACCCTTAAGCTGATCTGTACTATCTGATGTTGTTCATTCTTTGTTGCAGTTTACCTCAGATCCAATCAAGTGTGGGAAGAAAAGCTCAGATTATTGACCCAATTTTGTCAGTGCCATTTGCACCAGCAAAGATGCTTACTTTCATTTTAATCCTTCTGTAATCATAAGATGTCTTGACAGAGGACTTCTGAGGCCTTTCATCTACAGAAGCCAGTTTTCTCCACTTTTCTCTAAATGTGTCTACAGATTTAAGTCTGGGACACCTGCAGCCACTTTCCAGCACTTTGTGCCTGCCAGTTTTCTTCCTAATACCAGTGTTGGTTAGAATGAAATAAGTCATCTACTCGGGAAGGTACATAGTCTCCTTTTGGCCATCAGGATTCATTTTTGCTGGTGGCCTAAAATATTGCAACTGAAAACAGTGTACTTATGTTTGGATCAATCATGATATCGGCACCAAATTTCCAACATCACATCTCTTTCCGCTGTCAACAGTCCTAACTAGGAAGAAAGGTGTATTTTCACCTGTTTCTTAAAAAAGTATATTGAAACTATTCAACAAGGCCCTAAATTGTGGTAGGCAGGGGAGGGGAACAAAAGCTACTTTAAGGATATAACTTAAAGTTCTGAGTGCAAATGTCTTCTTTTATGATTTTAGTTGAATTAGTTTAATATCAAATATGAGATGTTTACAAATGTCTTAGATCTATTAATGTTAAGGTAGTCTTGTTTCAAATCAAGTCTTATTTGGGCATAGCTTTTTGTATAGGTTGCTTTACATCCTTATTTTTTTAAAAAGTAGCAAAGTTAAAACTCTCCTTTGAGATGTGTACCAATTGCCATCTGCTTAAATAATTTGCATTTTCAAAAGTTATTTTTATTTTGATTCTTTAAATATTTAAGAGTAAATTACTTTTGCTTAAGAAGAAAAAAAATGAATGGTACCAGAGAATTGCAGTCTGTTTTATATGCAAATGCAGAGTGGGAAATGGTTACTGGGATTAGTCATGACCTCAGTTCTGTCTTATTTTAGTCCATTATCTAACCACATTCTAAGTTCTAAGTCTTCTGAATATTTATTATTAAATGTGCATCACATCATTAATATGCAGACTAAGTTTACATGTAAAGCCTTTTTCACAGTAATTTTTGTTCATTATTGGTTTTGTAGCTAAAATATCGATGTGAATTAGAGATCTGCCAGTTATTTGCACAACTAACACACAATGGCATATATGCAGAATAAACTCTTACTGATATGACAGTCTTGTCATGTGTTCACATCATATAGAATATCTAGATGAATATTCAGTAGTGAATCAGAATTCATGTGAATTGAATTTGAGACAAAATGGGAGGTTCATAACGTATTTTCATTATTTCAAAATGCTTAAAATGTGTATTTTATGATTTAAACTTTTTTTTCGAACAATCGAATGATTGTTTTAGCACTGCATGGTAGAGTAATACAGTGCACTGCCCATGTAATACCAACCAAAATAACTGGGACAGTTAGAATCAATGTAATCAAAGGCACAAGTTCAGTGAAAAAAGGAAATACAACAATCAATAGAAATTGCAGTGTACGAAACTACACTGTCAGTATATCAGCAGATTAGGTCTGTTTTTAGTTTTTTTAAGAAAATAACTGAAATTATCTAAGTAAAAGTGTGTCTCAGGCTGACTTTACTCTGGAAGTAAGACTTTGGCTATATAAAAAGACAATTTTTAAATTAATGCTCATTCATTAAATAAATTCACTAAATTTTCCCTATACTTAGTTATAACCAAAGCCTAACTAACCCAGAGTAACACTGATACATCTCTGAGGTTCCTGGCATGCCACCATAGTTCTTTACTATAATGGAAGTTCTTTCAGAAGCAACTTCCTAATTATCAGCCTTCCACTGGGGATAATACTAGGATGTATAGATAGTT
>NW_006797481.1:5121012-5127701 GCF_000442215.2 Lipotes vexillifer | reverse complement strand
TCCTGCTGATTAATGGAGCTCTTTGGCTAGGGGGAAAACAGCAACAAAATTATAGGATGTAGAGCATGACCACTGGACTGGAAATT
This sequence comes from Lipotes vexillifer, assembly GCF_000442215.2. Classification (NCBI taxonomy): domain Eukaryota; kingdom Metazoa; phylum Chordata; class Mammalia; order Artiodactyla; family Lipotidae; genus Lipotes; species Lipotes vexillifer. Next base: position 5,127,615 of record NW_006797481.1, on the reverse strand, counting down.
CCTTTCTTTATTCCCTGGCCTAATTATTGAAATGGGAGGAAAAAGCAAAGAAAAGGAAAAGTTTTAAAGTGTGTACAGTCCGGAAGATTTCTAAAGTACTCATTGTTTTATCAATAGTAGTGTTTTCTTCTATAAAAGAAACAAAAATTGAGGAGCACATTGTCTGCCTATCTTTTTTCTCTTGAAACTTGTAAAACCATGATGAGATTCTTAAAGTCCAAGATAAGTTTGAAGTCATTGTATTGTAATGAGTTGGAATATAGAAATGACTCTAAAACAGAGTCAGTTGAGATTTGGTAATTTATTGTAGAGTAGAAATTATGCTGAGAAAAATCTATTGAGTCTTTTACCCGAAGGGCAATCAGTAATTCAGTTGGCTAGCTGCAGATAGACAGCATGCACTAGACAGGCCCTGTTCTAATCTATGCTGAGGACAAAGTCCCTTTCTATTTCATACCAATCAATCATATATAACTGTGTCACATTGTTATGAATAAGTCATTTATTTGCAGTCTAGAAAACAGTAGCAGTTCAGTGACATGATTAGAAATAAATATGATACGGTTTTTAATCCTGGATGTAGAAGGGTAAGGTGTTGTCTCATTCAAATATTTATTTATAGTATGAAATTTGGTATTTAAAGTTGTTCATTATACTAAAAAATATTTTAATATTTGAAGCAGATTATTTTAGTTCAACTTTCATGTTTCTTCTTGACTCCTCTTCTCTCCTTTGTCATCCTGAAAAACTTAAATGAAGCAAATACATTTGCCTTTCAGAGTCTAGTTCAGAGCATTTTCTGTCAAGGGAATTTTTTTCAAGATGTGAACTAAAAATGAAAATTATTTTTTGTTGGGCTTCCCTGGTGGCGCAGTGGTTGAGAGTCCGCCTGCCGATGCAGGGGACACGGGCTCATGCCCTGGTCAGGGAAGATCCCACATGCCGGGGAGCGCCTGGGCCCGTGAGCCATGGCCGCTGGGCCTGAGCGTCCGGAGCCTGTGCTCCACAACGGGAGAGGCCACAACAGTGAGAGGCCCGCGTAACGCAAAAAATATATATATATATTTTTTGTCATTAGCCTGAAGCAGGGATTAGGTCTCGGAGTTTTGTGGCCCTTTTATCTTAAGACAACAGATTTTTCTTTTAATGGAAGAATGGGAAAAATGAAGTTATCTTTGAAAATGTTGGAGGTAGGAAGCGTATAATTAGTTGCATTTGTGCTTTCTTAACATTGTATTTTCAAGTTTAAATAAGTTTTTGCTTGGCCTATTAACGATAAAATCATACCAGTGAAGAAGCTTTATTTTCTTATTAACTTGACATTTGACAAAAGAATAATACTGAGACAGCATTGACTAATATATGAATGAAATAATGTGATAACTCTCTTGTCTCTTAGGGAAAATCGGGATTTCATTGCTTTGTTGTTATTCATTGTACTGAGGGTCACATTCATTAAACATGAGGAAAATTTTTTAGGGTAATGCTGTTTGTAAGAACATATTTACTTTGATTGGAGGAAAAAAAGAAAGCATAACAAAGAAAACCATGACGGATGGTAAAATGCTCTTCTAGTTGCTGCTGGGAAAGGTATCAAGAGCAAAGCTGTCAGAACCGAATGCTCATTTAAACAACTGCTTTTGATACATAGCGAATTTATCTTTAAAAGACCTTTGTGAAATTGACAGCAGCAGAATTCAAATGTCTGGGAAAATAAAGAGTAAATAAAAATGTGAAATTAATAACAATGACTGATATAAGTAGCTGTGCAAAATGAGGCCCATAGCGGGGGAGAAAAATGATTTTATTTTTTTCTTACAACCAGAAAAGCTGTACTATTCTGTTAATTCTAAGTTAATTACTGTCATACTTGTAATAAATTGTCATTCTAATTAGTTGGTAAATAAAATCTTGTTAAAATAAAATCCTCTCAATCTACATTTAATAGATGCAAATACAATTACTAATAAATATTTCTGGATAGGGGTTTGTGATTGCTGAGAGAAGGTGTAAATTCAAACCACCATGACATGATGTTGGCAGCTTTCGTGACTTTAGACAAAGAAGCTCCTGGTTGGGCATGGGTGACATGAAAGCAATCATAGAGTCAGTGTAATGTCACCTCTAAAATCTGGTGCCAATTAAAATTTATAAAATGAAGGTTATATTTATAAAAATATTTTTATCCAATAAAATCAAAGATCTCTATTGAGATTCTAGTTGGAGACCAAGCATATATCCCAGTTTTTTTCAGGAGGAACTGAGATTTTGATTAATGATCTGGTTCCTGTGAGGTCACAGAGGGCAGTGGGCCTCTTTATTTACTGTTTAATTGCTTGGGCTTCAGTTCCAAAAATCTTAAAAATACATTGCTTTTGAAAATATGCTTACAATAAACTTTTATACAGCAGGTAAATATTAGAAGATAAGAGAAATTTGAAAATTATTTAAATCACTCTTTTGGTACCAGAAAACATGGATTAATCAGAATCAGTGAATGAATCTTGAATTAATTAAGAATATCCTTTACACTCCATGAGAAGAAAAAGGCAAATCAGTACAAAACAGACTCAAATCAAGTACTATTGAAAATTCACCTTCTGGGTATCTCTTGAAATTAATACCTATTCACCCTACTTTACATTTTCTGCAGATTTTTTTTCAGTGCTACCCTGTGGTCATTGATAATTTAAGGTGCTAACCTGAGGGATGGCATCTTCTTAAAATATCAAATAATAAGAGTTATATTCATTTTTTCAGTACCTGCTAAGGCAGGAATATGGACTAATGGAGAACTTCCAGAAAGATCAACATGTAAAAGAATCTCTGATTAACCTAAAAGTAGCACTCTTCTTATTTCTTTCTTTTCCCTATGTGTTGTTCCTTCCATCCATTCTTGCATCCATTCATCCTGGCTCCTAGCTACCTCTTGGAACTCACACCATACACTCTCCTTGCACATTCCTCTCTAGCCGCACTGCCATTCTTTCTGCTCCCCAAATAGTCCCGACTCACTCTGGCCTTGGGATCATTTTGGAAGCTGTGTTCCCTCTGCCTGGGACGCTCCTCCTCCTGATCTTTGTATGGCTGTCTGTTCCTGTAGTCCAGGTGTCAGCTGAAATGTCACCTCCTGGGAGAAGCCTTCCTTTAAACAGTCAGTCTAAAGTATTCACATCATCACATTATCACACACTCTAGTTTAATTCTCTTCATACTATTTGTGATTTCTGATCTCTTTCTTGTTTGTTTCTATTTATCACTACTAAACCACAAGTTCCATGAGAGCAGGGATATTATTTGTCTTATGCACCACTTTTTTTCAGAGACTGGAACGGTGTCAGCATACAGGAAGTGTTCAATAAATGTGTGTTGCAGTATGACTTGAATTAACTTGTTCATTTAACCCATATTTATTAATTGAGGATTTATTGATTATCCGGTTAAAGAAACTGGGTTCATTTATTTTTGATTCTCTTTTTTGGTTGAGTTACCATATCCCCTAATTTTCTTACTCTTTCTGAGCCTCTGTTTACTTAGTTGAAAATGGTAGTAATAATGTTTCCTAATTTCAGAACCCATCTATATAGAATAACCAATAAAAGCATTGAAAAGAGACTGGAAGAAAATAATGATCCCATATTCCATCATGGGAAAAGTTTGTGAGTCTCTCAATGGCAACTTACAGCTTTCTATTATCAAGCTGTTGATTGGCAGGTAATGATTATGAATGCTTACTTTCCACCAGCTGCTAGAATGGGAAGTGAAAATTGTAAGTTGCTTGCAAGCCATGAATGTGCATTAGAGTAGCTTAAAAGCATTATTTCTCCATGGTAATAGGAAATTTTGAAATGTGTTTGCTTTCAACTGTGATTTATTCCGTCTTTCTTGTCTGAAATACAAAGTTTAAACAATTCTGTTTTTAATTCAGCATCATATTTAGGAAAATGTATGAGTGCCATCTGCTGGATTTCTCTGGGACCACCTTGAACAAGATGATAAAATTGTAAGAGTGACCCTTCCTTCCTTCCTTTCCTTCTTCCCTCCTTCCTTCCCCATTTATGTAGGTATAAATTTAAAATTTCTCTCTCTCTATATTTTCCAATTGCTCTATACATAATTTTCAAATACCATGTATTTGATGCTTATTTTCAAATTAGTATCACATGTACCCTTGAGAAAATATAAAGTTTAAGGGACATAAAAGTGAAACTTCAGTAACATTACAGTACTGTTTTTACTTTTGCTAAACTTAAAAGAGCCTTATTGATTAACCAACACATTTTCTTTATTTTTGAATTAAAAAATATAAGTAACAGACTTTCACCCTGAGACCACATGAAAAGTTGATGTTAATTTAAGTTGTGGATTATTTATATAACTTCTGGGTGTGTTAATCTTGATTATTTAGTCTTTGTCTTTAGTCTTCAAATATTCGTTCATGAATTACTGGTCCATCAAATAAAGTGAAGTCATTCTACTTAGGATCTTTGGTAATTGCCCTGCCAATCAGCTTTATCACCGGGTATGTGTTTCCTTTAAAGCTTTACTTAAAAATTCCTATCTCCTTATCATTTAACATCTATAGAATTCATGATGTCAGAATTCATGTTGTTTCATTAATTAAGTGATTGGAGTATTTCCTAGTGCAGTGCTGCTGATGAAGGGAAATTGGGCTGAATGTCTGTTGACTCCAAGAGTATCCTGATAGTTGACTATTTTACAGTACTTCATGTGTCCAGTCCATCAGCAAGTCCTGTTGTTCTTACCTTCAAAATATATGCAGAATCTGGAACCTCTCCTCATTATACCATGGCTACTGCCCTGCTGTAGGCTCCCTGATACTTCCTGTCTTTCTTTTCTGCTTTATTTATCTCTTAGCACTTATCTGATATATTTTACTTATTTATGAATTCTGTCATATTCACCATCTGTCGTTCTGACTAGAATGTAGGGGATTTTTGTCTCTTGTTCACTGCAATCTCCCCAGTGCCTCAGACAATGCCTGACACATAGTATGTACTCATATAGCATGTTTCTTACACAAACGGATTTGCTTTGAGTTACTTTCCTCTTTCTCAAAATATTTTATAAATTATATTAGTAGGGACATATTCTTGGTGCTTTTGTCAACTCTAAATTAAAATGTCCAAATAAGTATAACCTTCTTATCCTTTACATACAGTCAGTTTGACTATCTCTCCCTGTATTTTAAAGTGAAAAATTAGCACCTACTAATCAGGATATCATGATAGTTTTGGCATAGGTGACTAAGATGTGGTCCTTGTGCTTAAGGAACAACAACAGCGATACTTGGATGAACAATCCAACAGCTGGTTTAACAATTCACAAGAGAGGTGATGAGAATCTCACAGATATGTGGAAGGTAAATTCCAGAGTCATAACTATGTACCAGCCTAGAGAGCAGTCAATCCAAATGAGAGCAGCCTCCAGAGAGATGTTTCCAAGAAGATTAAATTGCTAGAATACCTGATATGTTGGAACTATTGAGAGAAATTTTAAACAATTGGGATAAATTTTTTGGTAAAAATCAGTGATAAGTGCATAGAAATCTAAGCAAATGAAAGAAGCAAACCACAAGGATATCACTAACTCCAGGGAAAGCAAAAGGTTGTGCAAGGAAGGAAAAGTAATACTAATCATAATACTAGACAGATCAGCTGTGGATATTTCCATAACCATATTAGTGTAAATACTGCATATTGATCTAACTAAAAGTATAACACAATGTTGCAAGGATGGGAGTGGTGTGAAATGTGTTTTTGATGGTGGCAGGTGTTTTGTGGAAAAGAAGACTAAATTCATATCTTCCATATTGGGAAATCAGTAGATAATGCCAAAACTGAAAAAATAAGTAGCAGCATGAGCGTATCATTTAGTGACATGAAGGCAAATCCAAAAGTAAACAGCCAAAAGAGTTGAAATCATTGCTTGGGAGTAGTGTTGATAAGATGAAAAGGGGAGCAGGGAAGGAGGTATTGTTAGTCTCCATTATTACAAATAATCTTTCTAGAACTATATTTTGGAAAGTTTGCTTTGTTTATTGACCATAACTCTAGACATACAAAGCAGATCTTTATTTTAATATAAATCATAAATCCAGTCGTGTGCTAATAAACCAGCTCTTGGGGTGGGAGTGTGTTTGGGGAGGCCTGATTTGTAATGTGTTGTAAAGACTTCTACCATGGCCAATTTTGAGCTAGCAATAGTTTAACAGCTAGCTTCCAAAGTTCCTAAAATTTAACAATCACTTCTTTCAAGGCAGTGTAAATCAACTTAAAAAGACTTCAATAAATGTACCTGTTTTTTCTAAGTAAAAAATTCCTCTCTGACTTGCATGAAAAACTCAGTGTTGCTATATAAAACATGGTTCTATATTTTTCTTTGCTGTCGTTTTTTTCTCTTTAAATCAATTTTTGAGATGTAATTCACATACAATAAAATGCAGTTTTTAAGTGAACAGTTTGATGAGGTTTTTTTTTTTTTTGTTTTTTGTTTTTTGTGGTACGCGGGCCTCTCACTGTTGTGGCCTCTCCCATTGCGGAGCACAGGCTCCGGACGCGCAGGCTCCGGACGCGCAGGCTC
>NW_006797481.1:5097433-5120908 GCF_000442215.2 Lipotes vexillifer | reverse complement strand
CCCAGCCGCTCCGCGGCATGTGGGATCTTCCCGGACCGGGGCCCGACCCCGCGTCCCCTGCATCGGCAGGCGGACTCTCAACCACTGCGCCACCAGAGAAGCCCAGTTTGATGAGTTTTAACAAAGGTAAACACCCCTGTAACTACCACTCAAAGGAAGGGATAGAACAATTTCATCATTCCTGAGAGTTTCCCATGTCTCCTTGCAGTCAGTTCTTAGTCCCACCCCTGTCTCTGCCTCAGATAAACACTGTTTTGATTATTTTATTTTACTTTTTACTGTAGATTAGTTTTGCCTGCACTTGAACTTTATATAACTGAATTATACAGTGTGTACTCACTTGATTCTGGCCTCAGACAATGTCTTTTAGGTTCACCTGTGTTGCATATAACAACAGTTCAGTCATTCAGCGTACCAAGTATTTTATTATATGTATACACCTCAGTGTTTAAGATTTTATGCTGCATATTGTGTGGGATAACATTGTAATGAATTTTGATTATGACATCTTCTATTAAAGAGTGTTTCATTTTATCCCAACAGTCATTTAGATTACTAGGAAATTCTTTTGATCTTGTTGGTTTTGGTTTTATTATTTGGGCGGTTCTATTTTCATTATGAACTTAGTTTTAGGGCAGGGACCTTACTCTGGGGTGTGGTCTGTATACTAAGGCATGGCTTTCCTGAAGGTCTTAACCCCACCCCTACTTCTTACCCTGCAACCCCCACTCAGGCCTCTTCTCCCACCCTGTTGGGTAGAAGCCTCCTCTTAGGTAGCCCGCCCCACAAGTTATAGGTGCTTTGGCTACCTGGAACTTGAGTCTGTGCCTTCTCAGCTCAGGAAAACCACCTATCTCACCTCTCTCTACTTGGGACTTACCTCTCTGTGCAACAGAAGCAAAATTGCCGCAGGCTCACCTACCTGTGGTTCCTGTCTCAGAGGCTGTGATTCTGCTCTGCCTGTCCTCAGTGCCTGAAAAAGTTGTCTCATATATTTTGTCCCATTTTCTCCTTGTTTTCAGTGGGATAGCAAGTCCAGTGCCCGTTACTCTGTCATGACTAGATAGAAGCAGAAATGTATAGAAGAATTTGACTTTTTAAGTTATAACTTGGATAAAACTAAAAACTGAGGAAGAACAACTAGCATCTTTCCTTTTCATTTTTGCCTCTTTTGAGAAGAGCCTTCAAATGGTAACTGAGCTCCTAGAGAGAGAAGTGGTGCTTCATCCACTGTTCATACTCCAGGGCCGAGCACTGGACCCAGCACTGTCAGCTATCAATGAATGATTATGTAAGTGAATGAATGAACAAATGACTGAATGACTACACATGCAAGAATGCTAAAAACTTTGAAAAATATTAAAGCATGGTATATTTGTCCTTTGATCGCCTCTCCCCCACTCCATAGGATCAAGGCAGATAAGGGACTGGTTAGTTTAGCTGGAGGCTAGGTATAACTGGTAATAGGTGATGAGGGGGCTAGTCTAAGGACCACTGACTTGTTAAAACAAGGAATTAAGGGGTTTTGTTCCTTATAGAATGGAAGGATTTTTTTTTAAGTTTCTGCACCTACAGCAGTAGCCACCTGTGGCCCTGGAATCCTGGCCTGCATTTGGCCTCTGTAGCAACATCTCAGAATTTGTCTCTTATTAAAGAAAGGTGAGTGTGTGAAATGAATCTCCTTGGAGGATGATGTCATCAATGTAATCTCATACTTGTGCTCCTGGAGGAAGGGGGATATGGTTAAGACCTTGTCTGCAAAGATTGTGTGCTTTAGCAAAACTTTGCAGGTACCCCACGGGTAGCCTGGAAAAGGCATGATGTCCCTTTGGAGGTAAAGGCAAACAGCAGCTGAGAGTCTGCTGAAGTAGGCACTGAACAGAACATGTTAGCCAGATCTATACGAGCAAAATATTTATAGTTGTTGACTGAGGTCAGTAAGTTTAATAATATTGGGTATTGAGTATGAGGCCTTAATGGATAGGATGCCAGCGTTAAGTAGTAATCCACCTTGGGATGCCCTTTATTTTATTCCAGGTTTAAGAACAGGTGAAATTGGGCTGTTAAATGGAGAAGTCATGAGAATGATCGTCCCTTCATTAATTAGGTTTTATATAGTAAGTTTTTATCCTTGAAGGCTCTGTTTTAATATGCATTGGGTCATATTAACTATTTTAACTGGGAGTCCATAAGGTCTCATTTATCAAGCCAATTTGTAAGTGCTGAGAACTTACTTTGATATTCATTTATTATTCACTGTGTTAGAGCATTTATACCCAATATGGGATATTTTAGGGCAATGAGTACTATGATTATGGGAAATTTAGGCAAGGCTACAGTTGAAGTGAGAAGGCAGATTCAAATGAGTACATACTGTATAATTCATTTATATAGAGTTCAAATCCAGGCAAAACTAATCCACAGTGAAAAATAATCAAAACAGTGGTTACCTGAGGCAGAGGCAGGGGTGGGAGTAAGAAACATACAAAGAACTCTTAAAACTCAACAAGAAAGCAAACAACCCAATTAAAAAATGAGCCAAAGACCTTAACAGACACCTCACCAAAGAAGATATTCAGATGGAAAGTAAGCGTATGAAATGATGCTCCACATTACAGGGGAGTTAATGTTTAGTGGGTACAGAGTTTCAGTCTGGGTTACGAAGTTCTGGAAATGGATGGTGGTGATGGCTGCAAAACAATGTTAGTGTACTTAATGCCATTGAACTATGTACTTTAAAATGGTTAAAATGATAGATTTTATCATTAATTATCTATAATTCACCACAATTTTTAAAAAATACTCATTGAAATGAACACTGGATTTTGTTCATTGAACAAAATTCAATGAACAAAATTCAAATGAACATTGAATATTCAGTTAAGTCTGAGAAATACTTTAATGGTTCTGGTATTATTTAGTTCCTTGGGGGAAAACATCTTCCAGTTAGCCATTCCAGAGCTGTTGGCCCATCTGCACACTGTACTGGGTATTTGAAAGTTGGATTCCTCAGCACCCATGGCAGAAAACAACCCTGGTAACTCTATAGTTTTTTGCCAAGACCAATCTGTTAAAAAAAAAAAAATGTGAAGGGAGGTACAGGTAAGGGAGCAGCCTTAATGAATGTCCTGTGAATTCTCAGTTTACTTGAGACAGCTGAAGCCAAGTGAGGCACCATCTTCTTGTCTTCACTGGACAGACTTTGATTTTTAAAATTAAATATGGGACAATTGATACTGGAGTGATAAGAAACCCGGTGAGCCTTAATGGCAATTTTCTTCAAAGTGATAATCCTTGTTATCTACATCATCCATTCCACTTGACTAAATGCTGGAGGCAAACGACAGTTCAAATAATCACAGACTGCCCAATATCAACATAGACAAACTGATTCATTTAGACTCTGAGTCAGAAACCATCTGATCTAGTGATCTGTCAGTTGCAAGTAACTACTATACAACTATGGTTGTGTCACAAAAAGTCTATTTTGTTGTTGGTGGCTGAGAGCCAAAGATAATTATTTTGTTTTTCATACCTTTGAGTTGCACTCCTCTGTAAGATATTGTGGAAATTGGGGAAGTGTGGAGTGTAATGGGGTAGTTAGGCTTGTGCGCAACCTCGGTGCAAACTTGGTTCCTGCCAATTAGGAGGTTGCAACTGACAGGTGGCAAGAACACATTATCTTTTTTTAAGAATTGACTAGACTTGGTTTAATTTCCTGCATTCCCCTCTGCCCTTCTCCCCACACCGTCCCCTCAATTAAAAACAAATGGGAGTGAAATCTTCTTTGGAAAAGGCTCCTCATAGTCAGCTGTGGAAAATGACATGACATTCGAGAGCAGGGAAAAGATTCCATTTTAGGTCTACACTTGATTTTGTAGAGCCAGGGGGAGATAACCAGTGAGAGCTATCGATTCTGTGTAGTGTTAAAGCAATCAGATGTTTGGGGTTTTTAAATTTTATTTATTTATTTATTTTTGGCTGCGTCGGGTCTTCGTTGCGGTGCGTGGGCTTCTCATCGCGGTGGCTTCTCTTCTTGCAGAGCATGGGCTTTAGACGCATGGGCTTCAGTAGTTCTGGCTCATGGGCTACGGGCTCTAGAGCGCAGGCTCAGTAGTTGTGGCCCACGGGTTTAGGTGCTCCGCGGCATGTGGGATCCTCCCAGACCAGGGATCGAACCCGTGTCCCCTGCATTGGCAGGCGGATTCTTAACCGCTGCACCACCAGGAAAGTCTGCAATCAGGTGTTTTCATCCTGTGTTTCTTAAATGACGGAATCACCTTTGCTCAGCGTTAGGTATTTCATATTTTACTTGCGTATTTAATAAAAGGATGTGAATGCAAAAATGGGCAGATTAAATGGATGGTATGAGCTATAAATCTAAGCTTTTCATTTGTGAGAATTTTCAGTTTTAAACATAATGCAAACATTTAAAACAATTTAAATTATAACCACTTTTATGTGTGATTATTTAAAACAAAGATATATCTCTGTAGATTTTTAGTTTTACATGGATATAATAGCAGATATTAAGGCAGAAAAAGAGAAGCGCATAGGTTATATGACATATTATTCTTTTTCAAAAAAAAGAAAAAAAAAATCTTAGCAACAGCAGCTGAGCAATGCATTAAAGATGATTTTGAGGAAAAGAGACCTGTTCATTTTTGTATGAAAGACTTAAAAATTTTATAATACTGCTGTGTTATGTATTGATAACACATTGCTGTCTTATTCATTTTATACTTACTTTAACTAAAAGTCTAAGTTTATCCTCCAGGTTAATGAAAGAGAAGAAGATTCCATGAGAATAAAATAATAAAATATTATTTTAAATATATTATATTTAAAAATAAAATATTATTTTTAAAGATATTCAGAAATATCCATGTTCCTATAGAGGAAAACATCCTAAAAGGATAAATTTTCATATTTTATGATCTTAGACTGGTTGAGTTCTTCTGTTTATTTTTACACAGTTAAAACTTAGGTGTCATCATTTTTCATTTTCAGTTTGAAATTAGTTGAATATGAGAATATCAGTTAAGAAAAATATAGTATGAAAGCTATTCTGGTTGTAGTTGATTTTTTCTGAGAAAGCCTTTGAACTTGTTTATTTTTATTTTAAGATGAGAAATTTCATTAAAATGACTACTTTTTAAAAAAACAAATTTGATGTAAGCATGCTGGATCACATTCCTTATACACATTGATCACTGTGAACACTGCTAAAATTTTTATTAATAATGTATTAAATTCTTTGAAGAATTTTAAAAGCTTTTGTATATATTCCACTATATATATAAATGAATATATACTATAGCTTCAGTAATTCACGTGAAACTTTCAGGAAAACATATGAGTTGGATCAATAGGTGATACTCTCTCCATTTTCTGTATCAAAAAAAATGAGCATTTAAGCATGTTGCCTGAGACCAGTGACCTACTGAGAATGTTGCTAATGGAACTGGGGAGGTTGGTCACCTGACTTGTGGGGTAGATCCCTCTGTTCATCTGAATACCTTGATTGGTTTTGATATACAAGTTTGGAGATGAAGTTGTAAAGGGAAAAAATTGATCTGTATAACAGAAGGAGAAAAAGTTGGGGGTTCCTGGGACAATCCAGGAGCAATTGTTGTAAAGAGATTAGGGAGGGACAAAGAAGATACCAGAGAACTAGGAAGAAGCATGACCTTCCTCAGGTTCCTTAAGTCTTTAATAATTTCTACTAATTTTCCAAAATACTTGGTGTGACTATTTTTTGTGAAAACTGAATTTTCACTAATCTTGATTTTCCTTGATGAATAGAAGAATTCATCTATTCTTTCAATAATTAGTGATAAACTGCTATAGGCAAGCCCTGCCCCTTGGTGCTGAGGACACAGTGAGGGTGAGACCCACTCCTCACCCTTGTGGAGATTACAATCTACTACCAGGTCAGCAATCTATAGCCTGTAGGCCAAGTATGGCTCACACACTAAAAATGATTTTTAAGTGGTTGAAAAAGAATCAAAAGAAGAGTAATATTTTATGATGTGAAAATTACATGAAATTCAAATTCCAGTGCTGTTAATAAAGTTTTATTGTAACACGGCCACACTCATTTGTTTATGTATTGTCTATGGCTGATTTCACACTAAAATACAGAGTTGAGTTAGTTGTGGCAGTCTGGCCCAAAATGTCTTAAAATATTTACTGTCTGGCCCTTTACAGAAAAAGTTTTCCAAAGCTAGCATGTAAAGTAGATGTTAAATAAGAGATTACGATTAAGTGTAGTAAGTTACAATAAAGAAAACTCAGGAGTATATGGACCACATAGCTTGTCAAACAGCTCAGACATAATTGGTAATATAAGTTGTCTGTGCTAGTCAGATACAGAGTCAGGACTCTTTGCTTGTTGTAGAAACCCACCTTAAACCAGCCTAAGCCAAAAAGAGAATATATTGGCTTATGTAACCAGGAAGACCAGGGAAAATTCTGGCTTCAGAAATGGCTGGATTCAGCAGTTCAAATGATATTATCCAATTGGCTCTTTCTTCCAGTTTTTATGGCTCTGATATCTTCCTCCACGTTGGCATAACTTGAAGTAGACTCTTTCTATATGGTGACAAAAACGACCATAAATAATTCTAGACTTCATTGTACTTTCAGGTAAAGTGAGCCCCAAAGAGAGTAAATATCTCAACTGTCTAAACAAAAATCTGGGAAGGATTCTGACTGGGCTGGCTTGGGTCATGTGCCCATCCACAAATCTCAGAACTGTAGCTAGCCTGCAGCACATCACTTCCTCTCTATGATGGTGGGTGCAGTATAACCACCCAGTAGGGACATCCCCTCCAGTAGGGAGAACTTGCTGGGATAACAAAAATAAGAGATTCACACTGTAAACTCACATCTATAAAAGTTTTTGCAAATGTTTGAAGTGTTGGGGAATATATAGCACTCCAATCATGGTGGTCATTGTAGTCTCAGAAAAGTAAAATTCTATGAAAATATCTAACATCGAATACAGAGATTGCATACTGATTGCCTACGGGGCTAATTCAGTTTGCTGAACTATTCTGTCCAGCCTGTTGACTTATAGTGCTATGTTGTTGTTTAATTGAGCCAATAATTTTCAGCTTCTCTTTTTAAAAAATTGATTTTGGCAATACTAAACTTGCATTTCTGTATGAAAATAGTAGCCACCGTTTTTTAATATGGAGTAGCAGCAATTATTCCCTTAAGATGGAACATTTGCTCTTTCATTAGCCACAATTCCTATGACTCCCTATTGTCTCTCTAGCACCGAAGCCAATTTTAGTTGCCACCTGCACTTGTTTCTCATGGAACAGAGAATAGTTATTCTATACCCTGTCTCCACTGAATGTGGGAACAGGATGCTTGATTCAGGCACAGTGGACGAGATCATGTTTTTTTGATGAAGTAAAGAAAATTATTCCATATGTAATATGCAAAGAAAAGATGTCTGTATTGAAAGAACCACAACTTAAATGGTTGTGAAATATGAAATAAACCATATGAAACTACAGGAAGTAAACCATGATAAGATCCAGGACTGCTATATGGAGAAGATGAGAAATGAAAAACTTAACCTGAAAATAGGACTGAAATGTCAGCAAACAATTATTTTTGGATATGAATAAAATATCTGATGCTACTGTAAATGAGGTTATGTATTAAGTCAAAAAAATACTGAGGCAGCAAAAGCTTTTTTAATAGAGGACGATTTTGTAAAAGAATATAGCAGAAATTATGTGTTCTACACAGAGAGAAGCATTTGTAAATTTAAGTCTTACTGGAAATACTATTGGCCAGCAAACTGAAGTCATGTCTTAGCACTTACAGATAAGTTGCATTAAAAAGGTCAAATTGGTTGTAGCATTTTCTGTTACATGAAAATAGAATAGGTGATGAGAGCACAGATATAAATGATATCACATAGCTATATTAAATTGGTGATATTGGCAAAAATTTTTGTGTCAGAAGATGAGAGGCTCTGATTGGCATTTAGCAAATGACTTCTCTCTGTCCATAAGAAAATTCACAAAATATAATGTACTTGGTCCAAATCAGTTAGTGTGATTCAACTCCTGAAATGGACAGGGTTAATGTGAAAACCTAAACTCAAGAAGGTAACATTTTCCAAGAGACATAGAATTTAGGTCTCTTGATTACATCATTTTCCAGGAATAGCTTTGTTCTAAATAATTTAAAATGTAATATACCATGGATGTGCAGTAATTAACAGTGTGAACTGGGTAAAATCCCATAACATGAAATCCAGATACTCCAGGCCTTCTTTTTATGAATTAGATGTATGCTATAGTGGCCTGTTGTAGTATATGGATTTATGTGGCTGAGTGTTGAAAGATATTTTTGGACACTTTTATGTTATTCAAGAGAAAAAATCCTTACTCAATATCTAAAAATAAAAAGTGTATCAAAGTCTTGGCCTTTTGGGTTGATGTTAGAACCTATCAACTTTGAATAGTTCTCTGCAAAGGCATTCACAAACAGCTACACAAACGTATGATTCAATTTGCTCACTTGAAGTGAAATTGTACCTTTAAGAGAATAATTTGGCAAGGAATAATCTGGCCCATTACCCTACACTGAAATCATTTTCCTGAAATGAAAGTCATGGCTTGAACCACATTACCAAAGCTGTAGAGTTGAAGTAAAACTCCAAAAAGATTCTCTGATTTTAAACTCTATGAAAGTAAACTAACATTGAAACATTAGAAAGCCTACCTTTATAATTTGATATTTATAATATGAAAAAAGCTACAAATTGAAGCTGTAGAACTGCAAAACAATAAGTAACTGAAAATTAAATACAGTGATGTTGGAATGTCATAACTGAACACTTGTCCAACAGTAACCCTCATGTAAAGAGAGTCTATACATGTTAAGTAGCACTGGTGTTTGTAAATTCCATTTTTGCATATGAAATTGAGTAAATCAGATTATTGCACCCAGTTAAAGGATTTGTGGTTTAGGTTTACATGGTCTGATGGGTGATATGTTAGGTTCAATGATAAGTCAAGAAGTAATAAATTATGAAAGAAAACAATGAAATATTTCTATTTTTTCAATGTTATTTTTTATTTTAAAGTTTCATGTGTCTCTAAAAGTAACCGTACATACCTGTTTATATTAATACTACATTCAGAAAATATAAAGTAAATTTGGTTGTTTTTCTGACACTTGATTTCTCTCACGTCTCATCTGCTTCACTTATTTCCATGACTGGCTGGCCCTTGTAAGCATTTGAATGAGTAACCCCTAACTTGACCTAAGCCTCTATGTGATGCGCAGTCATCCTTTGATGAAAGATTGTATTAAAGGGAATGACCTGTATGGTGTCTACAAACAGATTCGGGAAGAAGAGTTTATCAGAGAGTCTGCAGCACTGTCTAGGGGGGAAATGTACCTAACCAGTGGCCTCAAGGATATTGTTACTGTGGAGATAGATGCATCAGTCTTTTCTTAGATGGATAACAGTGGCCATAACTATCATTCAACTAGCTATCCTTGATCAGATGCTATGCTCACCAAGTAACAGGAACATTATTGATCTGGCCTAGGGGAGAGACCATAATTATCAGGCACCAGAGTATCTTTTCTCCTTAGAAGTGAATTTTTCCCTTACACATTAATAAATTTGCTTTCCAGTTTACATAGCAGCCTCTTGTCAGTTTGGGTGGCTAAATCATTTGCTAGGGCCTTATCGCCCTTAGGTGTAAGAACAGAGTAAGTGTCTTGACCCATAAACAACGGACCAGATCCTGCTACTTATTTATCTGTAACTCAGTGTTCTAAAAATGGTTGGACCATACCCATTACCATCCAACTGAATTTATGTATGAGTATTTAAGAACAACAGTGACAGGCTCCCCTACCACAATAATTTAGAAATAAAAGTAATCTTTGAAAGCCCACATAAAATGGATGAGCTTAGGCATTGGTGAAGACTTTTGGAGAAATTTGGGGATTATTTAAAATGCTAATCAAAATAGCTAGTGAGTAGTTCCATGAAAAGATGTTTATACTAATGCTTTTTTTTTTTTCTGCTGTATTTTAATCTAATCCAGTGGCTTTACATTTTGAAAAATGTACCTAGCAGGCTAGTTAAATATGAATTTACTGTTAACAGAAGTTACATTAAGGAAGATTGTAGACTGAGCTGCAGGGCTCCCAACCACGGCCTGCAACTGCCAGCGCTTCACTAGATAAGGCACAGGCCAAGCGGGTAATGGCCCTGGTAGGCTTTTCCTCAATAAATTAATGTGAGTTTACATTCTTCTCAGAGAGAATTGGTGTTCTCTGACATGCACCCATTAATATAAGTTAAGAGACGCAGTAGTTTAATTATATATCACGCCTCATAAGGCTTTATAACTTGTACCAAGACTGTCAATATTGGAGTCAATAAAAGTTGAGTGACTGTGAAATAAGATTCTGAACAATTAATTTTAAAACCAGAATAGGATGAAGAGCAAATGGAAATTATAGATGTATGTAAGTTTATTATATTAGTCCCATTTTTCTGGTTTGTGTTATATAAAATAATTAAGTTTTACTTTAAAAAATCCATCATGATTATACTGGAAAGAATGTTGGCACCTGCCTTTTTAGGAATAGTTTTAAACGTGCTGTATTGGCTCTTTAAAACTGGTTGAATTCTCAGTAACATGTTTTAAGTAAATTAAGAATGTTTGTGTTGGGACTTCCCTGTGGTGCAGTGGTTAAGAATCCACCTGCCAATGCAGGAGACAGGGGTTCGATCCCTGGTCAGGGAAGATCCCATATGCCGCAGAGCAACTAAGCCTGTGTGCCACAACTACTGAGCCTGTGCTCTAGAGCCCGTGAGCCACAGCTACTAAGCCGGCGTGCTGCAACTACTAAAGCCCGTGCGCCTAGAGCCCGTGCTCTGCAAGCCCGCGCTTGCCACAGCTAGAGAAAGCCCGCACACTGCAACGAAGACCCAACGCAGCCAAAAAATTAATAAATTAATAAGTTTATTGAAAAAAAAGAATGTTTGTTTTAAGAGCTTGTGTTGGAAAATGATTTCTTACATTTCTGCAAGAAAAAAATATCTAGCTAGCTGTGAGTGGAACAGAAAATCAGACAATCCTGTTTTTTAAAAAATCCTTACTATAGTGATAGTTTTAATAAAACCACAAAGCATTTGTTGGAAAGGACCTTGAAGGTCATGTATAATAGTTAACTTTCTACCAGATGTGTAAATCTCTCTTACGTCACCCCACATAGTCATGCAGGCTCTCCTTGAACAGTGCCACTGATATTGGATTTATTACCTTTCTACTCAATTCATAAATCTTACCTTCTGTCTGGTTTTAGAGCTCTTTATGTATATGATGTATGACTTCTACTAGACTGTAGTCTCCTTGAGGGCAGATTCAATATTTAAATCCCTAATATCCTGTTTATAATAAGTGTTTTCCCTGTAACGACGTTCTCAAATGTTTTTTTTTTTTTAAATATTTACTTATTGGGCTTCCCTGGTGGCACAGTGGTTGAGAGTCCGCCTGCCGATGCAGGGGACACGGGTTCATGCCCCGGTCCGGGAGGATCCCGCATGCCGTGGAGTGGCTGGG
Organism: Lipotes vexillifer; assembly: GCF_000442215.2. Lineage (NCBI taxonomy): Eukaryota > Metazoa > Chordata > Mammalia > Artiodactyla > Lipotidae > Lipotes > Lipotes vexillifer. The sequence goes on along the minus strand of NW_006797481.1, from coordinate 5,109,287 downwards.
CCCGTGAGCCATGGCCGCTGAGCCTGCACTTCCGGAGCCTGTGCTCCGCAACGGGAGAGGCCACAACAGTGAGAGGCCCGCGTACCACAAAAAGAATAATAATAATAATTTATTTATTTGGCTGCGTCTTAGTTGCGGCATGCGGGATCTTCATTGCGGCATGTGGGCAGCATGGGGGATCTTTAGTTGTGGCATGCGAACTCCTATTTGTGGCATGTGGGATCTAGTTCCCTGACCAGGGATTGAACTCGGGCCCTCTGCATTGGGAGCATGGAGTCCCAGCCACTGGACCACCAGGGAAGTCCCATCAAATGTATTATTGAAGTAATCAACCAATAAGTTCTAATTTGGGGACATTCTACTTATTAGAAAATTGCTCCTTAAATTGAACTCTTCAACTTCTGTCAGCTGGTCCTATTCCTTTCTGCAGAGTCTCCCAGCCCAAGGGTGGGGCTTCATGTTTAAGGTGAAGCAGCTCCTTATTATTGCTTCCTTGTTCTTCCCTTCCACAGTGAGGGGTTGGGGCGGGGTGGGGGAGCTGATCTCAGTTGGTGGGTTTCTTTGAAACAACAGTGGTATTCATTTCCCTTTGCCGCTGCAAGGTCTCAGATTTGACTGGACCTAAATCAATCCCTTTACTCACCAAAGCACACTGGTTCTTTGTTGTTTTGTTTTGTTTTTTTTTAGTTGCAATTCCAGTCATGCTCCATTCTTAAAATTACTTCATGATATCCTGCTCAAGAGAAGAGTTCCTTTCTGGATGGTGCCAAGAGTCAGCACCTGGCTGTGGTAAACACCGAGTCAGTATAGATGGTAAGAAATAATCACTTTAGGGTGGTTTTATGGTTACAGCACCAGAATTATTGTGAGAGAGGTCCCTCCTCCCCTCAGGAGAAGAACTTACACAAATATCTGTGAATATGACTCTTAAAATTCAATGCATAGACTGTTTTAGAACCACAAAGGACATTATATTACAAAGTTCAACTTCCTCATTTTATAGACAAGGGAGTCACATTCAGAGTGTATCATCCTAGGTTAGCTAGCTAGTGGTGGTATGAGAAGCAGAGACCAACACCCTTTATTTCTATTAGCTCTCTGTGTCCAGAGTACTTTCTCATACAGCTCTCTTCAGATGTCAGATTAGGTTGTGTTTTCTGTATCATGTACTGTCACGTACAATTTAAATATAAAATCCACCAGAGGGAAATAAATGCTTTGGTTAAAATGTGTCCTGTGATTTATCATGTAAGGAGCTTAAGGGTATGTATTCAATAAACCTCAAGTAGTAGCGTGTCATTCTGTCTATAGCAGCCCAAATACTGACTCTCTAGTGAAAAGACAAAACCCAATTGTCTTCAAGTTGCCCCTAAGTCATCTTTTTCTCAGAAAATTTAAATTCATTAAAGTGGCAACTAGACATTTTGGAAATATACGATCATAAATAAATAAAATTGAACTAGTTAATGAAATAATCCAATATTTAACCTGATTAGAGGTAAATAGTCATCAGTACCAAAGTTGAATTCTTGGCATTATTTGTTGTGGGAATACATATATTTGTTATATTGGGATACACATACCAGTTTTACTATCTCAGTGAGAACAATACGTAATGGTGATCCTTGGATTTCAGAGAATGGGAACCAGGCCTGAAGCTGATTTTTTTAAGTGCCTACATGTACTAGAAAAAAAGGAGAATGGAATGAATGAACTTGTAGAATTGCTTCCTTCTCCATAAGTTGTTGAAAGTTATAATTATAAAAATTTGGACCATAGACAAGAATTTACTTTTTTTTTTTGCGGTACGTGGGCCTCTCACTGTTGTGGCCTCTCCCGTTACGGAGCACAGGCTCCGGATGCGCAGGCTCAGCGGCCATGGCTCACGGGCCCAGCCACTCCGCGGCATGTGGGATCTTCCCGGACCGGGACACGAACCCGTGTCCCCTGCATCAGCAGACAGACTCTCAACCACTGCGCCCCCAGGGAAGCCCTATACTTGTGACTTTTAATTTTTCTTTTAATAACAAAATCACTTAAATTCCTAGCATTCTATAAGACTTTGAGAGTTTGGTTATAAAAACCATCCAACAAAGTACAAGAAATACAAAACAATATTTAACATAATCCCATAAAATTATCTTTAATATGCTGTTGTATTTCATGTGGTGAAAGTCGAACCTCTATTCCTCATTCATAAAGTGTGGTGGACAATCTATTTTGCCACCTTTGGAGCATGCTTCTAAGTCTCCAATAAGATAATTCTCATGAATTATATTGACAACTGAAAAATACTATACAAAAGTAAGGCTTACTGAAATTCTGATTGAAACTGACCCAACATTGTCTTATGAATATTGCCTCAAAACCAAACATGTTTATTTCCTTTATGATTAAATTTGTATATTGCACTTTGTAATGCATTAATAGTTTCTTGGTACTTTTGCAATATGTAGCAGTAACTATTTCTTTGATAAAAATGTATTAAAGAAGGCTGTTAAAATCAAATTTAGAGGAAGACTTTTGAGCAAATTTAGAATAATTTTACTAAATAGTAAATAATTTTCAATTATTTTACCTTAATTTCTTTTCACCTGAAACAGGAAATTAGTGCAGCTAGTTATTTAACTATCCAAGCCTCACACTTCGGAACAGACAAGATCACCCATATCAACATACCTGGATGGAAATCAGATGGCAATGGCAGCAAGACATGTGCAATGTATGATGTGAATAAATGCTTCTTTACACTAGTATGAAAGCTTTATGTTTAATGTGAATGTACTTTGCAAGGTACTAATGTATTCATGGAAATTCTCCATTCAGTTATTCACATTGTCCGTGTCCCAAGGCCTCAAATGAATTACCCATTTCCCATTTATTTTCACTTATTATGAATCACACAGATTATGATGGAAGATTTTTATAATTATTCTTTGGTAAATTCTCATCTTTGACAAAAGATTGAGTGGTATGATAAATTTCTCATTTATTTTAAGGAAAACATTTCCAAGTTCACTCCATGAAATTAATTTTCCTCTCTTTTATACCAGGGTTAATAGACTGCTAACGTAGTAAGCAATTAATTATTTATAAGCCATATAGTGTGGTAGAGTCAGGCTGTCTGAAATCATATTATGGTTCTATTTACTAGCTCTGTGGTCATAGGCAAGTTAGTTAACCTATCTGTGCCTAGGTTTCCTTCTCTTTAAATGAGTATTAAGTTGATATATGTAAAAGAGTTAGGACAGGGCCTAGCATGTAGTAGGTTCTCAATACCTGCAAATGTTATTTCTTATTGTGAAGTCAGTTGTTCAGGCACCTTGATTTTCTTTAATTCTTTTTAATACTTTAATAAATCTTTTTAGGTGTTCCTAAAAGTAGAAGATGTGAACTGCATTAATTTACACTGGATTGTTTGCTGAAATACATCCACACTATAAGCAATCTCCACGCTGTTGGTGCTGAGATGGCTTATTGTATTGATGTTCTTGTGGTAAGAACTGTTGATTTTTTAAAATTATATTTAACTGACTTTGTATCATAACACCAAGAATTTGGGGGTAATTCTGTGTTCTTTTTTATTAGTTTACACATATACTGAACACGTGAAATAATAAGCATTGGTGTATGATAGCCAAAAAGGGAAGTTACTTCCTGTGAAAGAAGTGCCTGTGGTTCTACAAAGTGCCACTTGGTGGCAGTGTCCCTTCACAGGCTCCTCACCAAATCCTTCCCCACCCCGCAAGGTTACTGCCATGGTCAGTGTGTAGGACCACCTCCATTCCTTTTCATCACATTGTAAACCTATCCTTAATGATAGAGAAGAAACTGTTTCTGCCTTATGGATGCTATTTGTGTAGAATGTGAAATGCATTTTCCAACAGAAACTGGGTTCTATGGCAGTGAATTAGGTCCATGGGCCAGTCCAGGCATGACCCTTTAACCTACACGTTTTCTAAAAGAATAAAATAGACTTTGCTATTTATGAGGGATATACTTTGAGACATTTATAAATCTCCAAATGCTCTACCGTAATAGAAAGTAATTTCACACCGTGAAATGCAGTGAAGTAAAATCTAAAGATTTATGATGCTTTCAGATTCTTAAGGAGAGTTCACTCCTTCCATCCAACAACTATTTCACTCTGCACTTGCTGTGGTCTCGGCTCTGTTCTAGGCACTGAAGGTACATGGTGAGTGAGACAGTGTTTCTGCTCTGGCCAGGTGTGGAAACAGTACTGTGAAGAATTCCAAGGCAACGGGAGAGGGAGTGACAGGACCAGACCTCACTTAGATGGTGGGTCAGGGAAGGTGGCGTAGAACACTGAGCCCAGTTAGGAAACAGCCTGGAGAAGAGTCAGGGAGCCAAATACTCACCTTCTTCTGCCCCCACTTCTCTATCTGCACCCGCTTCTCTATCTGCACCCGCTTCTCTATCTGCCCCCACTTCTCTGTCTGCACCCGCTTCTCTGTCTGCCCCCCACTCTTCTGCCTGCCCTTCCCACTCTGTCAGGGACACTACAGTACAAGGAGGAGCTCAGAGTGAGTCTTTGTCCACAAAGGATAAAATCAGATTCATTGCCTCTTCAGAGAAAAACCAGTCCTAAGCTTTTGAGAATTTCTTCCTTGATCTTGGGGCCTGAACTGCAGGCTCTTAAAGGTCCAGGAAATAAATAGGAGTGGCTTGTAGGAAGCTGGGAGGAGATTTTGCTGAACTGAAGAGGAAAGTGTTGGCTGACTTTAATGTTCAGTGAATTGTTCGCCCCCTTGGAAGCCCAAGTGAAAAGCAGGAGAAGGTCTAGGGTGAGGGAGCCTGGAGCCCCCGAGAGTAATTCAGGAGCCAGACCTGCAGAAGGAGCAGCTAAGGAACAGGTAGGAGTCTCTTCCCTGCCCCCTCTTCTGTCATTTTATCACAGGATACCAGGATTGGCCCTAGGGTAAGCAGGTGCCTGGAACAGGGTTACAGGTAGATGGGGAAGGAGGAGGAGAAAGCTGAAGGGGAGGAGGGTGAGAACCAATATCAGACACAGTCTGTAGGGGAAGATAAGAAAGCAAGCAGAGATTTTAGATGGTGGCAGCAGTGGGGGACGGGGCCCCCTAACGACAGGAGCCATTGGGGCAGCCATTCACATGTAAAAATACTCTTCATAATGCAGCACATAATACTGTCATTACTGGTGAAAAAATAAATAGAAGATTTGATCAAATGACAGATTTATCCAAGTGAAGGCAACTGCGTGATTTTCACTATTATGAAGAGAGCCTGAAACTTGGCTGAAACTAAAAATGTTTGTTCCCCATTAAGTTGATTGTGTGTGTGTGTGTGTGTGTGTGTGTGTGTGTGTGTAAACTCTCAGGCCACATAGTCTCATTGTGAATATTCTTAAAAACTTTTTCTGAAGGCCAGAGTCATCCCAGACATTTGCTAGAGTTGCCTTAAAGTGGAGAAGGCAGACACAGGCAAGGTGGATAATAGCGTGGGCGTGAGCTGCCTTTGACCTGTGTTGGGGGCGTGCTGGATGGGTTGGGTCTCAGGAGGGATGGGCACAGGCTGGAAGCCACAGCCATGGTGACTGGGCTGTTCTCCTTCCTGTTCCCGAGGACTCTGAGGCGCCTTAGCACAGGGAGAAGAGCTCTGACAGAAGGCATTCCTCCAGCCCACCTGATGCTCTCTGCTTCAGCTGGATAAGGATGTAGTTGAACATGGGGTCACTTTGTCACTTTACCAGTCCCCATCCTGGGTGTGAGGGGGAGAAACATGTCAGCTCCTTTTTCATTTTAAGCCTATTTCAACCATTCTACCTGCTCTTTTAAAAATAGTTGTTCTGTTTTCCTTTGAAAAAATCCTATCAGAAAAAATTCGGATATTCCCCTTCTAAAGTGCACTTGATCGGCCACAGCTTGGGAGCTCATCTGGCTGGGGAAGCTGCGTCGAGGACACCAGGCCTTGGAAGGATAACTGGTAAGTCAGCCCTGCAGATGGGCCTTGGGTTTGTTTACATATTTGTTTATGCACAAAATGTCAAGTATCTGAATGCCAAAGGAAGTCGCAGAAGCAATGTAAGACAGGAGAAAATGTGACTCTCCCAAACCAAAACCTGAAACGCTTCCAAAGTGTGAGTGTGTAAATCCACATTCAAGTGTGTTCACCGCAGCATTATCTGTGGTGGCAAAGTAATGGAAGCTGTGATCATCCACCTGTCGGGGACAGTTGACTGAACTATGACGCATTCCATGCTTTGCAGTTCCATACCAACTAATAACACAGAATGAGATAGAGCCCTGATGATGGTCCTGCTCACCCAGTGTAGCTGGCAGTGCTGAACTGGTTTGTTTAAGGCCCATGCCATTGCAGTTGTGAACATTTTGAATATTGCCCCTGGATACACTGTTAAGTCTAAAACAAGTTGCAGAGTGAACCCTATGAATTAGGGTTTTGAGGATGATACTTAATTGTATCCCTTCCCTGCACTCTGACTTTTTAGTGGGACTCTCTCAGACCTTTCCCATCTTGATCTCCTTGGCCCCTCTGCAGAATTTGACCCGCTGGCCCCTCTGTGCTGTTGGAACACCCTCTCCTCTTGGCTCCTGTGGTTCCCCATCTTCTTGGTTGCCTTTGTTCTTGTCTGACAGCTTCTTTCCAGGCGCCCTGGCAGGTGCCTTTTCTTTCGCCTTCCCTTACTCGTTGGTATTCTTCAAGGTTCTATCCTAGGCCCCCTCTTCTCTCCTCTCCTCTTCTCATTCTGTCATTTCTCTCTCCATGCTTATATTAACCAGAAAAATAGAAACAAAGCCTGAATCGTATGACAGGCTGTTGTGCTGAGGTAATACACACCCCACAACTGTGGCACTTTCATTTCTCACTCATGCCGCATTTTCCCAAAGGTCAGCTGCAGCTCAGCTCTGAGTCCTCTCCACTCTGGGGCCCAGTCTCCACTTAACAGCAAAGAGACTTTGCTAAAATACAAATCTGACTGTAAATCTCCCCTTCTGCAAACTTGTAAGAGCTGCCCATCGACAACCAGGTCATGTCCAAACTCATCGTGGCTCAGGTTGCATCTGGCTCCTGCTTAAAATGCTATCTTCATCTTTCACCAAATTCTAAAACTCTGTGCAGCAGCCCTTGAAAGCTAGTTACAGTTTCCCAAATGTGGTTAACCCTCTCGCCTGATGGTCACGTATATTCTCTATCCTCTTCCCAGGATGCTGCTGACCCCATCTTCACCCTGGCTGGCCTTCTATTCCCTCACATCTCTGCTTGTATTTCTCATCTCCAGCAGATGCATGTCCTAGTTTCCCAAAATTGGGTTACATGTTGCTTCTCTGTATTTGCATAGCACCTGTGCTCACCTGTCTCAGCATTGAGCACACTGCATTGTAGTGCCTTCCCCACCAAACAGAAAGCTCCTTGAGGACAAGGCTAGACCTTACTCCTTGTACCCAGGTGCTGAACCCTGTTCCTGGCACATAGTAAGTGCTTGATAAATAACTGTCAAATGTGTAAATGAGGAGTTATGTGAATGATCATAACATTTTAAAGACCCTAGATATCTTACCTTTGTTTTAGTAGACATTTGAACAGCAGACAATGGGTTGAGAGTCTGGCCACCAGGCTCCTGGTCCATTTTGCACCTAACATATGATGGCCTTGTCAAGTCCCTTCACTTCCCTGGCCTTCAGGCTTTTGTTTGTCATATAATGAATGGAACTAAGTGAGCCTTAGCTGAGGACTATGATTCTATTATTTTAACTGTGTTGCTTTGAGATCCATCTTTACATCTTGAAGAGCTCTCATCTTTTATTTTTATATTTTTACATATAAGTGTTGCTTTTAAGATGGTCTACAATCCGTAACCTTAGTTATATGTATGATGTTCCATGTACAGATCCTAGAATAGCCACCTTGACCTTTCTGACTCCGTTAGCTACTTTGGCATTGTCTAGACACAGCCTCACTCGTGTGTAGGAATCTGACATTGCAGTATATACAGACCCTGCATTTATAAATGTAAACAGACCCTACAGTTTATGTATCTGTCCCTCAAGCTGAGTGGTGTTTGACCTACATAAATCGTATAAGAAAGAATACCTTGCATTCACCATCTATCCTTCCAAAATAACAACACTATCCATGTACTATCATTGTACTTTTGTATGTCTTAGTTTAATACACATTATGCTTTTTCCTAGGGTTAGACCCAACTGGGCCAGGTTTCCACAACACTCCAAATGAAGTCAGGCTGGACCCCTCAGATGCCAACTCTGTTGATGTTATTCATACAAATGAAGTTCGCTTCCTCTTCGAGCTTGGTAAGTTTTTAACACAAACTGAAACTACACTGAAGCATGGAGGAGAATTTTAGAAGCGTTTATCCTGCTTTTTTAAATTTCAGGTGTTGGAACTATTAATGCTTGTGGCCACCTGACTTTTACACAAATGGAGGGAAGCACATGCCAGGATGTGAAGATTTAATTACACCTTTATTTAAATTTGATCTCAGTATTTACAAGGAAGCTAAATGCTTTCTAAAATATGAGGACTGCTGTTATAAATTCAGTGAGCTCCCTGCTTGGATAGAATCCATGTCCTTTTGTATATAATATAATATAAAAATATGTTTTAGCCCAAAACACAGTTGCATGTATGAAGTTCCCAGCAGTTGAGAGATCTGCGAGGTCAGGGTCCACGTCTTAGTTACCTCTGCAACCCCAGGGTCTAACAGAATGTCTAGCATGTTGTGCTCACTCAGTAGGAACAAGGAGGCTGTATTCATCCAACAAATATGTAATGAGTGCTTACTATGTGCCAAGCATTATTCTAAGAATAGCAGATGTAGGAATGCATACAAAAGACAGAAGTCCCTCCCTGATGGAGCTAATATTCTAATTTGCTAGAAAAACAAAAATAGAATAAGTGCTAAGAGACAAAACAAAGCATGTAATGGGAATATGATGCGTTGGTGACAGTGGGGGTGACGAAGGGGAAGGAGATTTTGATAGGGTGGCCAGGAAGTCCTTACTGAAAAGATGACCTGAAGGAGTTAGCCAGTTAGGCATTCCAGGCTGAGGGGTGGGAATAGCAAATGCAAAGGGCCTGGGGCAGGAGCCTGTGAAGTTCATGGCAGTGAGGAGCCTATTGGGGCTGAAATGAAGTGAAAGACAGGAAAGTAGTAGGACATTAAGTTAGAGAAGGAACAGGGCAGAGGGAGATAATACAGCACCTTATGGACTGTAGTAAAGACTTCAGCTTTTACTCAAGTGAGAGGGGAGCCATGGGAGGATTTTGAGGAGAGAGGGACATGGTTTGACTTGCTTTTTAACAGAATCACTCTGAGTCACAAATTAAATTAATCACAAATTAAACAAATAATATTTAACCTTTTAAAGTGGTTTCTAATAATAATAATAATATCTATAAGGCACTTAGTTATAAGACACCAAAAAGTTATTATTTGGGAGTTCCATTCCTATCTCTACACATCATCATCATGTAAATAATGAAATATATCATACATTAATATATAATAATGCACAGTAATATAACATATGATGACATAATAAATATCTGGGTGATTCTAAATATCCCATCACCTGATCCCATGTGGTCAGAATAGCTAGATGATGTAATTATTTTATCTTCCATTTGGCTGTTGTAGAGGAAAGATACACAGATCGTGACCTTGAGAGTAACTTGAATTTCCTCTTCACTAGAGATAAGTTACAAAGTTTTAATAGCTGTCCTGAAAGAGTAAATGTAATTAGAAATATCTGTTTGCAATGACTACTTAAAAAAAAAAAAACTGGTGAAACTACGGATACTCAAAATGAGAATTAAAGCCAATTTAACCTGGTGCAGGTAAGCGAAATTCATTCAGAAAAGGCCTATTATAAAACTTATCTCTCTCATTATTTGCCATATTATGATTTAAAATTAGTTCTATTAGGATAAAATATAGATCATAAGACTCCTTTACATAACCATATTAAGTGTTATATACTGAGCACTTGAAATTCGGTAAAAGAATGAATTCAAATAAAGCATACATTTATCATAAGCTATCATTTTGAGATATAATTCCTACAACTTTATTGGATTAAAAGCACATTTATCATTCACGTTAAGTTTTAGATGACTTTTAAGCTTCAAGATATTCTCTGTTACACTATATTTATTACTAAGAAACCATTTACTTTTAAAATTCATAGCTCCCAATATTCTAATGAACCATTTTGTCTAAATCATAATTAATTATGAATATAAATCTGTATGTAAAGAAACCTGATGTAAGAGAAGTCCTCCTTTTAAAAAAATGATGCCAATTCTTTATATCTGCTATGCTGCATTTCTGAAATTATGCTGTCTCAGTTATCTATTGCATGATGAACCATAGTGGCTTAAGAGAATAATGGTTTTATTGCCCATGATTCTAAGCCTCAAGATGCAGGCAGAGTTCTGCCGAGATTCTGCTTTGTGATGTGTCCATTGGAAGAATGCATGTGATTGCATCCAGCTGGGAGCTGGGCTGGGCTAAGCTGAGTGGGAAGGTCCAAGATGGCCTTCCATGTCTGGGGTCTTGGTACTAGCTAAGTATCCTCTCTAAGTGGTCTGTTATCCTTCAGAGCTTCTCTCCCCAGCCAGTTAACCTGGATTTCTTAATATGGAGGCTGGGTTCCAAGAGAGCAAGAGTAGATGCTGGAAGGTCTCTGAAGACCAAGGCTCTGGAACTTGCACTGTGTCAGTTCCTCCACTGACTCACACAGTGTCAGTTCCTATTGGTCAAAGAAGTCACAAGACTAGCCTGTAACCCCAACCCAGAAGGGAAAAAATAAAACCAAAACAACTCCATCTCCTGGAGGGAAGAAGAGTAACATGATATTGCAAAGGGGTGAGGACCTAGGAAGGAGTGATTCTTGGAGGCCACAATTATAGATAAGTGATTTACCACATACACTAAAACCAAAATCTGGTTTCTCAAAAGTCAGCCAAGCTGGGTAGGTCATTGGAAGAATAGTCCATGTCAAAGAGTAAAAACATTTTTATGTAAGGAAAAGAGAGTATAAGTGACTGGAATGCTATGATAACTTGAGAATGCACAAATGTACTTAGAACTTTTATGTATTATTGCAATAATCCTATTAGTAGCAGTAATGTTATGCCTGACAATGGCAAAACTAATTTGTCTGTAGCATTCTTTACAATACCTCCCACCTGTCTCACCTGGAAGCTCAGCTGAAGGTGTGCACTGGTTAACCTTGCTGGCTGTTCTATGACTGAATAGGAGGGAGTTCAGTCACTCCTGCAGAAACAGGGAGACGGAGAATTAATTGGTCTAAGGCGGAGATGCTATGTGCACAGTGATACTCAAAGCTCTAAGTGCTTACATCAGAGATCTGGGAAGTGCTGGGGATATTAGTGTCACAGCACAGTCACCTACATTTGCATTTGTTTATTTATCCTGATTGAATGTCCCTTTAGAGTCACACGAAGAATTCTTTCATACAAGAAAATGATATGTAATATTGATAAATGTGCAATATCCAAGCCTACACACAAGGTCTGGTGACCTAGACCCAAGTCAAAAAACTATCATTTAAAATTACTTTTTCTAAGAAATGGTTCATACTATCAGTTACTTGGAAATTGTTTTCACAGAAGTGTTTTCCTTCTTTGATTGCAGCCATGCCCGAAGTCATCGCTTTTATGCTGAGAGCATTCTCAATCCCGATGCATTTATTGCTTATCCTTATAGATCCTACAAATCTTTTAAAGCAGTAAGTAAAACGTTTTGCAGTGTAATTTAATTAGCAAGTCATTTTTTGAAGCATGATCAGCCAACTAAAAATTAGAGCAT
>NW_006797481.1:5094758-5097423 GCF_000442215.2 Lipotes vexillifer | reverse complement strand
GTAGGGAAAAAAATGCATCTGCCATTTTGGGAAATAATAGATTCTTTCTGTGCTGAGTACTGAACAGTAACTGGGGTTGCTGGAGGGCTTAAATAACTAAACCAACTATTTGTATTCTGGTTGTTGTGGCTCTTTTGAATTATATCCAATTTTGCTGTTTTGGCCATTTGTTATGCCATAATTAGATGCTACTATCTAAAAGAGCAAAAATTTTTGTGTGTATATATTTTAAAAGTCATCCTCAAAGATGCCCCGAGAAGCCTGAACCAATCAATAGCTACAATGAAACATATTACCATTTACTTGGAACGTGAAAATTATTTTTATTAAAATTTAATTATTTATACAGAGCAGAACTGAGGCGTAGATAGCTCACAGGAGATCCATGCAGATCAATACATTACAAAATGCCAAATCTGATTTTGCTTGAGTCATAAAGCACGTGGTACCAGATCTGAGCTGAGCATGTTTTTCATTTGGTTATCATTATGAAAAGGAGAAAGAAAATCTATTTTGTAGTGGGAAGTGGAAAGATTTTCCTGCTTGTGCTTTAGAGACCTACCCCCTGTTTTATCAGGGAAGAAAAATGTGGGGTTTCCAGCCAAAGTGTGTTGTAAGTAATAGCATTTTGTGAATAAGTACAGTGTTGGGACAGGAATAAGCATTTCCCTCCTTTTACAGAGCAAGGTGAGTGAGCCCTCAGGCTGTCTTCTCAGTTTCCTGAGCAAGTTGTCCTTACTCATATTGTGGCTGGTGAATTGCTGTTCTTGGAAAGCTTGCCATCCAACCACTGGCACTTCCTCAAAACCTTCAAGCTCCAGATGCTGCTCTGAATGGCTAAATGGATCCTGACATTTACTACACCAAAGGCAGGTGGAAGGAAGCGAGTTCTCAGAGTCACAGTGGATTCAGAGTTAGTGGGGTTCAATCTGCTAAACTGGAGAACCGTAGGCTTCTGTGCCACATGGATGCCGATAATGGCAACAAACTAGAGAACATCAAGTCAATTTCCTTGACATGTTTTATTGTACTTTTACCCAACAGTCATAAAAAATGAGACGAAATTTTAAAAAATAAATAAAATAAAATAAGGAGGGGTTTTAGTGCCAGGCTGTCTGATTCACATTCTTGCTCCATCACTTGATAGACATGCAACACTGGACAAAGTGTTTACTTCTCTGGGCTTTAGTTTCCTGATCTGCTAAATAAGGAAAGTAAAAGCATTATAATAATAAGGGACTTTGTAAGGATTAATTGACCTAAATGCATATAAGGTGCTTCAAACAGTGCCTTGCACATGGTAAGCACTCAATAAATATGAGCCCTTGTTATTTTGCTAGTATTTTTATTCATTAAAAATGGAGTTTTAAATGGGGTGTTTTACTATAGTCCTAGCCTAAGTGTCCATGGTTTAAAAATCTAAAAGTTCAAAACCAAAAATAGCAAATACTCCAACACTGCTACCCAGATTTTTTTAAGTTAATATTTTTAGTTTTGCTTTAGATTTTAACACATACAGATGAAATTGAAGTACCTTACATTTCCTTAATGCCCTTCCCTAAGGCAGACTTTGAAGCAAATCAATATACATATATAAATAGTATCATACTGTAAGTATCTTTCTGAATTTGTTTTTAAATTAAATTTTATAAATTTAAGATCTACATTGATGTTTATAGACCTATTGTATTTATTTTGTAGGAATCTGCCACAATTTATCTATTCATTCCACATCTAATGTGCATTTTGGTTGTTTGCAGTTTTTGTTATTAAAAGCGATTTTGCAGTGAACACCTTTGCATATCGCCTTATGTGCTTGTGTAGAAGTTTCTTTATGACACATAATAGAAGTAAAATTGTCAAAGCATCATGTGCATTTCCATCTTTATTAGACATTACCAAATGTCTGTCTGCAATGTCTGTTAATTTATATTCCCGTAAGAAGCAAATGAGAATTCCCCACTCCATGTCTTACCCATACTTGGTATTGCCGATTGTCTTAATTTTTGTGAATCTGCTGATTATGAAATTGTATGTTGCTTTAATTAGCACGTTCCTGACAACTGGTAAGATTATCTTTTTACATAGTCATTGAGTTTCCTCTTCTGTGGATTGTTTATTCATATCATTCACTAATTTTTCTAACAGGCCCTTTTTCTTTTCCCTCAGTTGTTTTTGTTTTATTAAGTTTTGTTTTTGCAGACAGGCAGGATGGTCTGTTAGGCAACTTAGTCATTTTTAAATGCATATATACTTTATTTAGATTCCAAAAATTTCTGGTAGTTTAATAATACATCCTGAGTTTATTGAAGGTGAACATTTCTAATTACCTCTTATTTTCTGTCACCAGGGAAATTGCTTCCGTTGTCACAAGGAAGGTTGCCCAACCATGGGTCATTTTGCTGATAGATTTCACCTCAAAAAAATGAAGGCTAATAGATCGTATTATGTTTTAAACACAGGGACTCTTCCCCCATTTGCCCGTAAGTATTGTAGCTGAATTTTATTGTAATGCTTTAAGGCACTTATCTTTTAAAATTCAACAGTTTTTACTGAGTGTCTACTAAATAAGTGGGCATTGGGCCAGACTCCGAGGATGCAGTGAAGAACAATGCAGTGAGTTTAGGCCAGGGGGAAAGCAAAAAAAAAAAAAAAAAAAAAAAAA
>NW_006797481.1:5067023-5094734 GCF_000442215.2 Lipotes vexillifer | reverse complement strand
GTTTAGGCCGGGGGGAAAAAAAAAAAAAAAAAAAAAAAAAAAAAAATCAGTTTCAATCCTGAGTAATAAACTTTCTTTTGGGAGATTTTCAAAGGAGGAACTTCTGCAACCAGATCAGGGGAGCCTTCTGAGGGGAGGTGATTTCCAAGCTGACTCCTGAAAAGTGAGTAAGAGGGAGAAGGAAATAGAGTATTCCAGATAGAAGGAACTGCATATGAAAATGCCTGGAGGTAAGACAGAGCTGGAATTGAAAGAAGATCCCCCTGCTTGGATTGTAGAGACCAGGAGGAGGGTAACACGAGACAAAGGTGGGAGAGGTAAATTGGATCAAATAATGAAATTGTGCTCCATGTGGGAGGTTTGGGCTTTATCTTTGGGCAGGTAGAAGCAAAAAGGAACTGGGTGAATGGATTTGAGGGAGGCAGAAAATGGAGAAGTCAAGGATGATTCTAGCTGGGTGGATGATGTGCCGTTTGCTGAACTTGGTGACACAGGCAGAGAGGCTGGTTTGGAGTAAGTTGATGGCTCAGTTTCTAACATGTTAGGTCTGAGATGCCCTTAGGACTTGGGCGTGTACAGTTAGATATGGGCCTCTGGAGATGTGGTCTACGGTTACAGATTTAAGCATTTAGACAGTAATCTAAGCTATGAAAGTGGATGATGTAATTACCCAAGAAGACTGTGTCAAATGAGAAGAAAGAGAGCAGAGAAAGAGGCCCCTGTGAAGGAGACTGAGGAATGAATAGAGAGAAAATACAAAGCTGTGTGGGAGCTGGGGCAAGAAAGATGATGAGGAAGGGAGAGATTCACCGCACCAAATATACTAAAAGGTCAGATGAGACAGGGGCCCAAAGGGGCTCTAGGGGTGAGCCACCAATTCCGTCATTGATGAGTTTGGGGTTTCAGTGGAGAGGTGACAGTGGGAGCCATACTGCAGTGGAATGGGCTGAGGAGGGAAAGGGAGCTCTTTGGCAATGATTAGCTCACAGACTGAAAATTCTCTCTAGTAAAATTTTTCCCCTTTCAGAGGCTTTTCAGACAATTTTATGAAGAATTGCATTTTTTTTTCCGTGTTATTAAGCATACAACAATTTCAGAATTCAGAATAAAAGATCTGTTTAGCTCTAGATTTTTTTTAAGTTACACTTGACCATTTGCAAGGGATTTATCCTATTGACAGGCTTTGTGCTGACCCAGACCTGTATTGGCTGGGCATTCCTAGTACATAGCCCTGCAGGAGAGGAAGGGACAGTTTACTTTGCCTCTAAGTCATTTTAAAAGCACAGACCTGGGCTTCCCTGGTGGCGCAGTGGTTGAGAGCCCGCCTGCCGATGCAGGGAACACGGGTTCGTGCCCCGGTCCAGAAAGATCCCACATGCCGCGGAGCGGCTGGACCCATGAGTCATGGCCATTGAGCCTGTGCATCCGGAGCCTGTGCTCCGCAACGGGAGAGGCCACAACAGTGGGAGGCCCACATACCGCAAAAAAAAAAAAAAAAAAAAAAAAAAAAAAATGCACAGACCTTATTGCTCAATAGGTTTTCTAGACTCTTTTCTGGATTAGTTGTCAAACTATGGCAAATTAAAACTTGGCTACAGAAAGCATACATGCCACAGAATACAAATTTAATGGATGAGAAAAGACACACACATTCTCTTATAGTTATAGAAATGTCTGGAAAATTAAAGAATTTTCTTTAAAAAATATTGTTAAGCTGTTTACATTTACAAAATCAAAATGTGAACATTTATATGTTTTTTAAAATATAATTTCTCACCAAATTCACTCGAGCTATATAAAGTTATAGTTTTTCATGGACGCGAACAGCCCTGTTCCACTTTAACCTTGAAAGTTGTATTTACATTAAAGTAGCCAGGATGTCATGCTTTCCGTGTGTTTTTAACCCTTCTTTCTCTTTATTTCCAGGTTGGAGGCACAAACTGTCAAACTTGATGGAAACAGTGTCACTCAAGGAAGCATGTTTCTCCATGTAGGTGAAACAACAGAGAAGACAGGGGAGTTTGGGGTTGTCAGGTAGGTAAGGACGAGGACCTGGCAGGTAACAGTGCTGCACTCAGTTCTCAGTTCATCTGGCTCAGTAAGGCTCAGTCTTTTCTTTTCCTACAATACCACCAGCTATCTTTTCTTTTTACTTTGTATTTTCCAAATATAAAATAGAAATCATAATATCTACAGTTCCAGCTACAAAAAGAAAATGTTAGGAAATGATAACATGAAAATACAGATCTAAATAATAAAGCAAGGGGGAAAAAATTGACAGGAAACAAAATATATTTTTAATCCAGTCCATTAATGTTATACAAATTTGGGTAGACCTCTTTTATTTTTACAGATTCCATACAAATTAAGACATTTATATAAATTGCCAAATTTCTAATAAGCTCTCTAAGTAGTACCCCACAGATATATGCTTTATGCTGGGACAGTCAAAGGTAGGAATAATTCAGTAGAGACATTCACTGTGCACGTTGGACTGAAGTCCCCTTTAATCTTGAATTTTCCTTAATATTTTCTTTGATCAGCCTTAGCATTTTTGTATTACATCTTTCGTTTTCATTGCTCAATTCGGCAGTCATTTCAGAATTAACATTATACATACTAATTAGAGGTTAGCGTTGTGCAAACTGATGAACGGATTAGATGCATTGCCTCTGTGAGTTCCGTCATCTTCAAATACTGGGCAAAGGCACAAAAAGCAGAGATTTTATGGCTATCCGTTGAGGGCTGCTTTGGATCAACTGCTCTGGCAGCGTCTCTGCTCATCATCTCACCTTGGCGCACCTGCCTCTAAAGATGGGTACAGTCAGTGATTGTCTTGATTTTGGTTCATGCACAGGCTCCAGCCCGTGGCTTCTAGCCCTGCCTCCCGCCGTTTGGCTTCATTCATCTTCAGCTCAGCCACGTTACCCTGATTACTCCACCCAGCATTAAATAGATCCCCCCCTTTCCTCCCTTCCTGGCTTTATCCATGCTGTTCCATGTTCCAAATACCCTTCCCTGTTTTAGCATGTCTCATATCCACTTGCTTTTCATACCTCCATTAAGCTATTCCTCTGAGAAGAGTTCAACACCATCTTGTGTCTGTGGCTCTGAGGCCCACAGTACACTCGCTGCCTAAGGCTGTGGGGTTTGTGTCCTGCCCAAAGGCAGCTGACCTGGGGCAGGTGGGGAGAAAGGTGCAGTTCCTGCCCCTTCTAAGATTTGTGACAATGCTTTGACATCTCTATACTTCTTTTGCTAATGTCTAAAGAAGCTATTTGTAATGTCCTTGCATAGTTATCCAATCCTCTTTTTTAAGAATAATTAAGCATTTCAGGTCCACAGTAGATGTCTTATCTTGAAATGAAGCCACTAAATGAATTTGTATGCTAGTCTATTCCCACTCTTTGGTCAAGCTTTAAGAGTCTGGCATCACCGTAGATTATATTTTAGTTATTTGGGCTTCCAATGACACTGTCTTGAAGAGCTGCACTGTGTGAAGGCAGTTAATGGGGCAACAGGGAAATTACCCCAATAATCTGGAAGAAAAGTTGTCTTCTGGTAATTAAATCAATTAATTTTACATGTAATGGAATAAGGCCCTAAGAATAGCAACATTCATTCGTTCATTCATTCAACAAACGTTCAAATGCCTATTATATACCGGGAATTGTTCTGACTGCTGGAGAAACAGACACAGGTCCTACTCTCATGGAGCTTACCTTCCAGTTAGAGGAGACAGACAATACATTAACAAAGGAATAAGGAAATAGCAGCAATAAAGAGACCTCATCTGGTCTAATTTTGGCGTGCGTAAAATATGCCTTATGTCTCAAGATAATCTACTTCTCTCTGCTCTATTTCCACACTCACCAAAACATCATTTTTATCATTAGTTTGGTTACCCAGTTCTTTTCATACAGATGAAGAAGGTACCAGGGAAAGGATTGGAGAACATTTTTTGGTTAATAAAAAGGAAACATTTCACCATTGTGAGCTGATAAACAGGCTTCTAGTTCTTATGTGAGTTTTGTGTGAATTTAGTCTATCATTGGTAGTTTGATCATTTCCTGGTGTCGATAAAATCTAGCTTCTGAGGCCATAAAGCCAAGACCAGATCTTTTATTATGGAGTACTCATCCCCTAAAAATCACTTAGTCAAGCTTCCCATTTACCTAACCCTTTTTTCAAGCTTCAGAATCATGCTATTCTGAGAGGCTGACCAAAGTGAATGGAAAGAATAAATCTCCTATAAGCAAATGCCAGAAAATGAAACTTTCTCTTCCATGGTACACACAGATGTTGTCTTCAACGTCAGCATTGTGAATACCTGGTGCAAGCTTATGAGTTTTATTTTTCTCTTTACAGTGGAACACTGAAGCCAGGCATGACTTATACAAATTTAATTAATGCAGACATTAACATTGGAAACATTGCAAGTATTGAGTTCATTTGGAAGGAACTTTCATTTGAACATTCTCAGAATAAGCTGGGAGCAGAAATGGTGATAGATATATCTGAAAAATATGGATATGAGTAAGTCTTACTTTTTCTTTTGCACTTTCAAACATAGTTTAAACTTTGCAAATGACATTTAAAACCCATATATAATTTGAAATTTGAAAATAGTATAAAAATTTGTGCCCTTGAAAGTTTGCAATTAAAGGAAATAAAAATTATTTAAGAAACCAATACTGTATTTGTGAAAGTGTTTATAAAATAGTAACTACTCATTAAATTAGGATACCTACCTATGTCTTCCACCCCACCTACCCTGGAATCATATTAATATCCTCTTTTTTTCCCTTTAAATTTTTCAGATCTGCCTTCTGTAGCTAGAACTTTGTAGGACCTAATATTGCCCAGATCCTGAAACCATGCTAATTCCAGATATAATCTCGATGAATTTATTTAATGGAAGCAATGGAAAAATTAAGCTGGTATCCAGACCAAACTTAGCCCTTGTAAATGAGATAGAAATGTATAGTTGCCTTTTTTCTATATAGAATGTTTTTCTTATTGACAAGCTTTTATATGTCCCTTAAAACCAGACTGAGCCCTGGGATTCTGGGTATCAGTGACAAAATAGAGCTGAGTTAGTATTTCCCTGAATAAGAGGAGGTGTTACCAGTAGGTGGTATAAACTCATCAGAAAATGAGCCTCTGTCTGGTTGAGTGTTTGAAGTACATTTAGAGTATTTCCAGGTGGAATAATCCTTGTTCTAAAATGATTTGAAGAATATTTACTATGTTGTTAAATCTCACTAAGACAAATTATGTCTATAGTTCAAGATGTATAGTAGATGATAACCCTGTGGGTTGATACATCTATCGATTAATAATAAAAACTAATGAGAGCCCATTAGTATTTGCAAGGTGTTCCTTGGTCTTCAGGGCGTGTGTGAGGTAAGGGATTTTGGAGCTTATCTATGATGTATGTCTCAGTTAGTAATGGGCCCTGAGGATCATCAGCCCCTCCTGCTAGAAGCCCCCCCCACAGAATTATTCATCTCTCTGGGCCTTGAAGGTCCCATTGCAAATTTTTATTTAACCTAAAAGCAGCATTTCATTTCTAAAGCCCTTGACTAACCCTTTGTGTTTATAATAACAATATTGTAATATTTAAATGTGTCATTTGTGTTTTTTCTTTTATTTTGCTTCAATTTCATCTAATTCAGTTGTCCTTATCCAGTGAAAATAAAAGATGAGTGTTTTTATTTTTTTCTGTTCTCTATCACTGGGCTCAGTGTTTGGCCCATAGCACTGTGCTATGAATATTGTTGAAAAGAAGTTGTGACAGATATTCTGCAGAGGGTTTCTTGGTTCTCCTTGTGCCTTGTTGCCAACTGAACCTTAAGAAGAGACCCATGGGTGTACATGAACTTGAGTTGTGGCAGAAAGCAGAGAACGAAGCGGGGTGAGCTTCCCGCTGAGCAAGGAGGAGATAGAAGGTTGATTGGAGAGCGAGGCTTAGTGGAAGGCGGAGAGGAGATAAGGGTGTGTTTGGCATGATCCGTCTGAGCACCCTACCCCCCTGGTGCCACATCAGCCTGAGGCCCACGCCAGCCCAGGAACAGGGAGGCCATGAACAGCCCTGTAGGAGGGTCTGAACCCTACTGAGTAGCTGCATCGCAGCCCCAGCACTCCTGAGCAACCTGGCAGTGGAGTTGGTCCATGGCTCTGGGGGATGGAAACCTCCTGTTAGAGAAGCTGCCTCGAGCCTGCACTACTCTCTGCTCAGCCTTTCTTCCTTTCAGGAGGGGGCTGCCAACTGGGAGGAAGAATTATGAATCAGGATGCTGCACTAGGCTCTGTGTGTCCTGGCTTGCTTCCTTGTTCGAGGCGTCTCTGGGCTGGCTCTTTCTAAGCTTGAAAAGACAAATTGGAGTCACTTAACTTCTGGGAACCCTATTTTAATAAACTACAGGCTTTCTGTCCCATTATTCTTAATATCTGCCCCCTGTTTTGCATTAGAAGAATGTCGTATGAAAAATAGTGCATGAGCTATCCAGGCAGATCTGAAAGTTCAAGGTGACAACATTATGTTCTGTGTGTATTGCTGCCTAGGAAAGCTCTTAAAAAAATGATTCCCTTGCTCTCTGAGTGCCCTGCATTAACTATAGCAGAGTATTGGGGGCAAAGGCTGTTAGGAAATTCTTCTGCTTCTTGAGCGAACTGCCCTTAACTGAAAAGTGACTTCCAATCCCATTAGCCATCACTTTCTCCACTGCCCATTGCCATCAGTTCACACTCGTACCTCGTCATCACATTACCCACAAATGCCCTCCTCTAAACTTGCACATGGGAGCATCCCCCTCTTGGACCACAACTGCTTTCCCTGCAGGCCGACGGAGTGAACTTCTCAGACCTTGCAACTTCTGTTCAATTACCTTTCTACTTTCTTGAAACCCACCAACCCATTTCCTTTCACACCCAGCTTACGTTGCATGATAATTTAGTTTAGTAATAATGCCTATTAACACCCTAAACTCCCTTTTTTTTTGCATCCTGTTGGGCAAAACCCCAACCGGAGCACACCCACTGTTCCTCTTCCTCTAGGCCAGCACTCAGATAGTTGAGGGCTACTGGGACAGTCATGTCTCAGAGAAGACATGTATAACTATAAACTGATCATCAACACTGTCCTGAAATTCTACCTGTTTTTTGGGGTTTTTTTGTTTATGTGTCTGTTTTTCGCTTTTTAACACCTCTTACCTCAAACTCTCCACCTACTTTATACAGAAAACAGAGGTCATCAGAGAGCAAATCTCTCCTCTTTTTTACCCAAACACGTCAGTTACTTACATCTGCATCCATTTTATCCTTTTTCTTTCTAATAAGGAAGCTGCCCCATCTCCCGCCCAAGGCCAATGCCTGCCTCTGTGCTTTGGATCTCACTCTCTCTAGCCTTCTTGGGAATCCTATCCTATTGGTTACATTTTCTTTCCTTTGCACATTCAAGCTCTCATTGCTTTAGATTTTTTAAAGTCTAAGTCTCTCCCATTGGGGGAAAAAAGTCATTCTCAACCCTGTTTTCCCCTTTAGTCCCATCTGACCTGAAAATAGCTCTCACTCACATTTCCAGTGACTGCCAGGTACAAAGTTGAATGGGAAGTTTTACTCATTTATTCCATCCCTCAACAGAATTCAGCACTGTTTTTTCTTTTTACTTTTTGTTGTAGAAATTTTCAAATATTCACAGCAGCAGAGAAATTGGTTAAATAGAACTCCCAAGAACTTGTCAACGAGTTAAATGATTTTCAGATTTTGCCAGTTCTGTTCTAAGTGTGTCCACAAACACACACTCCCTGTTTTTGTTTGTTGGTTTTTGCTGAACTATTTTAAACCTGATCCTACGTGTGATACCATCTCTCCCATTTACACATTAGTATGAATCTCTAAACAATAAATTTGTTGAACATAATCATAATATCTATTTTAACAATAAGTTTTAAATGAATTTAAGGTTAACCAAAAGAATTAACCATAATTCCTTAATATCATCTTACATTCAATTTGTTTTTAAATCTCCCAAATTGTCTGAAAAAGCTCTTTTCGGCAGTTGGTTTGTTTAAATTGGGATCCAAGCAAGATCCACAAATTGCATATGATTAACATGTCCCTAAGTCTCTTTTCATCTATAACGGTTCCCCTCCCCCTTCTTCCACACCAGTTGTTAAATAAACCAGGTTACTTGTCCTATAAAATTTCTCACATTCAACTGATGGGATCCCCTTGGTATCATTTAGTACATTCCTCTCTCCTGTGTATTTCCTGTAAACTAGTACTTAGGTCGGGACACTTGATGGGATTCGGGTTCCTGTCCGCTGGGCAGTGGGGATTGACCCCCTCCGTGCGAGATGGGTAATTTCTACACCTTACTTACAGCTCTCAAGTTACCTGGTGATCTTTTATTCATTCAAAGGATTATATATGTACTCACTTTATAAATTTGAAAGGGTTAGAGTTGTAGGTAAAACAAAATACTGACTGGCTTCAAATCTAGTTGCTAAATGGCAGACTAAGAGGTGACTTGAAGAAGGTTTACTAGGGTTTGTGCTCCAGGAAGATTGGAGGAAAGTGGCAAACTGTGTAAAGATCCAATTACAGAAGAGGCACTGAACTCTGCACTATGCCTAGGGCTGGAGGAGGTGGGTCATAAATGTTCCTGCAGAAGTTGAGGAAAATTCAGATACCTGGTGGAGTTCTGTGTCTGTTTCCCCAGGCTCCTCAGATCAGAGTGAATAATAGAAATTACGCTACGTAACAGAGCCCGCAGGTTGTGTTGACTCTGCAGCTCTTCAGAACAAGCAGGGGATCTTAGGAACAGAAGTATAATTTATGCCAAGTTATTGTTTCTCAGCCTTTTAAAACCTAAGCTCATGTTAGATAAACATAAAAATCTCATGTTCCTCCTGGGGTCTTTACTCCTACACTTGGGAAAATCAATCTTTTTTCATATACCCTCTGGCCAAAAAGATTTCATAAATCTTTACTTTCTGCAGATTGTGTAATAAAAATGATAGGTGTGTTTTCTGTTATGTTTTGTTATTTTTTTCCCCACATGCGTAATTATAATACCAGATGGGCTTCTTTATTTTACACATGATTCTCTAAGAGTTCTGCTCTAAATGATTTAAGTCTTATACTCAGGAGAGTGGAGTCTTTCTATTAGATTTCACTCCAATACGAGAGAATGTCTGAATGTCTATATAGACTGGGCCAAGATTTTTGGTAAATGCTTTGTCCCATATACAGTCTATTTTCAAAGTTTGAGTTTTGCAAATATTTAACCTTTACAGAGTCATATATCTTTCTTTTCTTTTCGGAGGCTTTTTTTTCATTCATTCATTTAAAAAACATTTATTGCGTTACCCTTATGTGCCAGGCATTGTGCTAAGTCATAAGGTTATATGAAAAACAAGAGATAGTCCTTACTCTTGAGGTACACACAGCATTGCAGAGGACACAGGAAAATAAATCCTTGATTATAATACATCATGACAAGGACTGTGATAGAAGCAGGCACAGGGGTGAGAGTGGCATAGAAAAGAGCCAGCTTACTCAACTACTCTCACACCTTCATCCTTCACTCACTGATAATGATAAAGAGAGAGAGCAGTAGGTTTTCATTTCTGAATTCTGTGGTTGTCATACATACTGTTATAAGAGATTCCATTTGGAATTCAGTGTACTTTATTTTTCCAGTACCTGTGGTCCTGGAGAAACAGAACTGACATTTCTCTCAAACATTCACAACATAAATCTATCCATCAAGGATCTACTGATTGTCAACTGTGGCCAGAGGAGCAATAATTTCCTTAAGGGTCCCATGAAGAGGGAGCAAAGGCCATGCCCAATAGATTTAGGATGACGCTAACCAGAGCATGACTAATCCACTCATCTTGGGCTCGTGTAAGACCCAGTCCAGTGGTCCTAATGGAGTCAACTGCAGAGCAATGCCTATGCATCATGAAGACAGATGCAATTACCAAACTTCAATCCATCATTTAGGAATAACCACAGCAAACCTAAAATTCAAAATAGCTTAAGGCTAGAGATTTGTGTGTGGAGATGAGAATACCACAAGTAAGGGAAACACCATTTTTTCCAGACTTTTACCTTGAAGAGCATGTGGGCAGCAGGTGATGCCTCTGGACGCTGTTCATTAATATGAGGTAAGACTCTCAAGCTCTTTAGTTAAATAAGAATTCTATTCAAATCATAATACCTCATGCAAGAGTGAGAAAAAGGAAGTGTTAGTGATTCCCTTCTGGATTAAAATGAAAAGATATGCACATTGTAGCTTCTGGAAAGCAGAAAGGAATTTAAATGTTATCTCTACAACAAAACATTTTTAAGTCAACCAGTCAAAATTAGACCTTTCACAGGATGAGGTTTACTTTCGTGGGATATAACATCACCATCTAAAGTCCAGGTGTTTGACTAACATTTTCATTATACACAATGCCATTTGCTTTTTCTCCCAAGCTGAACGGGAAAATGCCACATTTTTCCTGTATTATTTGCAGAGGTTTCTTTTACCAGCACTTACGAAGCCTTGTGGGTTTTCAAGGGCAAAAACTGTAATTCTATTGGTTATCACAAAGAGAAAGACAAGCCCAAGGAGTCCAAAACACACAAGGTGGAAAAAGAAAACTGTAGAAAACAAATGGAATATGGGACACATACTATTTTGTACCAACAATGCAGATGATGTTTTCTGAAATCTCAGAAACAGAAGGTTATTTCTTTCTGAACTTTCAAAATATCTTAAAATTTAATATAGTGAATGTAGAGCACGGAATTGTGAATTGGAGGCCTGGTTCTGATTCCAGAATCAATCAACGAAGTGAACGCAGGCAAATACTTTCACTTTGAGCCCCAGCATGTCTACCTATAAAACAGATCATATGTATGATTTCTGGGATTGCTTTCTCATTCTGAAATCCTTCGGCTAATTAGGTGAGGGTATGTATACATAAATGAGTGGATAGATGGGTGAATCAATCAATTAAAAATAAAATTTGGATTTTCTTGTGTGTTCATAATTCTTCCCAACCATATAATGCTCTCATTAGGGATCTATATCTTTTTATGATGTACATTGATTGGCCCTAATAAGTTCATGTTTTCTTAAAGTTTGATTTGTCTTTTTATTGTGGAAAGCCTTGCTTACCTGAGTTTAATATATTATTTATTAAGCTGCCCTCTAGTGGAAGAATGAGCATATTGTGTCATCCAGTGACAGTTTAATAATCAACAAACCACTGTACAACACTGTATGAATTTTTAATGAATCAAACCTCAGTGCTATATGCAGTGAAATTTTTAGTTCTCAAGATCTCAATATATCACTCTGGTTAAGTTCCCTTTAAATTCTGATTTGGAACCAGTCTTGA
The DNA here is from genome assembly GCF_000442215.2 of Lipotes vexillifer. NCBI lineage: Eukaryota > Metazoa > Chordata > Mammalia > Artiodactyla > Lipotidae > Lipotes > Lipotes vexillifer. Next base: position 5,083,332 of record NW_006797481.1, on the reverse strand, counting down.
AACTTAAGAATAACAACACATGTAAAGGTAGAATATCATTTTAAAAACTTCCCCCATCATTGAATTGTTGCTCTTGGAGGAAGAGTGTGCATTGGGTTATAAAACATAGAGGACGTTTTGTTCACCAAATGCATGAATTACATCAGTAAAGGAGGAGAAGTTTTGGGTCCTGGACTCTTTGCTGGTTTGCTGTTGATTTCCCCCAGCACATGTTTCAGGTGGGACAGGGACTGTGCCTGTGGAACCAGGAAGGTGAACACTAACTATAGTAGTGATAGTCCAACTTCACAGAATGTCCAGCATGTGGGGGCAGAACGGGCACACGTTGTGGGTGTTCTTCAGTTATCTGTCATTGGCTTATATAAGAACTTAGAATTCTTGCTCACTAGCCTCTGTTTCAGTGTAATTGCTGTTGGTGTAGTAATCAAAAAAGATATTTCTCTCCAGAGACCGAACTTTCCCCTTAGTTGAACAGCACCGAACAGTGTGTGAACACAACATTTAAGCTCTGTCCACAAGCCAATGTAACACAACTAACTGGTCAGTTTTGTTTTTAAAAAGTGACAAGAGCAATTTAGTCAAGCAACAAAGTTGATTTTCTTAAATAGAATTTCACCAGTTATTGATTCGATTTTAATATATCAATGCACCAATTCATCGAAAGTATAACATTGGTTGCATGTATAGAGAGTGTTATGGAGAAAATAGTTAGAAAAGATTGGTTCAAGTTGGCGGAGTTGAAGGACGTGCACTCACTCCCTCTTGCAAGAGTACCGGAATCACAACTAACTGCTGAGCAATCATTGACAGGAAGACACTGGAACTCACTAAACAAGATTCCCCACATCCAAAGACAAAGTAGAAGCCTCAATGAGACAGTAGGAGGGGCTCAATCACAAAAAATAAAATCCCATAACCACTGGGTGCGTGACTCACAAACTGGAGAACATTTATACCACAAAAGTCCACCCACTGGAGTGAAGGTTCTGAGCCCCATGTCAGGCTTCCCAACCTGGGCATTCGAGAACGGGAGGAGGAATTCCCAGAGAATCAGACTTTGAAGGCTAGTGGGATGTGATTGCAGGACTTCGACAAGACTGGGGGAAACAGAGACTCCACACAAAGTAGTGTGCACATCAGGAACCAGGGGGAAGGAGCAGTGACCCCATAGGAAACTGAACCAGACCTACCTGCTAGTGTTGGAGGGTCTCCTGCAGAGGCTGAGAATGGCTGTGGCTAACCATGGGGACAAGGACACTGGCAGCAGAAGTTTGGGAAAGCACGCCTTGGCATGAGCCCTCCCAGAGTCTGCCATTAGCCCCACCAAAGAGCCTGTAGCCTCTAGTGCTGGGTTGCCTCAGGCCAAACAAGGAACAGGGAGGGAACCCAGCCCCACCAACCAGCAGACAAGCAGATTAAAGATTTACTGAGCTCCGCCCACCAGAGCAACACCCAGCTCTACCCACCACCAGTCCCTCCCATCAGGAAGCTTGCACAAACCTCTTAGATAGCCTCATCCACCACGTGGTAGACAACAGAAGCAAGAAGAACTACAATCCTGCAGCCTGTGGAATGAAAACCACATTCACGTAAAGATAGACAAAATGAAAAGGCAAAGGACTATGTACCAGATAAAGGAACAAGATAAAACCCCAGAAAAACAACTAAATGAAGTGTAGACAGGTAACCTTCCAGAAAAAGAATTCAGAATAATAGTGAAGATGATCAAGGACCTTGGAAAAAGAATGCAGGCAAAGATAGAGAAGATGCAAGAAATGTTTAACAAAGACCTAGAAGAATTAAAGAACAAAGAAAAAGAGATGAACAATACAATAACTGAAATGAAAAATACACTAGAAGGAATCAGTAGCAGAATAACTGAGGCAGAAGAACGGATAAGTGACCTGGAAGACAGGATGGTGGAATTCACTGCCATGGAACAGAATAAAGAAAAAAGAATGAAAAGAAATGAAGACACACTAAGAGACCTCTGGGACAACATTAAATGCACTAACATGCACATTATGGGGTTCCAGAAGGAGAAGAGAGAGAGAAAGGACCCGAGAAAATATTTGAAGAGATTATAGTCAAAAACCTCCCTAACATGGGAAAGGAACTAGCCACCCAAGTCCAGGAAGTGCAGAGAGTCCCAGGCAGGATAAACCCAAGGAGAAACACGCCGAGGCACATAGTAATCAAATTGACAAGAATTAAAGACAAAGAAAAATTATTAAAAGCAACAGGGAAAAATGACAAATAACATGCAAGGGAACTCCCATAAGGTTAATGGCTGCTTTCTCAGCAGAACCAGAAGGGAGTGGCACGATATATTTAAAGTGATGAAAGGAAGAAAGCTACAACCAAGATTACTCTACCTGGCAAGGATCTCATTCATATCTGATGGAGAAATCAAAAGCTTTTCAGAAAAGCAAAAGCTAAGAGAATTGAGCACCACCAAAACAGCTGTACAACAAACACTAAATGAAGTTCTCTAAATGGGAAACAGACAAGAAGAAAATGACCTACAAAAACAAACCCAAAACAATTAAGAAAATGGTGATAGGAACATACATATTGATAATTGCCTTAAATGTGAATGGATTAAATGCTCCAACCAAAAGACACAGGGTTGCTGAATGGATACAAAAACAAGACCCATATATATGCTGCCTACAAGAGACCTGCTTCAGACCTAGGGACACATACAGACTGAAAGTGAGAGGATGGGAAAAGATATTCCATGCAAAGGGAAATCAAAGGAAAGCTGGAGTAGTAATAATCATATCAGACAAAATAGACTTTAAAGAATGTTACAAGAGACAAGGAAGGATACTACATAATGATCAAGGGATCAATCCAAGAAGAAGATATAACAATTATAAATATATATGCACTCAACATAGGAGCACGTCAATACACAAGGCAAATGCTAACAGCTATAAAAGAGGAAATCGACAGTAACACAATAATAGTGGGGGGACTTTAACACCTCACTTACACCAATGGACAGATCATCCAGATAGAAAATTCATCAGGAAACACAAGATATAAATGACATAATAGACCAGATAGATTTAATTGATATTTATAAGGCATTCCATCCAAAAACAGCAGATTACACTTTCTTCTCGAGGGCGCATAGAACATTCTCCAGGATAGATCACATCTTGGGTCACAAATCAAGCCTCAGTAAATGTAAGAAAACTGAAATCATATCAAACATCATTTTCAACCACAACACTATGAGATTAGAAATAAATTATAGGGGAAAAAACATAAAAAACACAAACACATGGAGGCTAAACAACACGTTACTAAATAACCAAGAGATCACTGAAGAAATCAAAGAGGAAATCAAAAAGTACCTAGAGACAAACTACAATGAAAACACGACGATCCAAAACCTATGGGATGCAACAAAAGCAGTTCTAAGAGGGAATCTTATAGAATAAAATTATTTATTAGAATTTTATAGAATAAAATTATTTCTTATTCTCAAGAAATAAGAAAAATCTCAAATAAACAATCTAACCTTACACCTAAAGGAACTATCAGAAGAAGAAGAAAAAAACCCCAAAGTTAGTAGAAGGAAAGAAATCATAAAAATCAGAGCAGAAATAAATGAAATAGAAACAAAGAAAACAATAGCAAAGATCAATAAAACTAAAAGCTGGTTCTCTGAGAAGATAAACAAAATTGATAAACCTTTAGCCAGACTCATCAAGAAAAAGAGGGAGAGGACTCAAAGCAATAAAATTAGAAATGAAAAAGGAGAAATTACAATGGACACTGCAGAAATGCAAAGCATCATAAGAGACTACTACAAGCAGCTCTATGCCAATAAAGTGGACAACCTGGAAGAAATGGACAAATTCTTAGAAAGGTATAACCTTCCAAGACTGAACCAGGAAGAAATAGAAAATATGAACAGACTAATCACAAGTAATGAAATTGAAACTGTGATTAAAAATCTTCCAACAAACAAAAGTCCAGGACCAGATGGCTTCACAGGTGAATTCCATCAAACCTTCAGAGAAGAGCTAACGCCCATCCTTCTCAAACTCTTCCAAAAAATAGCAGAGGAAGGAACACTCCCAAACTCATTCTATGAGGCCACCATTGCCCTGATACCAAAAGCAGACAAAGATACTACACAAAAAGAGAATTACAGACCAATATCACTGATGGATATAGATGCAAAAGTCCTCAACAAAATACGAGCAAAGAGAATGCGACAACACATTAAAAGGATCATACACCGTGATCAAGTGGGATTTATCCCAGGGATGCAAGGATTCTTCAAGATATGCAAATCAATCAATGTGATACACCATATTAACAAACTGAAGAATAAAAACCATATGATTATCTCAATAGATGCAGAAAAATCTTTTGACAAAATTCAACACCTACTTATGATTAAAAACTCTCCAGGAAGTGGGCATAGGGGGAACCTACCTCAACCTAATAAAGGCCATATATGACAGACCCACAGCAAACATCATTCTCAATGGTGAAAAACTGAAAGCATTTCCTCTTAAGATCAGGAACAAGACAAGGATGTCCACTCTTACCACTATTATTCAACATAGTTTTGGAATTCCTAGTCACGGCAATCAGAGAAGAAAAAGAAATAAAAGGAATCAAATTAGAAAAGCAGAAGTAGGGCTTCCCTGGTGGCGCAGTGCTTGAGAGTCCGCCTGCCGATGCAGGAGACGCGGGTTCGTGCCCCGTTTCGGGAAGATCCCACATGCCGCGGAGCGGCTGGGCCCGTGAGCCATGGCCACTGAGCCTGCGCGTCCGGAGCCTGTGCTCCGCAAATGGGAGAGGCCACAACAGTGAGAGGCCCGCATAACGCAAGGAAAAAAAAAAAAAAAAAAAAGCAGAAGTAAAACTGTCACTGTTTGCAGATGACATGATACTATACATAGAGAAGCCTAAAGATGCCAACAGAAAACTACTAGAGCTAGTCAATGAATTTGGTAAAGTTGTAGGATACAAAATTAATGCACAGAAATCTCTTGCATTCCTATACACTAACAATGAAAGATCAGAAAATCAAGGAAACAATCCCATTCACCATTGCAACAAAAAGAATAAAATACCTAGGAATAGACCTACCTAAGGAGACAAAAGACCTGTACTCAGAAAACTATAAGACACTGATGAAAGAAATCAAAGATGACACAAACATATGGAGACATATACCATGTTCTTGAATTGGAAGAATCAATATTGTGAAAATGACTATTACTACCCAAAGCAATCTACAGATTCAATGCAATCCCTATCAAATTACCAATGGCATTTTTTACAGAACTAGAACAAAAAAATCTTAAAATTTCTATGGAGATACAAAAGACCCCGAATAGCCAAAACAATCTTGAGGGAAAAAAACAGAGCTGGAGGAATCAGACTCCCTGACTTCAGACTATACTACAAAGCTACAGTAATCAAGACAATATGGTACTGGCACAAAAACAGAAATATAGATCAATGGAACAGGATAGAAAGCCCAGAGATAAACCCACACACCTGTGGTCAACTAATCTATGACAAAGGAGGCAAGGATATACAATGGAGAAAAGACAGTCTCTTCAATAAGTGGTGCTGGGAAAACTGGACAGCTACATGTAAAAGAATGAAATTAGAACACTCCCTAACACCATACACAAAAATAAACTCAAAATGGATTAAAGACCTAAATGTAAGACTGGACACTATAAAACTCTTAGAGGAAAACATAGGAAGAACACTCTTTGACATAAATCACAGCAAGATCTTTTTTGACCCACCTCCTAGAATAATGGAAATAAAAACAAAACTAAACAAATGGGACCTAATGAAACTTAAAAGTTTTTGCATAGCAAAGGAAACTACAAACAGGATGAAAAGACAACCCTCAGAATGGGAGAAAATATTTGCAAATGAATCAATGGACAAAGGATTAATCTCCAAAATATATAAACAGCTCATGCAGTTCAATATTAAAAAAACAAACAACCCTATTAAAAAATGGGCAGAAGGCCTAAATAGACATTTCTCAAAAGAAGCCATACAGATGGCCAAGAGGCACATGAAAAGCTACTCAATATCACTAATTGTTAGAGAAATGCAAATCAAAACTATAATGAGGTATCACCTCACACCGTTTAGAATGGGCACCATCAGAAAATCTACAAACAATAAACGCTGGAGAGGGTATGGAGAAAAGGGAACCCTCTTTCACTGTTGGTAGGAATGTAAATCGATAGAGCCGCTATGGAGAATAGTATGGAGGTTCCTTAAAAACTAAAAATATAATTACCATATGACCCAGCAATCCCAGTAGTGGGCATATACCCAGAGAAGACCATAATTCAAAAAGACAGATGCACCCCAATGTTCATTGCAGCACTATTTACAATAGCCAGGTCATGGAATCAACCTAAATGCCCATCAACAGACGAATGACTGGATAAAGAAGATGTGGTACATATATACAATGGAATATTACTCAGCCATAAAAAGGAACAAAATTGGGTCATTTGTAGAGACATGGATGGACTTGGAGACTGTCATACAGAGTGAAGTAAGTCAGAAAGAGAAAAACAAATATTGTGTATTAACACATACATGTGGAATCTAGAAGAATGGTACAAATGAACCAGTTCACAAGGCAGAAATAGAGACACAGATGTAGAGAACAAGTGTATGGACACCAAGGGGGGAAAGCGGGGGTAGGGGGGTGGTGGGATGAATTGGGAGATTGGTTTTGACATGTACATACACTTATATGTATAAAATAGATAAGTAATAAGAGCCTGCTGTATAAATAAATAAATTAAATTTAAAAAAGAGATATGGTAACTTGAATGTCACAGGGTTAAATAAACACCTTGATTAGTGTTTTATAGGGCAACATTTGATGTGGTTTCTGTAATAATTCTTTATGTTAAATTTTGATTACTTCTCCCAGCAAAATGATAATAGTCAGTTCTATGACAACTGATTTTAAAGTTAGAAGCATTCCATTTTTATGTAACTATGGAAAAATGCTATGATTAATGAATCTTTGAGGTGCTGATACTTCTTGCATTGAATGGGGCAAAACCCTGCCATCTCTTTGTAGCTCTTGTTGTCGGAGTAACTCATGTTTCAGGGGTTCTCTGCATCTTTAATCCTCACACTTTATGTCCTCTCCTTCTGTGGTTCACTCCATTGACGACAGGCTGGTCTGCCACACTACTGGAGAGGTTAGAAGGAGGATAAATGGGGCCAGTGGGTGAATCACATGTTGGTAGAAACAGTGAAAGCTGGAAAACTACACTTAATGTACATGGTGTAACCCAGGTCACCATATAGGATAGAAACCCCCAGGAGAGGGACTGCCATGGTTTGCTTTTATTTATTTTAATTGAAATAAACATACATACAAGAAAGTGCACAAATCAGAAATGTACAGCTCAATGTATTTTTTCAAAGTAAACACACCTATGTAACGGTTTTTTAAAAGAACAGTAATGGCATTACAGAAATCTCCTCTGTGCCCCTCTCAACCATTACAAATTACTAATTACTAATAAGGTAATCACTATTCTGATTTCTATTACCATAGTTTAGTGTTGCTTGTTTTTCTTAATTTGATACAAATGGAATCATGCAGCATTTATTCATTCTCAGTTTGGCCAACGTTATGTCTATTGTTGCAAATAGCAATAGTATGATCTTTTTCAGTGTTGTGTAGAGTTCTTTGGCATGACTATTTATCTATCCATTCTACAGTTGGTGGACACTTAGGTTGTTTCTAGTTTGAAGCTATTGCAAATCATGCTTCTATGAATATTTTTGTATGTATGAATATTTTTGAGTGTATATTTTGTGTGCATTGTTTCAACTATAAACCTAGGAATGGACTTGCAGATTCATGAAGTGTGCACATACCCAGCTTTGCTAGGAACTGCCAGGAATCTCTGCAGGGGAGTGCAGCCATTCACACTGTTGTCAGTATTGGAGAGTTCTTTTTGCCTCCACAGCCTCACCACACTTGATATTGGCAGTCCTTCTATCAATAATTTAGCCATTCTGGTGAGTATGTAGTTATATCTCATGTTGGTTTTAATTTGAATTTATCCGATGACAAATGATAGAGAAAGCATCTTTTCATGTCCTTACACGGTATTTACATATCCTCCTTTGTAATTATTAAACATTTATGCCCATTATTGGTTTCTCTATATGTCATTGATTTGTAAGAGTTTTTTAATATATATTCTGGATATGAATCCTTTGCTGGATATACATATTGCTAATATTTTCTCCTTGTCTGCTTGCCTTTCCCTTTTTGCTTCCTTAATAGTGTCTTTTGATAAATAGAAGTTCTTAACTTTAATCCATGTTAAGTTCAATTTATCAGTCTTCCTCTTAAGGATTATATTTTTAATGTTCTGATTAGGAAATCCTTCACTGCTTCAGATTCGTGCAGATAAGCTCCCACAGTATCTAACAACAGCTTTAGTGTTTTATTTTTAAAACCAAGGAATTGATTTTTTTAGTATGGTGTGAGGTAAGAGGTAAGAGGAAGATCCATTTCAATATGGATATTTAGTGGCTACATTCTTGAAAAGATCACCCTTTCCCCCATTGAATTGCATGGATACCTTTATCATAAATAAGATGATTTGCATATCTGTAGGTCTGTTTCTGGACTCTTCTGTTTCATTGATCTTTTGGTCTATCTTTGGGCTCATATCTTAATTACTGTATCATTATAATTAATATTGATATCTGACAGTGCAAGCCCTCCCAACTTTACTTTTATTTTTCAAGGTTGTCATTACTCCTCTTTAACTTTTATCATTTCCATGTAGCTTGTTTGGGGCAAATTAACATATTTACAATATTGATTATTTCAATCCATGATCATAGTATATCCCTCCATTTAGTTAATATACATATACAACATGGAATGATGACTACAGTAAAGCTAACTAACATATCTTCTCCTCACATAGTTACCATTTTCAGTGTGTGTGTGAGATGAGAGTACCTGAAGTCTTTTAGCAAATTTCCAGTATTCAATACAGTATTATTAACTATAGTCATCATGCTGCACATTAGATATGTAGATGTATTCATCCTATATAACTCCAAATTCTCCCCATTTCACACACCCCCAACTCCCAGTAATCACCATTCTACTCTCTGCTTCTGTGTATTTGACTTTTTCAGATTCCACATATAAGTGAAATCATGGGGTTTTTGTCTGGCTTATTTCATTTAGCATAATGTCCTCCAGGTTTACCTATGCTGTTGCAATGGCAGGATCTCCTTTTTTAAAGCTGAAATATATTCCATTATCGATATCTATATCACAATTTCTTTTTTTAAAAAAAATATTTATTTATTTATTTTTGCTGTGTTGGGTCTTCTTTTTTTTTTTTTTAAATGCGTGGGCTTTCTCTAATTGCGGCAAGTGGGGGCCACTCCTCATCGCGGTGCGCGGGCCTCTCACTATCGCGGCCTCTTGTTGCAGAGCACAGGATCCAGATGCGCAGGCTCAGTAATTGTGGCTCACGGGGCTAGTTGCTCCGCAGCATGTGGGATCTTCCCAGACCGGGGCACGAACCCATGTCCCCTGCATTGGCAGGCAGATTCTCAACCACTGCGCCACCAGGGAAGCCCTATATCACAATTTCTTTATTCATTCATCCATCATGGACAGTTATGTTGTTTCTGTATCTTGCCTATTGTGAATAAAGCTGCAGTGAACATAACACAGAAATCTTTTCAAGGTACTGATTTCACTTCCTTTGGGTATACATCCAGAAAAAGGATTGCTGGATCATACAGTAGTTTTATTTTTAGTTTTTTGAGGAATGTCCATGCTGTTTTAAATAGTGGCTATACCAGTTTACATTCTCACTAACAGTGCATAATGGTTCCATTTTTTTCCCCACATCCTCACCAACGTTTGTTCTCTCTCGTCTTTTTTTTTTTTTTTTTTTTTTTTTTTCTTGCGTTATGCGGGCCTCTCACTGTCGTGGCCTCTCCCATTTGCGGAGCACAGGCTCCGGACGCGCAGGCTCAGTGGCCATGGCTCACGGGCCCAGCCGCTCCGCGGCATGTGGGATCTTCCCGAAACGGGGCACGAACCCGCGTCTCCTGCATCGGCAGGCGGACTCTCAAGCACTGCGCCACCAGGGAAGCCCTCTCTCGTCTTTTTGACAACAGTCATTCTAACAGGTGTGAGGTGATATCTCACTGTGGTTTTGATTCGCATTTCTCTGATTATTAATGATGCTGAGCACCTTTTCATATACCTGTTGGCCATTTGCATGTGTTCTTTGGAAAAATGTCTACTCAGATCCTTTTACCATTTTTATTTTTTATTTTTAAGAATTTATTTATCTTTGGCTGCATTGGGTCTTCGTTGCTGCGTGCAGGCTTTCTCTAGTTGTGGCGAGTGGGGGCTACTCTTCCTTGCGGTGTGCGGGCTTCTCATTGGGGTGGCTTGTCTTGTGGAGCATGGGCTCTAGGCACGTGAGCTTCAGTAATTGTAGCACGTGGGCTCAGTAGTTGTGGCTCGTGGGCTCTAGAGCGCAGGCTCTACAGGCAACTACTGAGTTGTGGTGCACGGGCTTAGTTGCTCCGTGGCATGTGGGATCTTCTCAGACCAGGGATTGAACCTGTATCCCCTGCGCTGGCAGGCAGATTCTTAACCACTGCGCCACCAGGGAAGCCCCCTTTGACCATTTTTAAATCAGATTATTTGTTTTTTCACTATTGAGTTGTATGAGTTTCTTATATACTTTGGATATTAACCCCTTATCAAATGTACGGTTAGCTAATATTTTTCTCAACTTGTACGTTGTATTTCATGTTGTTGATTGTTTCCTTTGCTGTGCAGAAGTTTTTTAGTTTGATATAGTCCAACTTGTTTACCTTTGCTTTTGTTGCCTGAGCTTGTGGTGTCATATTCAAAAAAAATCATTGCCAAGGTCAATGTGAAGGAGCTTATTCCCTAGTTTTTCTTACAAGAGTTTTTATAATTTCAGTCTTTGTCAATCTTATGTTTAAGTCTTTAATCCATTTTGAGTTGATTTTTGTGTATGCTGTAAGATAAGGATCCAATTTCATTCTTTTGCAGGTGGTTATCCAGTCTTCCCAACACCATTTATTGAAGAGACTTCCTTTCCCCATTGTGTTTTCTTGGCACCTTGTCAAAACTAGTTGACCATATAAGATTGGGTTTATTTATAGGCTCTCTATTCTGTTCCATTGGCCTATATGTTTGTTTTTATGCCAGTACCATACTGTTTTGATTAGTACAGTTTTGTAATACAATTTGAAATCAAGAAGTGTAATTCCTCCAACTATGCTCTTTTTTCTTAAGATCACTTTGGTTATTTGGAGTCTTTTGTGGTTTTCATCAATTTTAAAAGATTCTCAGCCAGTACCTTTTCAAATATTGCCTTCTGACTCATTATATTTCTCCTCTCTTTCTGGGACATCAAGCACAAATGTATCAAGCTTTGTCTTTGTGTCCCATATTTTGTTTATGTGCTTTTCTATATGTATCAGCTGTATTCTCTCTGTCCTTTAATCTGACCTTTTTACTGACCTATATTCCTGTATAGTAATCTATTGTTTCTGACCTGCTATTAAACCTATCTACTGAACTCTTAATTTCAGTTATTGCCTTTTTGTTCTACATTTTTCTACTTGGTTCCTCTTTATAAATTACAGTTTTCTAGTGAAATACTCCATCTCTTCATCTACTTTCTTGAACATTTTAATCATAATTACTTTAAAGTCCTTATCTAATACCCAGTGCAATCAAAATATGTTGTTGTATGACTAACTAGAATAGTGTATTTTAGAAAAACTTTTCTTACAAACTGGATTCACCTGAAAACAGTTTTATCTGAAATTCTATGTACAAATTTGCATGGTTGGAGACAGAATTGTGGTATATATAATTTATTTTATAAATAAAAAGATAACTGGTTTATATGTAGTGTAGAATCTTTGAATATAATGTTGAAAGTGAAATATGAATCACGTGTCACTTGTTTTCAATAATATTAAACTTAAGCTTGGCAATATAGTCATTTACCAAGTAAATTACTGGGTTATTTGTTGAGTGGGTAATATTGATCAGATTGGTTGCACTGTAAGAGGGAATATTATTAGGTTTAGTTAGTAGAAGTAAAATAAATTTGAAGAAAATTAAACAGGTTTACATGACCTCATACAGAAATCTAAATCAGGAAGAAGTCAGCAGATTTTATAACTAAAATCCGTGGAACATACATGGTATGCCAGCTATAATTCCAAGGGCTTTGCACATTTTCTGATTCAGTTTTCACAACAACCCTATGAGGTAGGTTTTATATACATATGAGACACCTGAGGTACAGAGAGGTTAAGTGACTGGCCAAAGATCATGCAGCAGGTCAATGACAGAGACAAGATTCATATCCATACAGTCTGGCTCTAGAGTCACTAAGTAATACTGCAAAAGGTGAATTAGTTGGTGTCGTTGAGAACTGATAGTTTTGGCAGGGGAGAAAAAATGTACAGATGCAGAATTAATGAGCTAATGTAAAATCTTATAATACTGAATTTGAATTGGAAGTTCCAGTGTGAACTCATAATCTATTTTATCTTCTTTTAAGAAGCTTTTTATAAAGCCAGTTTCTTAAAGGCCAAGAAACAGGGCTTCCCTGGTGGTGCAGTGGTTAAGAATCTGCCTACCAATGCAGGGGACACAGGTTCAATCCCTGGTCTGGGAAGATCCCACATGCCGCGGAGCAACTAAGCCCTTACACCACAACTACTGAGCCTGTGCTCAAAAGCCCATGAGCCACAACTACTGAGCCCACGTGCCACAACTACTGAGGTCTGCATGCTAGAGCCCATGCTCTGTAACAAGAGAAGCCACCGCAATGAGAAGCCTGCGCACCACAAGGAAGAGTAGCCCCCGCTCGCTGCAACTAGAGAAAGCCCACACGCAGCAGCGAAGACCCAATGCAGCCAAAAATAAATAACTAAATAAAAATTTTTTTAAAAAAGAAACAATGACAACCCAGTAGTGATGAACACCTCTAGCATTTAGATTGTGGCCTCTAAATGCTATTTCCTGTTAAAAAGAACCAAGGCTCCTTGGAGCAATGGCTGATTCCACGTAAAAGAGAAAGCTAGAACATTTTTTCAGACCTAAAAGCAGGGAAACTGTCAAGGGTTAGTAGGATCATGTCAAAAAGACTGAGAAGCCAACAACTCCTTAGAAGCTCCTACTGGTTGCAGATAGAACAGAACAAGCATCAATAAACAGTAGTTATATGGCAAAGGACTGAAAGAATTTAAGTATATTTTATCCATGAGTTCCAACTTATAATTTAAATAAAAGCAAAATTTTATTAATCACCTTTGAATGATATTAAACTCATTACTTTGAAAATTGACAAATAAATGGGAAATTGATCATTTATCCTGCCTTTTCTATATGAACTGTAACTCAGAGTAATTAAATACTTACTAAAGAGGCAAGTAATAGAAAGAGGCAAATTTCTCTTTATAGTAATATTCCAGCTAAAATATGAAAAAGGAATGATATAAGTAGAATATCATTATTTTTAAACCCTAGAAGGAGCTAAGCAATGATTATCCCATGACTGCTAGCTTCACAAAAAGAGACAACCAGATATCAGGACATCAGAGTCTAGGAAGATACTATCTTCCTAGATAGAATCCTTAAGCAGCAGCTTTGACAAACAACTTCCTCAGCATTCTGCTGGGAAGGATTCAGGTTTTGGTTCTCCCGAGTAGATTTTATCACTGTCTCCCAAACTCGCTTGTGAATCCGAGTCATCACAGCATGTTTTTTTAAATACTGAATCCTAGATACTGCCCCTGAGTGTATGAGCCAATAGGTCTCAGTTGAGGAATTGATATAATAAAGTTCCATAGGAATTTCTGATATCCAGTCTTGTATGGGAACTCTTGATTTGTGTCACTATTATCCCCAAAGCCTCACCTAGTATCCTGCGTGGAGCAGACTGTAGGCAGGTGAAGCCTTGGGATTTTGGGAGAATCCATCAAATGGCTGATGTTCTCAACCACTCCTCTACCTCATTGCTGGCACCTTAAATTCCACCATCGGCACTTAAAGTGTTCAGCTTTTTACTGCAAAATAACTAACTAAAGATGGGAATGGAAAATTCACGCCCAATGTGATGTCAATTTTCACTCCCAACCCACAGTCTCACTACTAATTGATCACCGTCCTTTTTCCCACTGAAATCAGATGTGACCTCAGAATCCTTCTCACTCCAATAATCCAGGCAGTCACTACCAGTTACTTATTGCTGATACACAAATCAAAATCGATTTGTCATCCTGGGCTCAAGGTGTGACTCTTATCCCTCGTGCCCTTTGAGTAGGCAGAAAAGTATAATCTTTTTACACTTCTTTTTTTTTTTTTTTTTTTTTTTTCTGTCGTACGCGGGCCTCTCACTGTTGCGGCCTCTCCCGTTGTGGAGCACAGGCTCCAGACACGCAGGCTCAGCGGCCACGGCTCACGGGCCCAGCCGCTCCGCGGCATGTGGGATCTTCCCAGACCGGGGCACGAACCCGTGTACCCTGCATCGGCAGGCAGACTCTCAGCCACTGCGCCACCAGGGAAGCCCTACACTTACTTCTTAACATGCATAGCGTTCTGAGAGTAGAAGATGATAAAGTGGGAGAAATCAAGAACACTTCACCTATTGAGGCTGGTGATGGTGGATGTATTAACTCCTTCAACAGGTACGTACAGAGTTGACCATGTCCAGGTACCCGGCTGGGCAAAATACAGACACAGTCCTATCCCTGTGGAGTTTTCTGTTCCACACTTCACAGGGGGGATCTGTCAAGAGGCAAGCATGTGGTTTGGCAGTTTCAGAGGAATAAAGAGATGAAACAATTGTGTTCACATGCCTTTGATAAATATGGAATGTAACACTTGCTATGATTTCCATAGAAATCTGGTTCCCTTCTTAACAACTGCAGCACGTACTGTAAGGATCCAACAAGTACTTTAGCCTCAGCAACCATTTTACTTAACAAGAGCAGTTCTCAGATTCCCACACCATTTGTGGGTTTATTTGTCAACTGAACTTGTTAATTTGCCTAAGTTGTTGTTACTCTTGTGTTTGATATAGCCCCAATTTTACGAAAAAAGGATCAATGGCTCAAAAGTTATTCACTGAGATGGAAAATCAGAGATGAAAATAGTAGCAAATACCGTAGTACAGAATAATATAGCAAACACAAAACCAGCTCGGAGTCAAATGAATCTGGAAGGATGAGAGGAACTAACTGAATAGCAAAACATCTTCCATTTTCCTTCAGGGCTCCAGTATATAAATACTTCTCCAAAAGTAGCGTAAAGTTTTTGACACTCTCATTTCATTTTTAAGCAGAACATAGTGACCTCTTTGTTAAGTATACTGAGTATTTTTTAAAACAAGCAAAACATCATACCTTCCAGTATGAGGTTTATTAATAGCGGATGAGATCAAGAACACAAAGGCATTTTTCAAGCTCACGTTCCTTGTAGCAAAAACAGGTACAAGTCACAGAATCACAGAGGAGGTTACAAAACCAGGTTCAAGGTCAGAGACAGACACTTTTGAGAGAGTACAGAATGAGCTATTGGTGAAATTCCTTTATCAGATGAAACTGTTGGACTTTCATGGCATTATAGGGGAGGAAAAATATATTTTTCCTCTACCCTTTACATCGTTGACTGGGAACCCTGTAATAAAAGACGTTAACAAGAGAAAAGCATACAAATTTATTTAATATAAGGTTTATGTGACACAGGAGCCTTCGTAAGGAAATGAGGACTTGAAGAAACAGTTAAGCTTGAGTGGCTTTATGCTAGGTTTGATGAGGAGTGGAAAGTCATGGGAAGATGTGATGGGGCAAAGAGGCTGAGCTAAGTGTAATAAATTGGGGGAAATTATCAAGGCCTGTTCATTCACATTCCTCTCTGCGTCCCTTCCTCTGGGTAGAGGGAGGGCACCTCTCACATAGGGTGCTCCAGGGAAGGGCAGAAAGTCCTCCCTGTATGTGCCATTTCTAAAATTCCTTCAGTTTAAAATGTTCAATATGCCAAGGTGTCATATTTTGGGGCAGCATGTCCTGAACCCCATCAGTACAAATAGCATACCACACCATGGAATTGCTATCACTGTGTGTACCCTAGGCATATAGCTGTAGAAAACCAGACATGTAAAGCCGTGCGAGGGGAGATGTTTGATGACTTTTCCTCCTCCTGCTG
>NW_006797481.1:5051892-5066985 GCF_000442215.2 Lipotes vexillifer | reverse complement strand
CTGCTGAAAGTCCATGCTGCTGGGGGAAGGACTTCCATAGAGTAAATGACAGGTTAGTGAGCTATAAGATAAATTGGAAAAGGTGTACTGGGATCAGTACAGACAGCAAAAAGGCTGTGACTACACAACCGGGAGGCACCAGAAGTCCAGTTAACGCATGCCTGGCTTTGCAAAGAACAGCTGGTCAACAAAACGCCTTCTGATCCTGACACTATGTTGAAAAAAGTGGTGACATTTTGAATATGATCGTGTTATGGCCATAGAACGTGTGTTTAGCATGCTGTGTGCTGAGAAATGAGCTTAAATTCCGAGGGGAAGTGTGTTTACGTGAAGGAGATCAAAAGCACTTTCAATACACATTTTCAATGCCCCAGTGATATCTACTCCACAATTTCAAGTGAGGTACCTCAGCAATATATTCGTTCATTTTGATTCAAGAAGTGAGAGCCTGAACCTCTCACTTCTTGAATAAAATACATGTTTTAATGCTGATGATAAAATTTTGGAATTTCTAAGAAGAGCAAACTGTGGTGAAAAACTACTTGATCTCCAAGACTTTAATATTTACTGTCACTTGATAATTTTCCCCTCCACTTCCTGCACCTCTATTCCTGCAGCCAAATAAGCATAGTTTTAAGAAAAAATAAGAAACCTTAATATCCTCCTTTAAGGTGTTTAGAATGCTGGATTCTCAGATATTCTTCATTCTCTGTAAAACACACCAACTGGTATCTACAGCACAGTGACTCAACATGTGCCTATACTTATGTGTGATCTCAAAGATATTTGCCAATTGTACTTGTTAGTATAGGTATCTGGTTTAATTTAGCATTGTGCCATCATCATTATAAATGATTACACCATATCATTCCATATCATTTTAACTGGTGATATTAAAGCACACACCAGAATCTCATGAGGAGCTCTAAAAATCCCAACATCTAGACCACTCTCTAGCCCAATTTACATCAGCATCCCTGGGGTGTGTCCCAGGCATCAGTATTGTCTTTAAAGATCTTCAAATGATTCCAATGTGCAGCCAAGGTTGAGAAACAAAGATTGATCACAAGGCTATTATCTTAATTAGGGAACAAAAGAAAAATTTCAGCACAAATTATTAGCTTGGTGGGGTTTTTTTCCCCCACTCTTTTTTATCACATCTCACAACAACCAGGCTATCTTCACTGGTTCTGACGAATTTTAACTCTTTCCTTTTTTGATCCCTTTTACTGAGTAGTGGCATTTGACAAGTCTTGTGATTACCATTTGGGAGCTGTAGGATGTAACCAAGCTTTATATAACTGCCAATGAAGTCTGAGATATTGTGAAAGAAGGCCTCTTCCCTCTACCCACCCCCTGTCCCCAAGAAGCCCTACATGCATAGGCATATTCAGACACCTTAATAGCCTGCTAAGCAGACAGAGAATACTTTAAAAGAGGTTGAGAAAAAATAGCACAGTGGGGCTGGGCTGCAGAAGAGCACTGAAGGGCAAGATTTCATGCCCAGGAGGGAATTACTGTACAGATACCCATGTAACGCTAGTGTAGCAGTGAGGATCGTTGGTGAGGGAGGCTCCCCAGTGTCGTCAGGTGTGGGGGAAGCAGGAGACGATGCCTCTTCTTGAGAAGAATGGTGGAGAGAGGAGAGGTTAAAGGCTGTCAGCCCTGTATCCCCAGGCCCTTTGTGGAATTCCACTGCTCTGATGAGCATCATTCTCGAAATCCAGTCACTGCCACCTCTCTAGAATCCATGTGGGAAGCCATGGGAACAACTGTTGATGTTTCTGCAAGTCCTTGTTTCTCATACTTTCAAACTCATGCTCACGAATTTATTCGACAAATATTTGCCTCAGGTAAGAGCCTGTGTGTTTGAAAAACAGCACAGGGTACAGTTTGGTCAGAGCACAAGGGAGGAAGTGAGAGGACATAACGTCAGGGAGAAGAGAGACCAGCCTTATAGGATGTGGTAAGGACTTTGGAATTCATTCATTTCAAGAAAGTTGGGGAACGAGTGGAAGATTTTGAGCATTTCTGTAAGTTAATTCCATAATAGAATAACTTTATCCTTAACTTTTGCAGAGCTGTTGGCTAAAGATGTGTCCAGTTTTTGTGAATAGGCTCGCTATTAACAGACTAATATCAGCCTGGTGACTTTGGTAATCTTATGTTTTTTTCTTAAATTCCTGTTGGGTGTTTTATTTAATGAGTTGATCTTCCCGAAGCATGACTTCCTTGCAACTTCTCTGCGAGTAAACGTCTTCTTTTCTCTTCTAAATGCTTTGATTTCTTTCATCCAACCCACGGGCCTTAGTGACATCCCTGTGCTCAGAAAGGAGAGCAGATTCATGAGAACTGCCTTTCCTCCTGCCAGCAGCTGTGACTGTTGGGCACCTGAGCTGAGCAAGGGTGCTCATGGTTGGGCTGTCTCAAGATGTGATGTGTGACTGGAGGACAGGTTTTTGTGGCAAGTCCACGCAGCCCACCTGTGCTATTTGACGGCCCTCTGTTACTGGCCCACTGGGCAACTTCAGCCTCATGGAAATGGTGTCTGAAGGCCCAGAGGGCACTGGATATTTGGGTTTTGGGGGGTTTTCTGCACTGGGATTTTGGGTTTCATTTGACGTCAGGCTGCCTGGGAATCACAATTCCCACAGACATGATAAGAAACAAGGGTTGTATTCAAGTGCTCTACCAAATCATGAGTTTTAATTTAGGGACAGCAAATGGAGAGGGGTTTTTTTCTCTCTCATATAGAATAGCTCCATTCAAGACACCAGGGATATGGACAAATATCATTTCTTCAGAAATATTCATAACGCTGGCCCAAACCATTAAGGATGTTTGCAGCCTCATAGGAGATTTTTTTTTTTACTTGAATTTTAATGGATTTTAGGGGAAAATCATTGAATAATAAAGTACTGAAATATTCTAAACTACTTTTCTACTGGGAAATAAATGGCACTCTAGAGGCCTGAATAAATCATTACAGCTAGTAAAATTTCCTGATACTGCCTCCAGTAAATTTGCACCAGAAAAAATGAATTTGCATAGATTTATACAGTCAAATAAGGTCAGTCTAAAAAGAATGCTGTTAATCCAGCATTTGGGCCACATAAATTTAAACTATTCATTATGTAACCATAATCGCAGTGGATGCCCTTTGTAGCTTTCCCAAGACTGGAGGATAGAAGGCTTACATTGCTATTAATACTTATTACTGCCAGTAAGAGAGGACTCTGCAGGATTTGTTCCAGATTTGACTCAAAAGTCTTCAGTCATTGCGGGCTTTTGGATTTTTGCTTGTCAAAATGATATCTCATTTTAATTTGCATCTCTCATTATTATACTTCATTATTACATTTTATATATTTTGTTTTTTATATGTAATTTTCACTGTTCATTATTATATTCAGACATATTTTTAATTTCTGAACATCCTGTTTATGTGCTTTGGCTATTTTATCTGTGTGGTTTGTCTTCTCCTTATCAGTTTATAAAAACTCTTTGTATATCAGGGATATTAATTTTTTGTCTGACCTATATATTGCACTTATTTTCCCCAGGTTGTGATTTTTATTTTGTCTTTGTTTTTATTCTGTGGAGATGTTTTTAACCTTTATGCACTGTCAGATTTGGTGTAAGAAATGAGGTTAGGATTGACTTTAATTTTTTTTTCAAATGGCTCATTAATTAATCATAATGTTCCACTGGTTTAATGACACCTTTATATTAGATTATATTTCTATAGATGCTAAGGTCTAATGCTACTTTCTCTACTCTGTTCTATTCACTTGTCTATTTTAGTTTCTCTGCCTTTGGCACTATTGACATTTGGGGGCCAGATTATTCTTTATTTGGGGCCAAATTACTGGCCGGGGTGGGAGTGAGGGGCTGTCCTTGGCACTGTAGGATTTTTAGCAGCGTCCCTGACCTCTATCCACCCAATGCCAGTAGCACCCCATCCCTGAGTTGTAACGATCAAAAATGTCACCAGATATTGCCAAATGTCTTTGAGGGGCAAAGTTGCTCCAGCTTGAGGACCCTGGTCTATTTCTACCCCAGTACCTCATTATTCTAATAAATATGGCTTTATCGTATATTTTAGTATCAGCTTAGACAAGTCACCCTCCTCTTGTCAGAATTTCCATGTTTAGACTTCTAGAACTTAGAATCATTTGGTAAATTAAGAAAAAAATCCTGGTATGAAGAATTATAAATCAATAAAGTTGTTACATTAAAAAAAGTTCTGGGCTTCCCTGGTGGCACAGTGGCTGGGAGTCCGCCTGCCAATGCAGGGGACACGGGTTCGTGCCCCGGTCCGGGAAGATCCCACATGCCGCGGAGCGGCTGGGCCCGTGAGCCATGGCCGCTGGTCCTGTGCGTCCGGAACCTGTGCTCCGCAACGGGAGAGGCCACAACAGTGAGAGGCCCGTGTACCAAAAAAAAAAAAAAAAAAAAAAAAGTTCTGTCAGGATTTTATTGGGTTTGCGTTAATTCAAATATAATCTGATAAGAACTGACATCCTTCATTACATGCAGCCATCCTCTTCACATGTGTCCACTGAATTGGGCATTTGTCTGATCCCTTAGTAGAGTCCTATGATTTTCTTTGTAAAAGGAAGAGTGGCACTCTTGCCTAGTGGTTAAGATCATGAACTTTGGTTCAAATCCTGACTCTGCTGTGGTCTATGAATGATCTTGGGAAGCTATTAAACCCTTCCGCAGCTCAGGCCTTTCAATTACAAAATGAGTATAGTAATAACACATAACCACAGTTTACTTTGAGGATTAAGTGATAGCGTAAAATATCCCTCACCCTCAATAGGTATTTGCTGTTAGTTACTCTTGGGATTCCTAGATATTTAGTCTCTTATTGTTTTTGTGAGTAGACTCTCTTCTGTGACATGAATTGTTTCCACAGAAAGGAATCTGTTGAATTTTGCATATAACGTTTATAACTGACCACTTTACAGAATTCTCTTATTGTTTTCAATGGTTTTTTCATAAATATAGTGATAGCATCTGGAAATAAGGGAATATTGCCCACTCCTTCCCAGCTGGTGTATTACTTGTTACTGAATTGTTGCATTATTTAACACCTTCAGAACAACTTAAATTATAATAAATAACGAGCATCCGGTGTAAATGAAAATGCTTCTAGTCTTTCATCATTAAGCATTGGTTCCTGAGAAGTATTATTGTTATGTTAAAGAAGTAGCTTTCTATCCTTACTTTCTAAAGTATTTTTTATATTTTTTAAATGAGGTGTTGTTACTTAACAGGTATAAAGTTTCAGTTATGCAAGGTGAATAAGTTCCAAAGATCTGTTGTGTAACATTTTGCCTATAGATAACCATCTGTATTATGCAGTTAAAAATATGAGGCTTCCCTGGTGGCGCAGTGGTTGAGAGTCCGCCTGCCGATGCAGGGGACATGGGTTCGTGCCCCGGTCCGGGAAGATCCCACATGCCGCGGAGCAGCTGGACCCGTGAGCCATGGCCGCTGAGCCTGCGCGTCCGGAGCCTGTGCTCCGCAGCGGGAGAGGCCACAACAGTGAGAGGCCCGCGTACCGCAAAAAAAAAAAAAAAAAAAATGTTAAGAGGGTAGATCTCATATAAAGTGTTCTTACCACAATAAAATAAAAATTAAATTAAAGGAATAAACGTTGAGTAAAAGGGTAGACAGATCAATGGAACAAAAGACAAAGACCGGAGCAAATATGGAAATGATACATTATGAAACTGGCATCTGCAGGCCAGTGGGAAGATTGGATTTTTCAACAAATAGTGCTTGGACAATTCGTTATACACATGAAGTTGGACCCCCCTACCTCATACTATACATTCTAAAAAATCTATTCCAGGTGGATTAAGACTTAAATATAAAAGGAAGAACTATAAAACAATTAGAAGACAGTATCAGATATCTAACTTCTGAGTTAAAAAGGATAACTGACAAAGAAAATAATATATATTTAATTACACTAAAATTAAGAACTTCTGTTCATGAAAAGAAAACATAAAGAAAGTAAAAATCCCACAATCCCACAATCAGAAGGATATAGTGCAACCTTTGTAACGAACAAGATATTTTTATCCAGAATATGTAAGGAATGCTTACAAATACAGCAGAAAAAAATAAAAAATGGTCAAGAGGCACTTACAGAGGGAAAAACCCAAATAGCCAAAGAAAAGACACTTAATAACATTGATAATCAAGGAAACACTGACAGAAAACAATAGGTGGTTTTACTGCCAACAGATTGGCAAAACTATGAAAGTCTGATAATATCCAGTTATTGTGAGAATGTGGAGCAACCAGAACAGTGCTGATGGAAATGTAAATTGGAACAATCTCTTTGGAGATAATTTGACACTATCCAATAAAGACTAAAAACAAAAGACCCTACAACCTTTCAAGTCCAGCCCCAGATCTGAAAGCACACAATCGCAAGGTCGTGTATAAGAATGTTCACAGACGGGCTTCCCTGGTGGCACAGTGGTTAAGAATCTGCCTGCCAATGCAGGGGACACGGGTTTGAGCCCTGGTCCGGGAAGATCCCACATGCCGCGGAGCAACTGGGCCCGTGAACCACAACTACTGAGCCTGCGCGTCTAGAGCCTGTGCTCTGCGACGGGAGAGGCCGCGACAGTGAGAGGCCCGCGCACTGCGATTAAGAGTGGCCCCCGCTCGCTGCAACTGGAGAAAGGCCTTGCACAGAAATGAAGACCCAACACAGGCAAAAATAAATAAATTAGTTTAAAAAAGAAAAGAATGTTCACAGAGACAACTTTTTTAACACTAAAACCAAATACAATCCAAATATCAATAAACAGAAAAATGGATAAATTAATGGTGGTGTAATCATACTGTATAATACTATACAGTGGCAAAAACTGAACCAAAGCTACACGTAACATGGATGAACTTCAAAGACACGCTGTTGAATGAAAAAACCAAATCGCAGAAGAATGCATACTTAATGATTGCATTTATAGAAAGTCAAAGATATGCAAAACTAAACAGTATATTTGTAGGCATATAAACACATACTGTGTTTCAAACACACACAGTAATTTTTTAAAAAGCAGGGGAGTAATAAAAAGTTTAGGTTCATGGCCACCTCTGATCGAGGAGGAAAGAATGGAATGGAGGAGGGTCATGCAGGGGATTTGTCCTATTCCTTCAGTTGGGTGCTGGATACAGGGAGTTTCCTCATATACGCACTCAACAAATACTTATTCAGAGCTCTCAGTGTGTCAGGGGAAATGACAGCGAACAGAACAGACATTCTGTTCTTTGGAGCTAACTTCTGGTGCTTAGAGATAGACAACAAACATGATTAATAAACAGTATATGTTATTTAGTGATAGATGCTAAGAATTTTACAAATGAAGCACAGAAGGAGATGAGGAAGTGTTGACTGGGGTGAGTTGAAATTGTATATAGGGTGGCCAGGGAACGCTGGCTGTGGAGGTGGCATTGGGGTGAAGCCCTGAGGACGTGCGGCTCAGCCGGAGAGCTGCAGGCAGAGGAAGGACTGAGGCCTGAGATGGGAGAAGTCAGCCCTCCAGGAATAGCAAGAAGTCAGGTGGCTGGAGCCAAGTGGGGGAAGGGTGAGTAGGAGGCCAGGTGGGAGGGGCCAGGTGGGAGTGGATCTCCAGGAAGATTTTGGTTTTCCTCTGAGGGAGACGTGACAATTGGGAGGTTTTGAGCAAAGGATTAACAGGATAAACAGATTAACTTTATCATGATTCTTTATGCCATACACATATTTTACAAGTATTCTTTTGTGACAATTCAATGTTAATTTTTAAAGCTATTTAAGAACTAAAGTAAGTCCCTCTCCCTCTCCCACGTCCCTTCTCTCTGCTTTATTCCCATGGATTTATGGAATGGGAGATAGGTGAACATGCAATTCAAACGCTGTAATTAGTAAATAAGCTTTGAACACAGTTATAAATAGCAAAGGCTGTTGTTATTAGGGATTCGATGGTATGTTTTCTAAGTAGCAAGCTGGAGAAGCTGTGCAGAACTCACCTTTGTGACAAGCCCAGTCTCTTTCTGTGACAGAAAGGTTAGCTTGATGTTCGCATGACCAAATGCCGTGAAGAATTAGGACTCTTATTCTTAGAAGTTTCTGTTCTCTGATGTTTTAACCCAGTTCTGAGATAATGAGAGCTCATTAAAATCCCTGTGCAAGATTTTACAGGCAGCTGGTGTGACTAGGCCTATTGTACAAGATAATTCACTCTTCCTCTATCCATAACTAATCTGATTTTATCGGAAATATTTCTTTTCTCTGTGTGTGTCGTTACAAGCAGGTCACTCACCAAACTTCTTGATCATTCATTATACACAAAGGTCTCCGCCCTTTTATTGGTCTTGCTTTCTTTTTTCTGTACCTGCTGTGTTATCTGGGCACGGACTCATCTTTTTTAGGGACACACATTCAGGACGAAAAGGCACTGACTCTCGGGAAGCGCTGCTGTGGCCTCACAGGGTGCATAGGAGCCGGTAGGCCAGGCAGATGCTTTACACATAAGTCTCCAGTTCTCCTCACCAGAAGATCTTTTCTGACTATTTTTTTCCCTGACGGAATTTTCCAAATTGAATCTCAGGTTTTTACTCTCTCATAATTTTATTGGTGGTCTATAACTCATTCTTCCTTTATGCTTTCACCACAGCTCCTTCATTTAGGTCACTTTTTCTTCTGCATATTATTGTCGAGAGGTAAATTAGCCAGGCATACATTATTCTAAGTCAAAATACACCCATTTTTCTAGAATGACGGAATTATTTGGTTGGGTTAGCAGTGAAGAATTATCTTTAATTTTCTCTTTCTGAATTTACTGTGGGTTAGACAAGCTGTTCATAGAAAAAATACGAGGGCAGGTACTTTTTAGTGTTTGTTTGGCAGCCTTCCCTAACAGGCTCTGTGGTAACAAAGTTGTTTTCAACCATAAGTGTATATATATATATATATATATATATATATATATATATATATATATACACACACTCAGAATTGTGGAATAAAAATGAATTGCATTGAAATAGTGACTCATTTAAGCATCGATTACTCAGATGTAAAGATAAATTTAATGTATACACTTATGACCTTCCCTCAATTGTTAATGATATAAATTTTCAATGGTTAACATAGGAAACATATCCTTGGAAACTTTGCTCTTTTTTTGTTCTTTTTCCATGGAATTACAGGCAAAAGGAAACATTTATCCATAAAAGGGCATTTATATTCTAGCATGATATATGGAACCTCCTGAAACTGCCTGGTGAATTGGGAAAATTTGTCCTACTTAGATATTACAGATGCTTTTTAAAACATGTAAAACTTATTTCATACCTATCTATCTATATTAAAATTAAATTTAAATATATCGTGGCTCTGAGTTTTCTGTGCCATATCAGCTTAAAAATATCACTGTTAAATATCTTTGAGAGTTTGTTTAGGTATAATTTACATAAAGTAAAGTGTACGATATGGCTTAAATGTATGGCTTGATGCATTCTTATGTATACTGTGTAACCTCTACCCCGATCAAGATGTAAAACATTTCCATCACCCTGGAGAGTTCTCCTCTGGCCCTGTCCAGTCAGCCTCCCCTGCTCAGAC
Organism: Lipotes vexillifer; assembly: GCF_000442215.2. Classification (NCBI taxonomy): domain Eukaryota; kingdom Metazoa; phylum Chordata; class Mammalia; order Artiodactyla; family Lipotidae; genus Lipotes; species Lipotes vexillifer. The sequence continues at coordinate 5,057,348 of NW_006797481.1, read as the reverse complement.
TTTATCACCATATGATAGTTTTTCCTGTTTGTGACCTTCATATAATAGGAATCATACAATATTATTACAAATGTTTTTAAGTTTTTAAAAATTGAATTATTAAATAGAATTACCATATGATCCAGCAATTCCACTTCTGGATACAGACCCAAAGAAATTGAAAGCAAGCCCTTGAACAGATATTTGTACACCTGTGTTCATAGCAGCAATATTCAGAATAGTCAAAAGGTGGAAACAACCCAAGTGACCATCCATGGATGAATGAATAAGCAAAATGTGGTACATACATATAATGGAATATTACTTGGCGCTAAAAAGGAAGGAAAATCTAACACAAGTTGCAACATGGATGAAACTTGAGAACACGGCTCTAAGTGAAATAAATCAGTTACCAAAGGACAAATGCTGTATGATTCCACTTAAATGAGGTACCCAGAGTAGTCAAACTCATAGACACAGAAAGTAGAATGGCAGTTGCCAGGTACCATGGGGAGGGGAGAGTATGGAGTTATTCTTTCACGGGCACGGAGTTTCAGTTTAGCAAAGTGAAAAGAGTTCGGGAGATGGATGGTGCTGATGACAGCACAGCAATGTGAATGTATTTAATGCCTGAACTATACACTTCAGAATGGTTAAGATGGTAAATTTTATGTGATGTGTGTTTTATCACATTTTTAAATTAAATTATTTCAGTTATTTTTCCATTCTTTGAAAGCTAGAGTCATCAAGTTTTTGGACTTGTTTGTAGATGCTGCTGTTGGGTGCATTGGCAGATAAACACAAATACTGTGTTAAAGGAGATGTCTTATGAAAGCTTTTGTAAAGTGCTATGCTTTCAAATTACTAAATGGGTAAACGTTTGGATATGCTAAATATTTTTTCTTCAAAATCTGTATTTATAAGATACCTTCAGAATCTTGAAAGAAATCTGCACATTGTTTCGTTTATAAGTGCACTTGAATCCAGGATATCCCCAGCTCCAGCCAGAGAGGGAAAAATTCACACATGAAATGGAAAGACTTCTAACCAAGGTGGGACCGTTATGCTCTCAGTTTAAAGCCTAAACCAAGAAAAATCAAAAACCAGTATTACCTCTCCCTCTGAATTAATGGTCCTGGCTACCAGCAATGAGTGGGGAAAATAAAGAGTCTGCAAGTATGCTGACCTGAAAAATGCCAGGGGTAAGACATTTCCTTGCTTAGAAAAGAGGATTATTGCTGTTAATGTTGAAGCCAATTGTTGACACATTTGTTTCGATGTTTGGATGTGAGCTTCTGGGAGGGAGGATAGACGGAAAAGAAATACCTACTACAGTGTGTGTGTGTGTGTGTGTGTGTGTGTGTGTGTGTGTGTGTTAAGAGCACTTAACATGAGATCTGCCCTCTTAACAAATTTTCAAGTGCACAATACCGTATTGTTGACTCTAGGTACAATGTTATACAGCAGATGTCTAGAGCTTATTCATTTTGCTTAACTGAAATTCTATGCCTTTTGACTAGTAACTCGCCATTTCCCTTTTCCAGCAACTGGCAACCACCATTCCACCCTCTGTTTCTATGGGTTTAACTATTTTCAATACCTCATATAAGTGGAATCATGCAGTATTTGTCCTTCTGCAACTTTATTTCATTTAGCTCAGTCCTCAAGTTTCATCCACATTGTCACGTATTACAGAATTTCCTTCTTTTTAGAGGCTAAATGATATTCTGTTATGTGTATATGCTACATCTTCTTTATCCATTCTTCTGCCAATGGACACAACTCAATATCATGAAAACTAATAACTCACTTTAAAAATGCGCTAAGGACTTGAATAGCCCTTTCTCCAAAGAAGACATAAAAATGGCCAACAAGTGCATGAAAAAATGCTCAGTGTCACTAATCATCAGGGAAATACAAATCAAAATCACAATAGGATATCACCTCACACCTATCAGATTGGCTATTATCAAAAGAACAAAAGACAACAAGTGTTACTGAGGATATGGAGAATTTGGAACCCTTGTACAATGTTAGTGGGAATGCAAAATGGTAAAGCTGCTATGGAAACCTATATGGAGGTTCCTCAAAAATTTCAAAATAGAACTGTCATGCAATCCAGCGATTCCATTTCTGGGTAATTATCTGAAAGAATTGAAATCAAGAACTCAAAAAGATATTAGCATTCTCATGTTCATTGCAACAATTCACAATAGCCAAGATGTGGAAACAAACTTAATTTTAACTCATCAAGTACCATTTGGCAGAGAGAGGTCCTCAAATAACATTCTGGATAAACTTGAGGCTCATTCTCGAATGCTTTCCACATAATTTTCCACGAGGAGCCATTCTGGAATCCTCCTCTGGGGAAGATATTAACATCTGCTCCTCTAACGATAACAAAAGCAAACTTCGAGATTACTTATTATTTTCTTATTTAATGCCTATGTATTTTATCTAATCAAAATAAAGTTAAACTTACAATGCTTTTTTATTTATGATGCTATAATTCTACTTTTCCACCAGAAATTATGGTTTATTCTTGCCAAAGATATGTGTTCCCAAATACTCATAGCATACTGTAATAGCCGAAAACCAGAGACAACTCATTGTGTGCCAATAATAAAGTGGCTAAATAAATTGTGGTATGTTCATGCAATGAAATAACACACAATGTTAAGAAAGAAGGAACTACTGATACACTCAACAACATGAATTATTCTCACAGACATAATATTGTGTGAAAACTGTCAGACACAAAAGAATACATACCATATGATTCCACTTATACGAAGCTCAAAAACAGACAAAACTAATAAGCAAAGGTGATATAGGTCATGATAGGACCCTTAGGAGTAATTTCTGACTCGAAGGGGTCCTGAGGAAGTCTTTATCTTGATCTGAGTGATGGTTACATGGGTGTATACAAGCATAAAAGTTAATCAAGTGGTTCACTTAATGTGTGTGTATTTTGTTCTACATAAGCTCTTAATTTTTTAAATGTTAAATTTTAAAGTCTAGATAGCTTCAAATAGTGAAATTGTATGTTTGGAGATCTTTAGAATCAGTAAGCCCAAGTCATTTATGTAATTTAATTTTAATTAATATATTACATTGGTATTATTTTTCTTCTTCCATGTAATAAATACATCCTTTTATTAGTTGCTTTTTTCTATGAAATGAGGATTTTAGTAGCATTTCCTCATAGGGCTATTTTTTAATCAACTTTGTTATAAATTTAAAATAAATTTAAATATTAAATTTTGTTATTTAAAATAAACTGCACTCATTTAAAATGTACCATTTGATGAGTTCTGACAATTACATAAGCTGGTAAACCACCACCATAATCAAGATATACCCCCCCCCCAAGTTCCTTCTTGCCCCTTTACAGTCCATTCTTCCCTCTAACCTGGCTCCAAGCAACCACTAATTTTTTCATATGTGCAAAAACGATTCATTTATATTTTCTAGAATCTTAAATAAATGGAACCAGGCATCAGTACATAGTCTTTTGTTTCTGGCTTCTTTCACTCAGCGTGATGACTTTGAGATTCATCCATGTTCTTCCATGTATCAGTAGGCCACTCCTTTATATTGATGAGTATTATTCCACTGTACGGACATGCCACATTTTGTTAACCCATTTATCTGTTGATGGACGTTGGGTTTTCCCTGGTTTGACTATTGGGAAGAAAGATGCTATGAGCTTTCATATGTAAGTCTCCATGTGGACACGTTTTCATTTTTCTTGGGTAAATACCTAGGAATAGAATGACTGGGGCATTTGGTAAGTGTATGTTTAACTTTAAGAAACCCAGAAATATTTTTTCCTAAGTGGTTATATCTTATTACATACCTACTAGCTTTGTATTTTCCAGTTTCTCCATATTCTTGTCAATGCTTAGTATTGTCAGTCTTTTAAATTTTAGCCAATCTAATAGGTATAGTGGTATCTTATTGTGATCTTAATTTGCATTTCCCTGGTTATGCTAATATGTTCAATGGTATAAAGGAAACTGTGTCATAAGGAATTAACACAGAGGAAAACCTCAAAAGAGAAATAAAAACTATAAAAAAGAATCAGTTGGAAATTCCAACGTGAAAACATAAAATATGTGAATTAAAAATTCCCCAGATGGGCTTCATAGAAGATTGATAATGATAGAAGAAATTGAATATAGATCAGTAGAAATTATCCAATCTTAAGAACAGAGAAAAAGATTGAAAAAATGATAAAGAATAGAGCCTCAAGGGCCTGTGGAACAATATCAAAAAGTCTAATGTACTTATTATAATTTGAGCCCTAGAAGAAAAGAGACAGGTGGTACAGAACAAATATTAGAAAAAAAATTTCCAAATTTGTTGAAAGATGTAAATTTACAGATTCAGCAAGCTTAGCAAACTCCAGGAAGGATAAATGCAAAGAAAACCACACCTGGGCCCAATATAATCAAAATGCTGAAAACTGAAGATAAACTCTAGAGAGAAGCCAGGGAAAAACAACATATTCCACATGATTTAAATAGCTGCTCACTTCTCATCAGAAATCTAAAGGCCAGAAGAAAATAGAATGTCTTTAAAGTGCTAAAGGAAAAAAGCCATCAAGCCATATATCTATATCCAGCAAAATATCCTTCAAGAATGAAGTGAGAAGAAAACAAAAACACTAACTCAAAAAGATACACGCATCCCTATGTCTATAGCAGCATTATTTACAATAACCAAGATATGGAAGCAACCTAACTGTCCATCGATGGATGAGTGAATAAAGATGTGATATATACATACATATATATATATACACAAGGAGGCATGCACATACACAAACACACACACAAAATGGAACAAGTGGAATACTCAGCCATAAAAAAGAACGAAATCTTGCCATTTGCAATAACATAGATGGACCTTGAGGGCATTATTCTAAGTGAGGTATGTCAGACAGAGAAAGACAAATACTGTATGATCTCACTTACATGCGGAATCTAAAAACAAAGCAACAACAAAAAACCCCCAAGCTTGTAGATACAGAGACCAGATTGGTGGTTGCCAGAGGTGAGGGTGGGGCTGGAGACAGGTGATATGGGTTAAGGAGGTCAAAAGGTACAAACTTCCAGTTATAAAATAAATAGTTCATGGGATGTAATGTACAGCTTGGTGATTATAGTTATAGTCGTATATTGCATATTTGAAAGTTGCTTAGAGAGTTGATCTTAAAAGTTTTCATCACAAGAAAAAAGAATTGTAACTATGTACGGGAATGGATGTTAACTGGACTTATTGTGGTGATCATTTTGCAATATACACAAATATTGAATCATTACGTTGTACATCTGAAACCAATAAGATGTTATATGTCAATTATATCTTAATTTTTTAAAAAAGATTTTGAAAACAGCTCAAAGAACCCATGCACTTGAAGGGGGCCCTGAAATTTAAGCTCCATTGGTAAATCTGGCTTGGGATGATTCCTG
>NW_006797481.1:5047216-5051870 GCF_000442215.2 Lipotes vexillifer | reverse complement strand
TTCCTGCTGGTATTCTGATTGCAGAAAAGTTTGTTTCTCCTTTTTCAAAGACTTAGTACCAACCCTTAAAATATAAGCCTTCTGTCCCGTCTATCTTGACTAGGGCTTAATAACCATACTTCTGTTCCTCATTCTATTGCTATTTCTGTTCATAATTGCTATTTCTCAATTTGGGTTAACTTGAGAACTAACAGAAATGGAAGTTTTCTGGGAAAGTCCTTTACAATGTGAAAGTCCTCTGCTCTCAACAACCATTCTTTTGTAGCCTGAATCTTACTGTATGCCATAATTTTAGGCAAGAATAGTATCTTTACATTGATTTTTTTTTTAACCTAGAGGACTCTTCCATCTGCATCCAGAGTACTTTCCTCAGTAGTCTGAAGTCTCTCTCATTAGGAGGTCTTTTATTCCTCTTCCTGTCCTCCCTAATCCACACATTAACTACTTTTCTGAGTTGTCGCAATTTCATCCCTTCATATTCCTGCTTATAAATAACTGGCATAATAGAAAGATAGTGGAATTTCAAGTCAGAGGATCTGGATTTAAGTCCTGATTTACTCTACCTCCTGGCTATGTTGTCTTAAGTCGCTTAGTACCCTGTCCTCAATAGCTTGTCATAAAATGGGGATAAGGTTATTGTGAGAGAAAATCATATGGGAAAGCAGTTGCAAAATAAAACAATGTATTTTAAAAACAAGAATGAAGTGAAAGGAAGCCATTTTCAGATCAAAGAAAACAAAGCGAATGCATGTCCACCGAACTACAAGCTATTCCAAAGACAGAAACTTGGAATGAAACACATTGGAAATGGTAAATTTGTAGGCAAATAAAAAACATCATCTTTCCACTCATAATATTTTTTAATCTGTTACTTGATTTTAACATCGTCCTGTGGGATGTGTCATGTTATATACATGTAATAGATATGACAACTATAGCATAAAGGACAGTGAAGGATGGAAAATGGACCTAAGCACTTGCAAAGTTGTTAACGTTTATGTGAAGTGGTACAATATTAACTCTAAGTAGACTGTGAAAAATTAAAGATATATGTCTCCCTAGAGCAACTACTAAAAACCAATAGAGAAATTAAAATAAGACAGTAGAAATTAAAATCGATGAATTTATATAATCAGAAATAACCACAGCAACACCTGAGGGGAAGCCTGGGACATAATTTAAGGCCATAGCTGTGTGGCAGGAGGGGCACAGTTCCACCTCTAGTGATGAAAACCGCAGTATTACCTCTTGCTCGGCCCCAGAGTTGGGGGGTTCAGGGACTTTTCCCAGTACTTGAGAATCAGAAGGATTTATTCCAGATAGATAGATAGATAGATAGATAGATAGGGATGTTGATAGAGGTGGAGAATACTGTTACATTAGAGAATAGTGGGGAAAGCGTGGAACTGACTGGGGCTTGGAGTCTGGTCCAGACTGTGCAGTAACTGGTGCTCTGGCCCTGGGCAAATGATTTCCCCTCTTTGAGCCTTGGTGTCTCCAATTTTGGTGAAATTGAATATGTTAAAAATTATTTCTAAGATTTCTTCCTTTACTAAAAATAGTATTTGGAATGAGGTTACGGTATTTCTAAATTAATTATTTTTAAGTTTTTTTTTTAAGTTTTCCATCCAGCACTAACACAGTAGGGTTTTATTTTTTAATTTTGTTTATGACATTCTCCTCTAATCATAGACTTGCCACCTTCTATAGCTCTGGTTGAATAGCTGTATGTTTTCATTTGAAATAACTTTCTACTGATATACATTAATGGCAGAGATTAAGAAGTCTTTTGATTCTTTTTTAATCTTTTAATCATGAAAAAAACCCAAAAAACTTTTTTTCACTTCCCTTCAATATATATATTTAGTTGAGGGGCCCTCTAGTGGAAGAATCTTGCGTATAGCACTACAATAGTTAGCCTGCTTACAGATTTAACAGCCCATGATACTACGTTTTACACATTAAAAAATAAAATATCTATGCCTATATTACAGTAAAATTCTCAAAATTCAGTTTCTCACTCAGAGTAAACTTCTGGCGAATTCAATATTAAAATATATGAGACTACATATATAGGATTGTAGTGTTTAAATTCTTTCTGTCCCATTGTTTGTTGCCATTAGATTAACCCTGTGCCTGAGAATGTATAAGATAAAAGTGATATTATGTTATTCCCCAAAATGTGTTCAAAGAGAAGACACTTGTTTCCTGAATAATTTACTGCTTCTCTAGAGAGTTCCTGCACCTTTCAGGTGAAAGAAATAAATACGACTGTGTTGACAGGAGCGAAAGTACACTGAAGACATAAACTTGGGTCCCACAGAGTGGTGGTGGGAGCTGACATGCATCTTTTGTGGGTGTTGGGCAGATAACTGTGGACCAGGTAACATTGCAAAGTAGCTTCCCAAGGCATTTCCCCTTTTTTTCACATGGTCAAGAGGAAAATCACAAACACCTCTAAGTACAAAATGTGCCATGTCAAAAAAACAAACAAACGAAAAAAACCTGACCTGTTACCAGGTTCCACAGGCTCCACTCTCAGGAGTTTGTTCCAAAGCAATTGTATAAGTGTGATCATCTCTACACATTCTCCCCTTAATTCAACAGAAAACTACTGTGAAAGGCAATGATTTTTAAACTTCACTCAGAAGCCAGCTTGACCTCATTTGCAATCAGTTCTGCTTAAAAGATATAAATATATCTAAAGCAATTTAATTAATTAATCTGGTCTCTAAACTGAACTTCATCTCTTATTAGTTTCAGTTTTAACAAATTGATATAAATCATCCAAAATATCACATTGGCTGTGCAATAGGGAACCTCAAGAAACAAATGAAAAGCTGAACTAACTTCTTAGACTTGAATTTCATGGGATTAAGTAACTACTTCGTTATTAGTTTTTTTTTGCGGTACGCGGCCCTCTCACTATTGTGGCCTCTCCCGTTGCGGAGCACAAGCTCCGGACGCGCAGGCTCAGCGGCCATGGCTCACGGGGCCCAGCCGCTCCGCGGCATGCGGGATCCTCCCAGACCGGGGCACGAGCCCGCGTGCCCTGCATCGGCAGGCGGACTCTCAACCACTGCGCCACCAGGGAAGCCCCCATTATTCGTTTTTAAAGCAATTTCCTAGGTTAGTTTCCTAGGTTAATTTCCTAGGTTAGTTTCTAATAGCAAGGTTAGTTTCTAATAGCAAAATGACTCATCATTAAATTTAGCTTTCTTTTCACAGTAGAGGGGCAAGATAATGACCCATGACAACTATTGATACCTTAAGAATTAGATGTACTTTTATTTTCTTTATAAAAATAAAGAAAAAAATCATGGCTAAGGAATATTTGGAATGTTTTCATATCTTCCCTCAAGTGGACCTAAATCCCCTTGTTCCTTTGTAGATGTTATTGTCAGATTATCTTGGCAAATCAAGGTGCCTGAGGTTCCCACTGCATACACTATTTTATTATTGACTCATTTCGGCACATTCTGAAGAAATTTTACCCTCCAAAAGTGGGCACTTGTCTTCTGAGGTTCACATCACTGGAGACCCCTGGGCTCCCAGCTCCTGGGGAAGCTGAAAGGAGAACAGATGGGGCCACCAGGCAAATCACAGCCTGTCCATCCTGCAGCTCTGGGTTAAGAATGCAACACATTTAAGAGGGAACTTCAAATAGTTACATGTTAGCCTGTGAGAGTGGTTTCCAAGTGTTTTCAGTCCTGGACCACATGATTAGAAATCCAGTGTCCAGGTGTAGGTGGTAAGCATGATGTTCTTTTTTATTGATGCTTATCTTGGAGTTGGCAGAGCATGTGTTTCCCATATAAATTTTACCCCAGGTCAGGTGCCTTAAAGACCTCATTCAGGGGCTTCCCTGGTGGCGCAGTGGTTGGGGGTCCGCCTGCTGATGCGGGGGACGCGGGTTCGTGCCCCGGTTCGGGAGGATCCCACGTGCCGCGGAGCGGCTGGGCCCGTGAGCCGTGGCCGCTGAGCCTACGCGTCCGGAGCCTGTGCTCCGCAGCGGGAGAGGCCGCAGCAGTGAGAGGCCCGCGTACCGCAAAAAAAAAAAAAAGACCTCATTCAGGGGGTTCATTTGCTATATTTGTATTGATAGATGCAGTTCCCAACATCTCCAAATGGATAAGCTCCTTGACCCCAGTTTCCAAGGGTGATCAGCTCTTATTCTTTAGTTGGCAATTTAGTAACCTCACCTTCTTCCTTTTAAAGTATGTCAGGTTTTGGAATGAGCCAAATTGGGGCCATCAGATTCGTGTTTCTCAAATTTCAACGTGCCACAAAATCTCCTGCAGACCCTGTTAAAATGCAGATTCCGACTCAGCAGATTCCCGTGGCTTTTGCATTCCTAACTAATTAGCTCCCAGGTGACGTTGACCCTGCTGGCCCATGGAATCCAGATTTCTAACAAATAAAAGGAAAGAGATATCATATGTAAAAAGAATTCTCTCCTACACTCTGCAGATGGAGACTGAGTCTGGGGACTGTAAAACCATTATGTGTATAAAGAGATTTCCCTGGGAAAGTATTATGTTTTGTCAATCTTGCTAAATAATTGATATTACGTAGTTCTTTTTCTTTATGCAAAAGAACTTCAAATATTATTCCGAAAACTTCCAGTATTCTCTGAGGATTCTACTACAGTAGG
>NW_006797481.1:5046394-5047206 GCF_000442215.2 Lipotes vexillifer | reverse complement strand
AAAGATAGGAAAACTGTTGGAGAAATTATATTTGTTATAAACATTGAGTTTATAACACTAATGAGTTAGACTCATCTAAAGGCATCAATCTTTTTTCTAAATTTTTTCACACATTTATCTATGATCTAACTATTCAAAACAGCTCTTGAGAACTAAAAAATGAATCATAAGGTACAAACTTTCCTTCATGACTGTAATTTGTCTCTCAATGTGATTCTGATCCAATTGACATTGGTATATCCTGATCAGGATACTAACTAGGAAAAATATTGTCTTTAATGTGTAATCGAGTCTGATTTCATAAATTTATGGTGTGTAAACACTTAAGAAGTGGCTATTCTAGTAGCATTCTCAACTCAGAGAGCTTTGCAAGATAGCTTTGCCCTTCCTGTAATGTTTAATTGAGGAAAGTATTTGTCACGACATGGCAATGACTAGGGAATGATATCACCCATAAAAAATAGGATGTTATTTCCAGTAATTTTTATGACTCATACAATTTTCTCATACATTTAAGAAATACTTTATATAACTGCTTATCCAGGAAAGGATATTTAAGAGAAAATGGAATTTCACTTTAAACTATATTTAATATAACTTCGGTTACCCAAATTACTGCCTCATCTGAAACATTTGCTTTTCAGCAATGCGTTCAGTACTCTCTAGACAAAGTTATAGTCATCATATAAACAAAAAAAATGTAATTGGCTTAATTATCTGTTATTGTGTTGACTGTGATTTTCCTTATGCACTATTAATTACTCCAGGAGTTGTTCAGATTATAAATTCCCTCAGATAGTTGGTCTTTCCCT
>NW_006797481.1:5041582-5046343 GCF_000442215.2 Lipotes vexillifer | reverse complement strand
CTTTCCCTAACAGTTGTTTTATTAATCAGCCTCATAGATCTTACTCTTTGCAAACACAGCTTAGTATTTATCCAAAGATTCAAGCGGACACCCATGCCAATTTCTGAAAACTCTCCATCTTCATAGCTTCCTGCTCTCCAGTACTTTGCTCTGCAAATTCTAACTACTTTAGCCTCTGCTCTCTATCGCCTCAGCAAAATGAGTCTGCCTTGCTCTGATAGGAATCTCCCTCCTTGTGCTGGGGTCCAGGAAATGCCAGAGTGATTTCAGGTCTCACCTCATTTGTTTTCCTTTTTTTTCCATTTATTACAGTCTTGTACTACCCATTGTTCAGTCTTTGCAAATCAGTTATATATATATTTTTCCAAACTTTTGATTATTTATGGTAAAAGGGCAAGTCTGATACCAGTTGCTCCATCCTTACTAGAAGTAGAAATCCTTCAGCTTATAATTTTTTAAGTGGACTTTGCTACTTGCCTTACAAGGTTGGTTATGAAATGCACATGGTGAGACAGCCTCTGGCTTTGCCTGCCTCTCTGTGAGGTTCTTCAGGTCGTTTCTAATTTTCTGACCCCCGAAGCATCTTAGGTATAAAAAAAAATTGGTACAAATTATTAGTTTAATATTTTTCTTTCTTTCTTTTTTCTTTTTCCTTTGCTTGCTATCTCTCTTTTATCCCTCTTTCACCATAGCTCTCAGTAACCAAGCTGTGATCTCTGGGTCTATTGAATTTTGCATCTCTCTACCTATTTGCTGTCTCTTCCTGCTCAATGACATCTGGAAAATCTTGTTATCCCATTCTTTAAGTACCCTGTAGTTGGATCCCATTAAACTCTCTTGAGAGCTCATGTCTTGAAAGGAGTTCAAAGTGGCTGGAAAATAGACCAAATGGGTATACAACAAGGTTAAAAACCTCAGAGAAGGTAACCATATCTGTAAAGCTTTACTTGTGATAAGAAGAGTTAATTTGATCTAGAATTGTGCTATCCAATATGATAGGTGCTAGCCACATGTGGTCCCTTGAAATGTGCCACATGTTGAAATGATAATATTTTGGGTATTTTAGATTAAATAAGTCGTTAAAATATATTTCACCTATTTCTTTTTACTTTTTAAAATGTGGCTTACAGTATATTCCTATTAGGCTGTGCTGATCTAGAAAGCACAGGGCTGGGGTTTTAAAAACAATAGTGGCCAGTCTGCATTTTAAACCTGACTATCAGGCAGTGTCTAGAGGATAGACACTGTCCTGAGGGCAAGAAAGGCAATTAGAAGATTACTGTGATGGCCCAGGAAAGAAATGATTATCATATTTAATATCACAAAAGTTGCATTTCCATTTGAAAAAATACTGCCATTTGCTGCATTAGTAGTAAGGGAACAAAATACAAATGAAACAAGTTATCTAAAAATTATGTGTGGCTTTGTTTTGGAAAGCAGATACCCAGTCTTATACATATATATATATACATACACATTTAACATCTCCTACGGTACCCATTTTTGACCATTTTTAGATCAACTGTGACACAGCTTTGGAGAACATGGCCTTTTGTGGATTTACACAAGTCATCTGGAGCTGGAGGAAAGAATTTGTCCCTAAGACTTAGCTCTCCTGCTTGCCAACAGTGTGACCCTGGAAATGTTGCTTAAACTCTCTGAGTCTCACTATCCTCATAAGAAAAATAGCTAAGGCTTCCACAGGTTCTGCAGGACATTAAATGCGTACTTTATAAGTATGTAAAACTGAATAATTAATGCTATAAAATTTTGAGTATGCTTGTTCTGCTTTTTCACAAAGTAAACCATCTTCATACATAACAGAGGAGGGTTGACTATAATTTCAGTCTCTGAGTCTGGGGGGACTGAAATCCTTCACGAAATCCTTCCCGTTTTTTTTTTTTTTTTTTTTTTTTTTAATAAGCACACTCAGCTATAAAGTGTTTTTTTGGGTTTTTTTTTATTAATTTATTTTTGGCTGCATTGGGTCTTCACTCCTGCGTGCGGGCTTTCTCTAGTTGCAGCAAGCGGGGGCTACTCTTTGTTGCGGTGCGCAGGCTTCTCATTGCAGTGGCTTCTCTTGTTGCAGAGCATGGGCTCTAGGCGCATGGGCTTCAGTAGTTGTGGCACGTGGGCTCATTAGTTGTGGCTCGCAGGCTCAGTGGTTGAGGCGCACGGGCTCAGTTTCTCCTCGGCATGTGGGATCTTTCCGGACCAGGACTCAAACCTGTGTCCCCCTGCATTGGCAGGCGGATTCTTAACCACTGCGCCACCAGGGAAGTCCCAGAAACACCTCACGTTTGGCAGGACGGTTGCTCTGGAAGGTGTGAGGCCACAATAACCCTCAGATTATTGCAGTCTCCTTCTGCTCAGGGAAGTCTAGCATTCTCAGGGTAGGCATATTCTCCCTCCCATTGAAGGCCCTGACTGTGGGCTGAGCAGGGTAAGGGAGGACATGACCGGCTCTCTGAAGGTTAAGTAAATGAGACCCCGTTTGGCTAACATGCCAGTTATCTGTCTGCACAGGTGTCCCAGGGTCTTTCTTTCTCTCACCTGGAGTTTGTTATCACAAGGCTGCCAGAATCAGAGCCTAAACATACGTCAATATTTAACTCCTCTGCAAACATGGCTACTGGATTAGAAACATCTAAGTTTATCTTTTTATTTTTAAATGTCCAAGGTTTCAGAGTCAAAACTGAATCAATGTTATGTAGTGCTCTGCTGAATCCAGGAGACATAGAATTATTTTTCAATGAAAGCCCACTTTCAATGCCATGCAGTAGCCAGAGAAGGACTGCCGTAGCTCTGTCAGCCTTCACAGGGCCCACCCTCCAGCCCACAATCCTGAGATGTGAAGAGTAACAAAAGCTAGTGGAGAGCAGAATTTTGGTGGTAGCTCCAATCCACCTGCCTGTGGTGCTTGAGAGATTCCTAGGTACCCAGCACACTGAACTGCTCTAACTACAAGTAAGTTGCATCTGGGGGCCCAGGCAACACTGGGTGAATTCTCACTAAACCTTGAAGTGTCATATGGCCTCAGGTTGCTTGTGAAACAATGGTCACTATCAGGGTCTGAACTGAAAAATACCCAGTAAAATTAAAATTCTGCAAAAATAGAGTGAAGAATTGGGCAATTACTTTTTATAATTTGGGAAGTGGCAGGAAAGGGGATTTTTTTAAGCCAAGAATTGGAAAACAACCTGGCAGAGTATTAATGTTTTGCATAATGTTTGCATCCAAATCTCATGGTAAAATTTGCAACCCAGGGTTCAATGTTTGGTACCTGAACTGTTCTTGGAAGTAGGAGAAGTCATTGTACAATAAAATAATCTTTGTTGGTTGAGGTAATGCTAGTTGATGTAACCCTGAAATATCAGTGGCTTAACATAATAGGAATTTATTTCTTGCTTATGTAAAGTTCAAAATGGGTGTTTGCGATTGATGGGTGGCTTTCATCTAAGCAGGGAACCCAGGCTCCTTCCAGCTTATGGTTCCACCAGCTTCAACACATGGCCTTCAAAGTCACTGTTCTTGTCTGCATCAAGCCACAGAAAGGAAGGCATACGGCAGATAATGTGTGGGTTTTTTATGAACGAGACTAGAACTGATGTGCATGTGTGCACTCACATCTCATTGGCCAGTAGATCATGTGGCACATCATACTGCAAGACAGATTGGGTAATAGAGTTTAGTTCTATTCCCTGTAGGAAGAGGCCAGAAATGTCTCCTATACACACTATAAACAGACATAGATAGCATGTTAGTGATCTGAATGAAACAATATAGTTCATAAAATTTTACATGCCAACTAAAGGGTTCAGCGAGATTGAGTTTAGGGGAAGTCATTCATCCAGAATTGACATGATAGACTGCTGATTACACACAATTCCTTTCTTAGCTTTTATAACAGTTTGGGAAATTGACTCTTCCCAAAGCACTATAAAATTTGAACTTATTTTAGTTTATTAAAAAAAAATTCTCCATGAGCTCTAGTCTCTGTTTCAGAACTTAGTGACTTTTGGTCCTAATTCTACAACCTATATTGAACAAAGGTCTCCTTAACTATGGATTAAATTTTGTACTATCTAAAATGCCAACTTAGAAATTTTGTGTGAATTAGTTGGTAATTCACACAGAAGGTATTTTATTTTATAGTCAACTCCAGAGTGAACATTGGCTCCTTTTTTTTTTTTTTGGTTTGTTTACTTTGCTTGTTTTCAGTTAAAAATCACAGTTCTTTACTGTGAGATTGTATAGGCAGTTGTTCCTATAGAAATTATTCAAACTATATTGCTTTTTATATTCATTTCCTCATTTGTTTTTTCCTTCATTCATGGGGGATGTGTTCAGGGCCTGCTTCATGCCAACATGTCTAGATGCTGACATAAGACAAGGCCTGGAGAATTCCAGCTTTCTCAGAGTTTATGATCCACAACTGATTGTGATGGGTGTCAAATGAGGCTAGTTCTGAAGGGAGGTGTTTCTAGAGGAGAGACGGAAACCAACCTAATCAGCGCTGGAGAAGACTCCCTAAGGATAGGATTAAATGCTGAGACATGAAGGATTCAGTGGGACTTTGCCACTGCTCCCATCCATGGGATTCTTTCCTTGCAACTTCTGTCCTGATTTTAACATTTCCTTTGCCCAACATTTCTGAATTTTCTTCATACACAAATAATTTTCTTGCTTTTTTTCTGTACCTGTAAACTTTGTCAGGGAACTGAATTCTTTGACCATTTTTTTTTTTTTTTTTTTTTTTTT
>NW_006797481.1:5011999-5041509 GCF_000442215.2 Lipotes vexillifer | reverse complement strand
AACCCGCGTCCCCTGCATCGGCAGGCGGACTCCCAACCACTGCGCCACCAGGGAAGCCCTTGACCATTTTTGACCTACAAACGTGACAATTTCATATGATTCGACCTATAGCTGTGATGCTGTCAGGCCAAATGCTCCAGTCTCTTAAAATTATAGTAGCCTATCCCAGTCTTTTTAAAATTAATTTTAAGCAATGCGATCACCAACTTAAAACATACCAGTTCTTTTCTATCAAATACTTCTCGCCCATATTATATTTCCCAGACCATTTTTTTCCAAGTTGAATTTTGTTTTTCTCTTATGCATAATTTCATTTGGTGATGGGGTCACTGATTTCACCTCTATGTTCTTAGAAGTACCCCCAGTTCCTTTCATCAGTTCATTTATTCTTTCCTCCATGTTATTGTTGAGAAATAAACTAGTCCTATGGACTATCCAAATAAACTGTCAACAGCTTTCCTAAAAGAAATGAACTCTCTTGAAGAAATGCCTCTATTTCACTGTTTTGGAAGGTAAGACAAGGTTGTACAAAAACTGCGTGAGCTGGTAAGCTTTTAGTATTTGTGGTCAAGACTGCTGCTATCAAATCTATGAAAACAATTTAGTTTCACCCATACCCGCAGACCTGCACAGAGAACTGTAAACTAAAAAATGGGCAGGCTAGAACCTTCACTACAATGAAATTATGGTGATTCTAAGCATTGTATAATCACATTGAAAGAGAACTGTGCTTATCTACCCTTTTCTCATCTTTCCAAAAGTACTGTGGAAAATTTTACCTACTCTATCAGTCTTGGTTTATTTATGATTAAAATTAGAAATACATCCTTGGAACCTCCTCTTTTTTCATGCCACATTTCCATGGAACTGCTCAAAATGATAAGGTTTGCCTATAAAAGGACCTCTAGGTGCTACCTTGTGGGCAGAACTTGACAGAACTGCCATGGTGAGTCTGGAACATGTTTACCAAGTCTAATTTAGTCTAATTTACCCATTTTCCCTCAGAGGTCTAACTGAACTTGAATTACGCCAATCTTTTAAGAACTTACTTAGCCAGACTTAATTGTATTTTAAAATTTTATTTAGATGCTGCTAATCTGGACACTTTCGCTGTTGCTGGGAGCAGTAGTAGGTAAGAAAAAAATACTTATGTCATGCTGGAAGAGACGTGCTGCTCAGTACTTGGAAGAAGGGCTACAACACCTGAATTCCAGCTACTATGAGGATGAGAAGTAGAGCAAGGGGGACAGATCCATGATTAGGAGCACAGCACTGGGAGTAGGGCTGCCAGATAAAAGCTAAGACGCCCAGTTAAAGTTGAATTTCAGGTAAAACGAAGAATACGTGACACAGTTATATAAATGATAAAATTTATCATTATAATAAATAAAATTTAAAGTTAAGAAAATTTAAATTTATTGTTATTGTTATAATAAAAAATTTATTGTTTATCTGAAACTCAAACTTAACTTGTATTTTCATTTGCTAAATTTAGCAACCCTAGCTCGGAGTCAAGCGTAAGTTTTGAACCCTGGTTCCATCAGCCACAACTGTATTTCCCTGAGTAAAATTCTTTACCTCTCTGTGCTTCACTGTCTTCATCTGTGAACTGGGCATATCATGCCACCCCTGTTGTGGGGTAATTGTGAGGCTTAGGTGTGATAAGTCACATAGATCATCTTGCCCGGCACGTGGCACATATCGAGAATGCAGCGCCCACAACGACTACTACTCCTATTCCTGCTCCCACTATTAATGGAGACTTTATCCTCCTGGAGAACCCTTCCTTTGTGTTGTTCTTTTATGGGTTAACATTCAAGCACAGAGTTGTGTCAAACCACGGGCTTTCTGTTTGATTATTTGTGAGCAGCTTCCTCAACACAAAAGTCCAGGATGCCCCTCAGATATAGGTCAGAGACCTAAATACTCACCCAGGGAGAGACGTAAAGTTTTGGCATTTGCGCAAAACTTAAGCTCTCAACCCAAAGCCCAATGCCAGAAGATGTTTACGAGGAGGTAAGCGCCTCGCCCCCTACTACCAAGACCTGGGGACACCAGACTGCTTCCTTCTTGGGCACCAAGGGCCCAGAGAAGACATCTGAGTTGAGAGGCTCAAATGAGTCCTAGCATGGGACTTCACAGAGACAGAAGGGGAGTGAGGCGGTCCTACATAGTGGAAACGAGAAGCAGCAGCCTGTCTTTAGCTGGGATGTTTTCTGTTGAAGCTGTTTTGTGAGTGTGTATAAAGGAAGGTGTTTGAAGATGTGGAGGAAGAAAATATGCCACAAAATGTAGTTTAACTCATGTATTGTCAGAGAGACCATCAAAAAGAGCATCCTGGTGAAACTAACACTTCTGGGTGATTGCAGGAAAAGAAATCTGCTATCAAAGACTTGGTTGCTTCAGTGATGATTCCCCTTGGGCAGGAATTGTAGAAAGACCCCTCAAAATATTGCCCTGGTCTCCAGAAGATGTCAACACTCGTTTCCTCCTATACACTAACGAGAACCCAGACAACTTTCAAGTAAGAACACTCATGGTTTTCAGAACTAAGTTTCATCTGTTTTATGTAATAAGGATACTGAATTTTGTCTTCTAAAGAGAACAAATCAGACAGTGGAATTTGCACCTCTGTAGACTGTTAGCACAGTGACCGTATCATTTTATATAACTTGTTTGTAAAAGGTTTGTTTGATAATTTGTTTAAAGTATCCATTAACTTGATATTATTTTTATTCTACCTCTATGGTACCATTTAATACAATATTCTAAATATGGATATTACATATATATAATCTCTAAGTATTATGTATAACCTCCCAACATACTTTGTATCTATAAAAAACACACACACTCGTACATAGCCTTCCTTTGGGTGGAGACAAGACCCTACCACCAATATTATAGCAGACATATTACTCCAAGTAGAGCAAATGCAAAAATGTTATGACATCTGGAAAGTATCGACTTGGTGATGATTGCAAATAGCTTGGTTGTAATGAGAGAATCCTTTTACTCACAAGGATCCCAAGTCCCAGGAGTCTCTTCTCCCATCTGCCACTTCCCTCCTCGTAACAGTTCTATTTGATATTTTCAGAAACTTGACATTAAACATCTTTCTCCCCCAAATAGAAACTCGTTGCAGATCCATCTACTATCACAGACTCCAATTTCAAAACAAATAGAAAAACTGTCTTTATTATTCATGGATTCATAGACAAGGGAGAAGAAAACTGGCTGCACAACATTTGCAAGGTGAGACTGTAAATCTCTTAAGGGAAGTTTGTTTCCAGAGTGATAACAACAGAGAAGGCAAGGCCCTACCCAGGCAGGACAGATGCCTGCCACCATGAGGCTGGAGGATCCTCTGACCCCACTGGGCCTGGGGTTCCCAGAGGAGGTCCAGGAGGTGACATGGGGTGGAGGGGACCTGGGACAGTCAGACCAGCAAGGCTGGCAGGCATTTGGTGGCTCTGGGTAGTGATTATTTAATAACTAATACAGAGATATTTCTAAATTTTAGCAACAGATGTTGCCATACTGATGCAACATTTGTTGCATTTTCAATAGCTTTTAGTCTCTTCAATAGGCTTTGATTTCTGTGTGAAGAACTAAAATAACTCATTTTGCCCAAACTAATTATTTTCCCTTGCTACTCTTTTATCTCCTATTGGTAGCAACAGCTAAGAAAACTGTGTAGATTTTCATTTCTGGCTTCTGTTGTTTCAGCAGTAGTGATCCTATTTTCTTAAATTTGCCTTTGGCTATGTGCCCTGTGATAATGAAGAATTAAAAGACAGAAAATCAAACAGAATAAATTTTCCAATAACTGCTAGTGCTTAAGGAACATTGTCATTGATTCATTTCTTCATCAAGATTTTGTGGCCAGCTGTGGCGCAAAGATACAATCAATTCTTTAGAGGTCTTATTTCAGGCCTGCCTGTGACTCAAGCCAAAGGCTGATCTGAGTTAACTCCAGAGAGTTTTGACTGATCTTGAAGACAGTTAAAATGAAGGGGCTAATTAACTACACAAGTTTAAAAATAATCAGTAAAACCACAACTTGTCTTCGAAAATAATAGCTGAATAATAATAGCTGATGATTATTGGGCTGGGGGAGAAGGGAGGGTAGTAATAGATTTCTATACTACAGTGAAGAAAAAATAAATAAATGATTCTCAGCTCAAAAGGTATATAGATTTTCAGATATGCGTATACAATTTATTTCTGAGATCCGAAAGCAGATGTGTTTTTCTTGCATTTGACTTGGCTTTGGGCATTATAATGGAGGAATGAGTACATTAAATTAGAAGGTTAAATGCCGTAGATTCAAGTTCTGATTCTATCCTTAGCTAACCAGGACACTAGCAAACCGTTTCCCCTCTTTGGATTTTTCTATCTGTAAAATGAAACAACTGGAGATGGTTTCTAATCTTGCTGCATTCTCAAATTCTTCTTGGAAAAAAGGTGGGGATATGCATAAATAAATACTCAAATAAATAAAATTCCTGCCAGATCTAGCATTCACGAAACTATCATTGACCCCATCCACAAAGGCTTCCCGTAGATATCTGAAAGTTTATATTTTTATGTGAAATAACTTCAGTCATGTACAATAAAACGTGTTCATACAAAAATTTTGATTAGTATTTCCATCATGGAAAAGCTTATTCGTTTGTCTTCAATACCTATATTTAAAGGGTCCTAACATAGTCTTTCATTTATTCAATTATTTAGTAGCTATTTACTGAGTACCTACTA
The DNA here is from genome assembly GCF_000442215.2 of Lipotes vexillifer. Taxonomy (NCBI): domain Eukaryota; kingdom Metazoa; phylum Chordata; class Mammalia; order Artiodactyla; family Lipotidae; genus Lipotes; species Lipotes vexillifer. The sequence goes on along the minus strand of NW_006797481.1, from coordinate 5,036,748 downwards.
TGTGCCAGTAATTTTTCCAGGCACTGAGGATACAGAAGTGAACAGACAGGCAATGCCCTGAGGTACAAACTAGTAAGGGACAATGTCTTGTGAAGTTTATGATGCTCTAATGAGACAACCCATTGTACCACATTTTATACACTTTTCCCTGCAACAAATGTCTATGCACCTGTTGCTGTAGAAATCCCAAGAATCCAGTTCCCATTATGGCCAAATCTCTAGTTTGGAGCCAATGTTCAGCTTTAAAAAGGATTCCATAACCATAACAGATTAAAAGTTTTGTTTATTGGTTTGGGGTTAAAAAGAGAGCATGATATTGTGTAGGTCAAGGAGGGAATTCATCCTGGTCTTCAAGAGTGTTAATTAGTACTTAGGAAAGATGTTGAATTATTTACTTATTTATTGTGTCTCTTCCACCAGAACCTGTTTAACGTGGAAAGTGTGAACTGCATCTGTGTGGACTGGAAAAGTGGCTCACGAACTGGATACACACAAGCCTCACAGAACGTCCGGATTGTGGGAGCAGAAGTGGCGTATTTCATTGACGTTCTTGAGGTAACTACCTCTGGGTTATACAAAAGCCCATATGCACATTGCTCTCTGGATTCTCTTCCAGAAAAATTGCTGTATGTATGATAATTGGTAAAGTATTTTTCTACTTAGAGTTGGCATTCTCCTTGATTGAAAAGAAAAATGCAAAAAAAAAAATCTAGATTTGGGCTTCATCAATATGCCTATTAAAGTGAATGAACTGATTTTTAAGTGCTGTTATTCAAGCAACCAGGTAGATTGTTTCTCCTGCATTCCATCATTAGTTCTTTTAATTTTACCAGTTATTAAGCCAAGTTGATATGATAATGTCAACTTGAAGATTAAAGTAGAGGCTTTGTTGTTTGTTTGTTTTTATTTTTTTAGGAGAAGCACAATGATAACGAGCTAACCTGGTTTGGTAACTAAAAACTTAGAAAATGTTCAACTTGAAAGTGCTTAAGTAATTGCTTTCATTATTCTTTTCTTTTACTCTTTTTAAATTTTTTTCTTTTTCTTTTTCTTTTTTTTAAATTGAAGTATAGTTGACACACAATATTCTGTTAGTTTCAGGTGCCAAAATATATATTGCAATGTCTGGTTGGTGGAGCTGGCAGATTATTTATTGATTAAGTTCACCATCTTACTTGAGTGCAGTTTGTGACGCCCCAAAACAATTACAATAGTAATATCAAAGGGGGGACACGGGTTCGTGCCCCGGTCCGGGAAGATCCCACGTGCCGCGGAGCGGCTGGGCCCCTGCGCCATGGCCGCTGAGCCTGCGTATCCGGAGCCTGGGCTCTGCAGCGGGAGAGGCCACAACAGTGAGAGGCCCGCGTACCGCAAAAAAAAAAAAAAAGGTCACTGATCACCATAAGAAATATTATAATAATGAAAAAGTTTAAAATATTGTGAGAATTACCAAAATGTAACACAGAGACCCAAAGTGAACAAATACTGTTGGAAAAATGGTGCCGATAGACTTGTTCAGTGCAGGGTTGCCACAAACCCTTCAGTCTGCAAAAAACATAATATCTGTGAAGCATAGTAAAGCAAAGTATAATAAAATATGGTATGTCTGTACCACATCTTCTTTATCTACTCATCTATTGACGGACACTTAGATTTTATCCATTGCTTGGCTATTGTAAACAATTCTGCAATAAACTTAGGGGTGCATATATCCTTTGGAATTCATGTTTTCATTTTCTTCAGAAAAATAACCAGCAGTGGAATTGCTGGACCATATGGAAGTTCTATTTCTAATTTTTTGAAAAACCTCCGTACTGTTTTCCATAGTAGCTCTACCAAGTTACATTCCTACCAACAGTACATGAGGGTTCACTTTTCTCCACATCCTCGCCAACGCTTGTTATCTGTTGTCTTTTTGATGATGGCCATTCTGACAAGTGGGAGGTGGTACCTCATTGTGGTTTTGATTTGCGCTTCCCTGGTGATTAGTGACGTTGAGCATCTTTTCATATGTCTGTTGGCCATCTGTATGTCTGACTTGGAAAAATGTCTATTCAGGTTCTCTCCTCATTTTTTAAATCAGATTATGTTTTTTTATATTGAGTTACGTGAGTTCCTTGTCCACTCTGAATATTAACCTCTTACCAAATACATAATTTGCAAATATCGTCTCCCGTTTGTTTTGCTGATGGTTTCCCTCACTGTGCGAAAGCTTTTTGGTTTGAGGTAGCTCCATTTGTTTATTTTTGCTTTTGTTTCCTTTGCGTGAGGAGACAGATCCAAAAAATATTGCTAAGATGGATGGCAAAGAATATACTGTCTGTGCTTCCTCCTGGAGTTTTATGGTTTGGGGTCTTACATTTAAGTCTTGAATCCATTTTGAGTTTATTTTTGTATATGGTGTAAGAAAGTGGTCCAGTTTTATTCTTTTGCATGTAGCTGTCAAGTTTTCACAACACCATTTATTGAAGAATAATCACTACTTTCTAATCCAAATACTTGCTTCACCACCTCTGGGTAACAAGTCCTAATATCCATCAAGGGTCTCCTCTACGTAGTAGAACAATAAAAGAGAACACTTACACCATCGCCATTTCTCCTAATAAATGAAAAGAAAAAATCCATGAAAACTGACTGCTTTAAAGGAGAAGCTTCTCTTCTTAAAAATTGAGTTTTCAGAGCGTTCTCTTTTCTGCCCATCTTGAATTTTGCTAGTTTGAAAACATTCTGAGGAAGTTTTCTTTCCAACAGTCGTCATTTGGATACTCACCTTCCAAGGTCCATGTCATTGGCCACAGTCTAGGTGCCCACGCTGCTGGGGAGTCAGGAAGGAGGACAAATGGGACCATTGGACGAATCACAGGTTGGTCAAAGCTGCAAAGTTGGACTATATGAAGCCTATACGGGGTCTAAAAGGACAGAAATTTGGCACAGACCTGCTTTTACCTGAGGAGACAAGTTTTCACATTTTCCGAATTAGATCACATGATCAGAGAAATCGGTGTGTTCTGAGACCTTATGAATTTGTTATTAATACCAATCTTTAGTCTACAGAGCCCTGTTTAACATATAAATACTGCATGTGACTAAAATGTGCATTAAGAACATCCGGAAGTCTTATTCTTATCTACTTTCTCTTTGTCAGGTATTCACAAAGGATGAGTTTGGTGAATAGAAGAAATTGCATAAATAATAGAAGAAATAGAATTAAACCCAAAGAGCTCAAAAATGTATCATTAATTATATTCTGCTTCATAGCAATTGATAATTAGTCCAGTCCTCATGAACCACAACCCGAGAGTGGTGGGGACAGATAGTCTGGGTGCCCTGGGCTGCCAGGGCTACATGCTGCTAATTAGATAAAAAATATGATTTTACAAATCTCAGACGGGTTGCCTTTAGCCAATGGAGTCATATGTTGGATACCCAGGTCCTACAACAACCTTGTAACTTTATAAGAAAGACTTTGCTATCCTGGATCTGAGAAGTGACTATTTCAGGAAATGATTACTTTATTCTTGCATCTTCCCTTCTTTATTTTCTTCCCAAATCCCCTGTCTCCAACCCCCTGATTGTCTTTTTTAATACTTTGGATAAGTTGGTTACATTTGCATTAGTGGGGGTATCTGGAATTTGGTTTTTTTTTTACATCTTTATTGGAGTATAATTGCTTTACAATGGTGTGTTGGTTTCTGCTTTATAACAAAGTGAATCAGTTATACATATACATATGTTCCCATATCTCTTCCCTCTTGCGCCTCCCTCCCTCCCACCCTCCCTATCCCACCCCTCCAGGCGGTCACAAAGCACCGAGCTGACCTCCCTGTGCCATGCGGCTGCTTCCCACTAGCTATCTATTTTACGTTTGGTAGTGTATATATGTCCATGCCTCTCTCTCGCTTTGTCACAGCTTACTTACCCTTCCCCCTCCCCATATCCTCAAGTCCATTCTCTAGTAGGTCTGTGTCTTTAGAATACCTCTTTAACTTGCTGGAGAGAACATTCTTTCTCATAGTCCATAAATGCTTATGAGAGCCTCAGTCAGGCACTTGCCAAGCTGTGGTCGCAGTGACTGTGAAAGCCAAGATCCTTGCCCTCACAGGAGTTTATAGTATAGGTGGAACTCTTTCAGCTTGAAAATCTCTTAGGAGTTCAGTGTTTCCCAGAGTCTGGCTCTCCTGTTGTAACTGTGCTATTGACAGGGATTGTCCCAATGACTAAGCATCCATAAGTAGGGCCAAATTCCATGGTTTGAGGAAAATTCACTTTAATGCAAATAGTAAATTAGACACAGATTTCCCTTAGAAATTATTAATATAGGGAAGAACCAGCTTATTTCTTTGCATGCATTACTCATGATTACCACCAAAGCTGCACTCAGGTCTGTAAAGAGAAAGGTGAACATGCATGTCCACTGATAGACACTGACATGACGCATCCTATCTATTTTAGGGTTGGATCCAGCAGAACCGTGCTTTGAGGGCACACCTGAATTAGTCCGACTGGACCCCAGCGATGCCCGATTTGTGGATGTAATTCACACAGACAGTGCCCCCATAATCCCCAACCTGGGTGAGTTCCTCAATTTGTTCCCCTGGAGTGTTTTTTGAGTCTATACATAAGAGTGTTTTAGAGTGTTTTGAGTCTTTACATTAACATCAACTTTCCCATATTTTAAAATTCCTCAGGTTTTGGAATGAGCCAAACTGTGGGCCACCTAGATTTCTTTCCAAATGGAGGAAGGGAAATGCCCGGATGTAAGAAGAATGCTCTCTCTCAGATTGTGGACATAGATGGGATCTGGGAAGGTACAACTATTATGTATATGAAGAGATTTTTGGGGGGAGGGAATCTGTGTTTCCTTTTGATAAACTTGCTAAATATTTTGGTATTGTACAGGTCTCACATTTTCTATAACAAAGAACTTTTAGTTGTATCCCCAAGATACAGGTTTTCACTGGGGGAAGTGGATCTGAGAAGACTAATAGGAAAGAAAGTGTATTTGTAGTCAACTTCTCAAGGATCTAATTCAGGGAATTCATTACTCAGTCATACCTATCCCTTACAGACCAATCTTTTCCTCCTGGAGTTATTTTTCCATTTCATTTAGCTATGGCGTAACTATTATAATCTTAAACAGATTATATTAAATTCTGATTGCATCTCAAATCGTAACTACCCTTCATAAATGATTTTGTTCTGTGACTGCCATGAATTCACACTAATTAGAAAAATCTATTCAACAACTGTATTCTGACCATGACATTAACTTGGAAAAATAAAATCTGTCACTGATGTGTAATCATGTCTGATTTTAAAGGAACTCGCAACTTTGCGGCCTGTAATCACTTAAGAAGCTACAAGTATTATGCTGATAGCATCCTCAACCCTGATGGCTTTGCTGGATTTCCTTGTGCCTCTTACAGTGTTTTCAGTGCAGTAAGTAGATTCTATCTTGCACCTAAAGAATTTTGTGACCATCGCTTCTCATGACCAGTGTGGTTCACTATACATGACATGCATTCAGTGAATGTTACTACATGACTGACACATGATTTATACTTTCAATAATACATGTTTATTTTAATAGTGATAAAGCATTGGAGAACTTTAGAGAAGTGCACTTGTAAACTGAAATATCCCAAATCTACCTTGTCCTCTATCACTTCTGTGTGTGTCAGCTAAATGTTCACACTTGGTTTGGAAATAATTCTAAGTGCAAAAATTGTCTATGGAAATCTGATCTATGGTTGCAGGATGCTGATGAACATGAACAACTTGTTTTAAATGTTAACCTTATAAAGGTATATGATTATGGGAATGTGGACATTTCTGTGCAGTCTCATAATTGCCAAGATTTTTTTTTCAGTGTCCATCTTTTTTTAGGTATTCTCTAAATATCTAAGTTGGGATCCTTAAATCTGATCTTGAATATGACATATCAATTGCCTGGGGTTTTTTTTACTATTGCTTTTCCTTTCACAATAATTTTTTTTCAAATAAAGATGTATACCCTATGTTATTTAATATATAAATTTTCAAGTAACGTGCTAGGTGAAATGATAATTATCAAGTAGATATACTTTAGCAATGAAGAGAGAGGATCTGATTCCTGGTCCTACCGTTAAATAGTTGAATGATTCGGGGCAAAATACTTAACTTCTCTAAGGCACTTTTTTCATTTCAAAATGTAAATAAAATGGTAGATTCCATAGATTTGGTAGGAGGATTTAATAAGATAATACGTTTTAATTACTTAGCCCAGAACCTAAAATATAATAATTAGCATTCAACAAATGTTAGCTATTATGTGTAGGGGAGAGGGGATGGGTGCATATTTTATTCACAATGTAGCTTGCATATGCAACGAGAACGCCCCCCCTTCTTTGGTCTAACTTTATTTTTATTTTCTTCCCAAAGCCTCATTTTCTAGGTAGTGGGGAAAACAATCACAGAAGATTTAGGTTTCATCCAGTTAAAATTTAATCTGATTCAATAATATAAACAGTCCTTTTAAGTGACGCTCAGACACTTTTATAGGAAAAAATTTTTGCAGATTTCTCAGCCTTTGGACCACCTCCCTCCAAGCTGGTATTGGGCAAGGTGATCATGGTGGTAGTGGTCAGTGTGTGTGTGAAGGGCAGAGAGGAGGCTTGGGGGTCCACCTTCTTGACGGGCTCATAGCTGCCATCTGCAGGTGATGTCTGGGCATGTCCAAGCTACTGGCTTGGGCAATGCTCTCAGAGAGCTTTGGCCATTTCTTCCTGGCTGGCTCAGTTTCCCTTAGCTTTTGCTGAACGTGGACCCTGAGATTCAGCCCAGTCCGCATCTGGTCCACTGATTCAGGAGTTCACCACCTGCCTCTACTGTGGGGTAGCCTTGCCCTTTCATAGCAGGAATTTTTATGTCCGTCTGCCTCCCCCTCTCTTCGTCCCCCTCCCTCTCTTCTCCTCGCAGTTTCTTGGCCCAAGAAAAAAAGACATTTTCCTATGATATCCATCCTCTCCAGACCTCATGGCTAAGCCTGACTGACCAACTAGAGCATCTTCCCTTCACACTGAGAGAATTCTGAGCTCTGAATCTTCCAGACTTGATATGCTAAGTGGGAGCTAGAGAAAATTGAGAGAAGCTTGACTTTTAAGTCTGTTGTCCTCCCAGTGAGTCTTAGTTTGTGTATCAGAAGCTGATTATTACCTCCTGCTCTTTCTTTTGCAATTTTCCTAAAATAAACTCTAACCACCTAAAGGCAGATGGGTGTCTTGGGGCAACTGGAACAACTTAGAGAGGCAAAAGAGAAAGGATTAAAATATAAATAAATAAATAAATTATCTTAATTAATTTTTATAATATTTATGTTAGTGTCATGTTATTTAATAGTGAAATTGCTGACTTATCATTGTAAATAATGAGACTCATTTTTAACCTTTGTTGAGACACTGTTAAAGTCTTCTTTTACTATCAGAAGACGATTGGCTTTAAAATATTTGAAAATTCAACAACACGTGGAATAAGATGGTACACTTTTTAAAAAAGAGCCTCCTCATTCATCATTTGTTTATTCTCCCTAGAACAAGTGCTTCCCCTGTCCAAGTGAAGGCTGCCCGCAGATGGGTCATTATGCTGATAGATTTCCTGGGAAAACCAAAGCAGTGGGCCAGACATTTTATCTAAACACTGGTGATGCCAGCAATTTTGCCCGTAAGTCCCTATTTTATTTGTCTTAAATTCTCAATACTATGTATCTTATCACGTCCAGTGGAAACGTGTGAAATTGCTTTTCTGTACAAAAGTTTTAAACACTCCTCCCCAAAATGGAAAAACACATCAATGCCATGCTCAATGTGAACATGCTAATTTGGGTGGCAGAACAGAGTTTAGGGCCTGAATTATCAACGATGCAAAAATAAATTTCTTCACAGTTGATTCTGGTACCGAATTCAGGAGGCTTCTTCTGCTCCAGCCTCTTCATACTCTATTAAAAGTTTCACTGTGCAAAATTCTGAGGTTTTTACAAGCAGAAAAGTAACCCAGGAGAGAGATGGCAGAGGTTGTGGGAGTGGAAAGGAGGTGACAGATTCAAGAGATATTAGGATTGTAGACTCCATGTGTGATGGGAATCAGAGAATGCAGGAATGGGGAGACTTGGGGACAGACCCTGGGTTTCTTTTCTGGGTAATAGAGGAGGAAAACTATTTGGATGGGAGTCAATAGGGTTAGCTGCATTGTAAAAACTAAAGCTAAATTTTATCCCCTTCCCAATTTGGCCCAGGCTAGCTCTAATTGGCAAAAAATTGTAGTTCACCATTGACTGGTACCATAAAATGGTTACCATAAATTAATACAATTCCAATGGTGATGAAAAGCTGAATTATAGAATGTTAAAGATAAATATAGATTATTTAGACAAAAAGATGGCAGTACTCTAAAATTTTGTGATCTATAAAAATGAAATAAACTGATGAAAATACCACACTATTATTTTTCCATTATCTTTTAACATAAAGTTCTTATAATGTTCAAGAATAAATTGTTAGGTTAAAAAAATTGAAAACAAAATATATAACTTAGTCCCTTGGCTTAAAATCTTTTGACTTTGGAAAGGGTCTGTGTTCCTCCCCTCCCCCAATGTCTGCCCTCTGAACATTTAGTTAAAGGAATATCCATCACTATTTGATTAGAAGAACTACCAAAACCATACAAAAAATTATTCAAAATTCAGCAGTAGTGGAATCCAAGTTAGCCTGTTTCCAGAATAATTTTTCTAAAAGCTGATATTTTGCAAATATTTCCCCCTTGCAGGTTGGAGGTATAAGGTGTCTGTCACACTGTCTGGAAAGAAGGTTAGAGGACACATACTAGTTTCTTTGTTTGGAGATAGAGGAAACTCTAAGCAGTATGAAATTTTCAAGTGAGTAAACTACTACTCTAAGCTCCTTCAATGTTGGAATACTTCATACATACAATGTATGTCATGGACATAAGAGTTTATTCATTACTATATGGGAATATAGGGAAGGAAAGGTTTTTTCCCTTTACCTTTCTTGGCTCTTTGGCTGGTCTGGTAATCAAATTAACATAGGACAGATTAACAGGGGAAAAAACTAATTTAATTATGTACATATGGGGGTCCCAGAAGAATATGAGACCCACAGGCAGGGAGACAATTGAGGTTTATATGCCATTCTGAGCTAAGGAGAAGGGACAGGGGTCTGGGACTTCAAAGGGGAGAAAGACAATCCACAGTAAGATGGGAAGAACAAATGTTTGGTGCACAAAGGTTTGCCATGACAGGCAGAGACAACAGGACACGGAGAGGAATTTGATCTCCAGGCCCAGCTGACCTCCCCGCCAGCCTATCACACTTAACCCATATTCCTTGCAGCTATCTCAGGTGATAGTTCCCTTCCTAAACCAGGCCTTCTGTCTAAATTCTTTTAGGCAGTTAAGGGAGAGGTAAAAGTTATCCTTGAATCTGCTGGGTCTTGATCTCCTTCAGCTCAAAATAGTCCACCTGCCAAAGTGGCACATTCTGGGGAGACTTGTTCTGAACCCCTTCAGAAATACAGTACTGCCATGTGTCCTTAAAAGGAAGAGAATATTTCACCCTTGTACCTTAATACGTTTTAGAACTCTGTTTCTAAATTTTTTCTCTGCTGTTTCCTGAGAAAACCACAGATGTTTATTTTGATGCATGGTACCTGATTTATAATCACTAAATAATTATTCTACCCACAAAACAACTGGAAAAGTATGATATAATGATGTCATCATTTATTAAATTGTGGGAGGATTGTGACTATAACATGTTTGAAGTTTTATTAAAATAAGGATGACTTCAAAGTAATATGAGTTATTGATGGCAAATGAACTACCACTGAGCTGGCATACATGTCTACATTTATTTAACCATTAGATTCACAAATGTACTATCAATCGTCTTACTAGAGATACACTGTTAACTGGTTTTAGAAACATATATGTGTATATTTATATGTATGTTTATGTGTATTCATGTATGTTTTTATTAACTTCTCCATTCCCAAGGGGCTCTCTCCAACCAGACAGTACTCATTCCAATGAATTTGACTCAGATGTGGAAGTTGGAGATGTGCAGAAGGTTAAATTTATTTGGTACAATAACGTGATCAACCCAACTCTACCCAGAGTGGGAGCATCCAAGATCAGTGTGGAACTCAATGATGGAAAAGTGTAAGTAATAAAAATCCAAAGAGATTTGAAGCATTGAGTCACGTTTATAATTCTACTCCCACTGAAAGACAACTTTAAGTTAAATCACCTACAGTGGTTCTCCTATATCTCAGTCACCGCTGCTTCCTTATTATTGTTTCTTTAGAAGAAAGTGTACATCTTTAGGAAAACAACTTTGATAGATTTGTAGATGACTGTTGTATGAATACAAGTGTTAGAATGAGAATCTGGCTTCACAATCCTAAGGTGAAAAGAAAGAGTTCATTTAGCAGCTGTGCCTTGTGCTATGTGTGTGCTTAATATGTGTATCTTCCCCAAGCTTCCTGGGTTCACCAAATTGCCACTTAAATTACCGAGAAAACACAACTTATGAAGGAATACAAATAGATTGTTCCGTTTCATTAGTCCTTTTAGTGAAGACAAAGGTCAACCCCTGGTTCTAATCAAGACTAAAGTGTGTGTAAACCAAAGGATATTTACCATAGTGAACTACCAGAAGCAATGAGGTGATGATGATGATGATAATCATAACAATACCAATATCAGTCCAAGTGTTTTGAGTATAAAGCCAAATTCTGAGGCACAGTGCTATGCTGCTTCTGCCATCATATCATTCAGTCCTCATATAAGTCCAGTGTGGAGACTTTTGCTTCTGGCAAAGATGGAGTAACAAGAGCCCAGATTTACCTTCCCAACTGAAACAAACAAAAATTCAGACAAAATATATCAAACCACAGTTTTCAAGACTCTGAATATTAGGCAACAAAGGAAAGTGATCTCTGAGAGATAAGAAACAAATAAGGTAGAGTCTTCAAATTGTTGCGGCTAACTGCCTTGAAAGAGTCTCCAGGATGTCACACAAAGAGGAAACATTCAGGCAGAACCCAGCAAACTACCTGAGTTGAAGAAACAGAACTAAGAATCCAAAAAATCCAAGGCAACTGGATTTCACAGGACAGAGGACCAGAGAGGAGAGAGAGCTACAGAGAGGAAATCTCAGAGAGCTGGAAAATTTCCTTATTTAGCAGAGTACTGATCAGCACATATATGTGAGGAAACTAGCCAAGGTCTGTGAAGTGTCCACCCGAAAGGATTATAGAGAATAGTACCCAGTACTCTTGCAGGGCCGGGAACAGTACTTGTTTCTGCCAACCAGACCAGAAAAGCTCATAATTCAGGAAATGTTGGGTAGAGTATTTAAGAAGGTCTTCCCTCAGTGGTGGGAAAAAAAATTAGCCTAGAATTAGCAAGACCTGAAAGGATCAAACTGTTTCCAAATAACTGCACCCCGGAACAGAGCTCAAGAAAATTTATAGGAATACAAAATTATCCAGCAGTTAACAGGCTAAAGTCCACAATATATGACATTAAATGAAAGTTTTCCATGTATATAAAGAAGCAGGAAAACACAATCTATAATGAGAATAATCAATCAATTGAAACCAAACCAGAACCGACACAACTGTTAGAATAGCAGACATAGACGTTAAAACAATTATTAAACCTGTATTCCATTGGTTTAAAAAGGTCAGTAGAAGTATGGCCTATATATAGAAAAAAGGCTCAATTGAATTTCTAGAGATGAGAACTACAATATCTGAAATGAAAGAGCAGATTAGACATTGTAAGAGAAAAGATTAGCGGAGTTGAAGAGGTAATAGAAAGTATCCAAAATGAAACACAGAGAGAAAAAAGAATTTTGATGTAAAGAATATCAGTGATCTGTGAAATAATTTCAAGAAGTCTAATATAGTTCTCATTGAAGACTCCGAAAGAGGAAGGAGAGAAATATATATTTGAAGAAATAATGGCTTCAAAAATTTCAAACATAGTGAAAACTGTAAACATATAGATCCAAGTGATACCACAAAAAACATGAAGAAAACTATGCCAACACACATGAAAATCAAACTGCTCGAAACCAGTTATAAAGAGGAAAACTTAAAAGCAGCCAGAGAAAAAACACACATTACCTACAGAGGAATAGAGATAACAATTATAGGCAGATTTCACATCAAAAACAATGCAAGTGAGAAAACAGTGGAACAACATCTTTAAAGTACTGAAAGGAAAAAACCATTAACCTAGAATTCTATATCCACAAAAGTATCTTTCAAAGAAAAAGATGAAATAAAGACTCTTCAGACATATCAAAGCTGAAAGAATTCATCACCAACCGGTCAACACCATGAGAAATGTTAAAGGAAAGTCTTCAGAGAAAGGAAAGTTATACTGGTTGTAAAAGAATCTACAGAAAGGAATTAAGAGCGTAGAAGATAGTAACTACATTGGGAAACATGTGAGATTTTTAAATATGGTTATTTAAGTCTTTAAAAATAAATGACAATTTAAAAAGTAATGGCAGTATTTGGGGGAGGGGCTGTTATAATGTGTATAAGTAAAATATATGACAACAATGCCATTAGGCATTAGGTAGGAGGGGAGAAATGGAAACATACTCTTATAATGTTCTTATACCACCATATGTAAATTAAAATATTATCACTTGAAGGTAAAATGTGATGTTAAAAATATATGGTATAAATTCTAAAGCAACCACTAAAATAGTAAAACAAAGAACTATAGCTAATAAGCCAAAAAAAGGAGATTAAATGAAATGTTTTAAGGCATAAAAAGGGGGGAAAACAGCATAGGGAACAAATTGCAAGATAATAACCATATCAATAAATGTATTAAATTAAAATGCAACAATTAGAAGGCAGAGGTTGTTTAACTGGATTTTAAAAACTCAATACACAACTGTATGCTACCTACATGAAATGTACTTTAAATATAAAGACACAAATAGATTAAAAGTGAAAGAACAGAAAATGATATTCTATTAATTATTAGGGAAACGAAAATTAAAACCCCAATGAGATACCGACATAAACTTATTTAAATGGCTAAAATTTAAAAGATTGACAACATCAAGCACTGGTGAGGATGTGAAGAATCTTGAATTCTCATATACTGTTGATGGGAATGTAAAATGATGCAACCACTTTGGAAAATTCTTTGATAGTTTCCTAAAAGGCCAAACATACACCTACCTACAATTCAGCCATTTCTCTTTTATGTATTTACCCAAGAGAAAAGAAAGCATATACTTATACAAAGATTTGTACATAAATATTCATAGTACCTTTTATTGCAATAGTCAAAAACTGAAAATAACCCAAAGTCCACCAACAAGGGAATGGATAGACAAATTGTGGTCTTCTGTACAATGGAATGCTACTCAGCAGCGAAAAGGAACAAACTAGTGATACGTGGAGCAACATAGATGAATCTCAAAATAATTATACTGAACAAAATTATACTGAATGAAAGAAGCTAAACAAGAGTGCATACACCTTTGATTCCATTCATATAAAATTTTACACAATTCAAAGTAGTCTATAATGACAGTAGACCAGTGGTTGCCTGGGGGAAGGGAAGATGGAAAGGGATGGGAAGGAGAGATTACAAAGGATAGGAGGAAAATTTTGGAATAATGGATATGTTTACTCTCTTGATTGTGGTGATGGGAAATAAGTACTGTTATTATCCCCATTTTACAGATAATTCAATGAAAGCTCAATGTCAGAATTCATGTGCAGGAAATCTGACTTCAGCAAATCCTTAACTACTACAATAGAAATTCAGATCACCTTTATTTATATATATTGTGTGCCCTTCACTTCTTGTGACCCTTTTCAATATTAGTTTTTTTTGATGGTATATCTTAATTTATTATATTCTAATGGGAAAAATGAAGAATAACATTAACTTATGAATTGCCATCAAATGAGAGGGAGCTTTTAGTCAAGTCCTTCACTAATTTGCACTGAGTTTCATCTTGTCCAATATTTTTCTTTTTTTTTTCTTTTTAAAAATATTTATTTATTTTAACATCTTTATTGGAGTATAATTGCTTTACCTTGTTGCTCAAGTTTCTGCTGCATAACAAAGTGAATCAGCTATACGTATACATATATCCCCATATCCTCTCCCTCTTGCATCTCCCTCCCACCCTCCCTATCCCACCCGTCTAGGGGGACACAAAGCACTGAGCTGATCTCCCTGTGCCATGCAGCTGCTTCCCACTAGCTATCTACCTTACATTTGGTAGTGTATATATGTCCATGCCACTCTCTCACTTCGTCCCAGCTTACCCTTCCCCCTCCCCATGTCCTCAAGTCCATTCTCTACGTCTGCATCTTTGTTCCTGTCCTGCCCCTAACCTTTAATTTGCTATTTGCACATCGGCTAGCCATTAGATTACAGAGAAGAAAATGAAGATGAAGAGAAAAAAGCATTTTCTGAGCATTTTTTATGTGCCAGTCACTTTATATATGCTTCTATATTTTGTTAAAGAAAATTAGCTCCAAAGCCTCCTAAGTATTGCTCAGTCTTAATGAGTAAGTTAGTCATTTCAATTCAATACTGAATTAAAATAAGAATGCCTAGCCCGCGTAACACCAGGACCTCAGGACTTTTACTCTGGCTGATTTCTTGTCATGCCGCTGACCCTACTCTTCCTCAGGTGCATTCACTGACAGTGTGCCCTGTTTAGTAGGTGCTTTGGGGATGTGACAGATGGACCCTCCGTGTCCTTTGGAGTGTCCAATGATACCTCTTCTTTCTGCTATTGCATAGCCATGGGATAAAATTAGAAAGGAAAATGTAGTCCTTTATACCCAAGAGGTATTCACTCGGCCAGTGTCTAGTTTTGGGCACAGGGTGTGCCACTCACTCAGACTGAGGGGAAGGAAGTGGCTGTCATCAAACTCAACACACCAACTGTGTGTCAGGAAGAGTTGACTTTTTGTTTTCTCTCCCCAGGTTCAACTTCTGTAGCCAAGAAACTGTGAGGGAAGATGTTCTGCTTACCCTCGCCCCATGTTAGGAGCTGCTGACATGTGAACACTGAATCTTACTGCTAATAAAATCTAGTGGCAAAGCACTACATTCATTTCTTTGCCATCATGTCCATTATTTCCAATGAAATGTTTAAATAATGTGATTAAGTTCCAATATTTGGAGCTGGTCTGAAAAACCACAAATGACTGTTGAATTTTGCTACATGTTACCTGGCATTTGAACTTGGGAATATTGTTTACTTGATACTGATGTCATGCCCATTACTATTACTGATGTCATTCTGATCACTTAAGGCCGGCTTCCAGGTTCAAAGTGACCCGCTTGATGGTGGTGGGTACACATGATAAGTACCCACCTTTGCCACTTTTTCCATCGTCTTTAATCAGACATCTCAGGAGGATTGACACATAGAGAGTCTCCAGTTCTAATCTGAACTTTTCCCTTTCAAATCCTTGGCCATGTCTATTTCTGTGTCTGTGTCTGTGTCAGTTGGGCCCTCTGAGAATCAGACGCCAGGGAAATGTCTGTGATGGATGAAAGAGGAGATAGCAGGAGTAGGCAGGAGAAACTTCAGACCTCAGTGCAGGTCTAACACCCGTGAGAGGGGAAAGGAAGGAAAGATTGGGTGGGAAGAGCCCCAGCCCTCAGCAAATGTCTGAGAAAGTCTTGGCCAGGTCGATGGGGAGTCCCCAAGTGAAGGTGACCCTTGGCAGGAATCCTACTTCAGGCAGGAGTAGACGGGCTCTCGTACCCATGCCGTGCGCAATCATGGGTTGAGGCAGCCGGCAGCAGCGTGGCCTCTGTGTGAGTGCCCCGCGGATCCAAGGGGCGGCAGCTGGTCCTGCAGCAGGTTCTCCTGAAGGGATCTGAGCGGCACACCTCTGTGGCCACCACAGTGTCCCACCTTTGGATTTCTCTGGAAATGACACCAGCTTGGTCATTTCCTCATTGGAACTGAATTAAATATATTACTTAATTCAACAAACATTTATGGAGCCCCCATTACTATATTCCAGACACTGCTGTTGGCACGAAGGATGTAAAATAAATAAAATACATTTCTCACCCTCCAGGAGGTTGTAGTCTGATGAGGGAGCTGGACAAGGAAACAGTTATGAAACAGTGTCAGGAAGTATGAGTTACTATCCTGGGAGGAAGGAAGCGCTGGCATTTGATTCGGGGAGAGAGGTTGAGAGTAGCGGTAGGATGGAGAAAGGCTATATAAAGTAAGTAAAGGGAAAGAAAAGGGGGTTAAGCCTCCCGAAGGAGTGTAGGGGCCCAAGGGTAGGGTAGCCTGTGCCCCAGGTACCCATCCTATGAACAATTCTGACACTTTCTGTCTGTGGTTCAGATTGCACAGCAGAGTCAATCCCCAGTAACACTTTTCCTCCTACTCTCCACTCTCCTTACTCGTATTTCCTAGAGTCACTTCCCAGATAAACTCTCTGCACCCAAGCCCTTATCTCAGATTCTGTATTCAGGGGAGCCTAAAATAAGACCAGGGGTGAGCATTCCAATAGAGGGGACAGCTTGTCCAAAAGTATAGTACCTGAGCATGGAGTGTTTGGCAAACTCCAGTGTGTTACATATTGTAGACCATGTTCAGAGAGAGGAGTCATAGGAGATGGGACCAGATTGGGCTTGATTGACTGTTTATTCCTCTGACAAGCACATGTTGAGCACCTAATGTGTGTAAGGCACTCTGCTAGGCACGAAGAGCACACTGTGAGCAAAAGGGGGACCCGGTGCCTGCTTCTGAATGTCCGTGACCATCAGATGATGGAAGATTCCCTAAGTGATGAGCAGAGACCCCCAAAGGGCTTTGAGAAGGGCAGTGACTTGACCCATGTTTGGGGTTTAAATCAATCCAGTTGGTACTTATGGAATACAAGTTATGATCCGTTTCTTGATCTAAATCCTGCTCTACTTGGCCCAGAACTTTCAGGTACTCTGGGATTCTGAAAGCTGGGGCTGTTCTGGAAATTCCCAGGCCCCCTATAGAGGGTGCAGACTTTTGGGCCTAATTCTCCCCAGCTGGCACCAGGGTCTGTCTGCCCTGAGACTTTTACTTGTTAGCCGGCCCACAAGAACAGGTGGAATCTACCAATGGCCCTCAAGCGCTTTGGGAAATCTGAGCTACACTCAGAACCTGAATTCACATCCCACAGACAGGGCATCTCTGATGAAAGAAAAAGAAAGAAGTCAATAGTTGACTGATGATAAGGCAAAGTTTTGCACCCCACTTCTGTTACTACAAACCCAGGGAGAAATTCAACCAGTTCAAGGGATATTTAGAGCTGTGATTCAAATGAATGCAGGTGAGTGTCCAGGCTGTGAAAAAGACTTAGAAAACAGCTTTTTCAGGACAAACACTTCTTTGGAATTAAGGGGCTGCTAGAACCCAGCTTGAACCAACCTACTCTTCCCCTCAAATTTACAAGATCGTTCTCTTACAAGATGACAAGGTATCTGTACATTGTGAACTTGAAATTGAAGGAGAAAACAAGGACAGAGCTGACTGGCTAGAGGAAGCCAGCTACTCGGCTCCATCTGGATGTGTGGACATGGCAGATAATGGCTGGCAACCTCATTCTTCACCTTTGTGACTTTCAAGGAGTCATACATCTTGAAGACAGGAGAGCTGTCTGGTGGAAATGAAGTCGCATTTTCAGAAGAGATCCACAGATTTGTAGGCACATGAGTCCTGCCTTAATTCCCTGAATCTGAGCAGGATATAAGTTCATTCAACATATTTCAGTTGTTATTCTTATTTAAAAGCCTCGCCCAGGAATCTTTCCATCTAGTGTGGAGTGAATTAACTGGTCTAAGAGGCTTTAAAGGAGAAGCAGCTTAGACCCCAGTCTTGCTAGGGGCTTTGTCCAATTAAATCCCTCAGGGCATTTAAACAAGAGCCAGTGCATTAGAGCACAGCGTATATTGACAGATGTGGGAGTTTTCTCACTGTCTTAGAAAAGAATAGATGCTCATCTGATTCTGTGTACCCAAGAATGGTGACAGTGAGTGCAATGAGAGCTGCTCTCTCTGAATCGCAGGCCTGGCTGAGCTGAGTTTCTGTATTGGTTAGCTGCTGCATAACAAATCATCACTAAACTCAGTGGCTTTAGACAGATTTGCTCACAAATCTCCAGGTTAACTGGGTGTTTCTTCTGGTCTTGACTGGATTCACTCATGTGTCTGCAGTCAGAGTGGGTTGAGTCAGAAGTGCAGCTTATCCTGTCTGGGTCTCTCACATGCTTAGGGGTCGGCTGGTTTTGAGCTGCTCCAAGATGTTGCTGCCATCACGTTTAATAGCCAAGCCAAGTCACACAGCTAGCCCAGATTCAGGTGGTGGGGTAATAGACTCCAGTTATTGATGGAAGAATCTGCAAGATCACATGGCAAAGGGCAGCTTCAGGAAGGGGATGGGATAAAGAACTGTGACCATTTTCACAATCCATCTGTCATTGTCTAAACTGTTTCTCCACCTGGGGAAGCCTGGGGCTGGGAAAGGAACAGGTCAGGTGTCAGGAGGCTTTTCACAGCAATGGGTCAACCCAGGCTCCAGACTCTTGCCTTCTTTTTTTTTTTTTTAATTTTATTTTTTATTATTGTTATTTTGTTTGTGGTACACGGGCCTCTCACTGCTGTGGCCTCTCCCGTTGTGGAGCACAGGCTCCGGACGCGCAGGCTCAGCGGCCATGGCGCACGGGCCCAGCCGCTCCGCGGCATGTGGGATCTTCCCGGACCGGGGCACGAACCCGTGTCCCCTGCATCGGCAGGCGGACTCTCAACCACTGCGCCACCAGGGAAGCCCTCTGGCTTTCTTATACTGCCTTTTCCTCACTGCTGTCATCAGAGGTGAGGGTGCCCTTTTGGTTCACTTGCTTTTGATGTTTGTAGAAAACAAAGTGCTTCGATACAAGACACTTATTCCTGAACAACTAATGCTGATGAATATAGGGTTGCTTCTTCTTATCTTAACATAATGCAACAGTCCTGGTCAGCAAATCCACTCCCCAGTGTTGCCAGTCACTCTTGATAATTCAAGAAGATCATCTCTTCATTATTTTAAATCCCCTGCCCACTGGCACTGAGCCACTAACTGTGCACTTTGGTACAAATTAAGTAGAGTCGGTTGATTTAGGATTGCTAAATTTACTACAGAACCACTTACTTCTTGCTGAAGGTGCCCAGCTCACAACTTCACCTCCATCTTTTGGTGCACATCCAGGCCTTCCCAATAGGACCCGTATCCCATTGCTAATTAATTCAGGGACAGAGGGGCGGAGGGGATCTGAGGACGACCTGCCGAGGTCTCCAGAGTGGTTTCATTTCTTGGGTTTCCCTGGGTGTCACAGTTCAACAACTTCATGGATTCCATGAGATGCCCCAATATTCTCCCAACAAATCTCTCCTTTTAAAAAAAATTTAACTATCCAGAATTGACTTCTGTTGCTTACAACAAAAGTCCCATAACTAATATACCTCTAAAAAGTTACTGTTTAAATAGCTAATGGTCTCTCCTTCACTGTTGTTTCACGGGTGGGTTGGAGAGAGTAGCCAACATACACAAGGAGCAGAAACCACTATCAACATGTTCAATGTACATATCTTTTGCTGCTTAAATTCCACTTGTAGGAATTTATCCTACAGACACACCATCCATCCAGAAGACAAATGTATAAGAATATTCAGAGGGCTTCCCTGGTGGCGCAGTGGTTGGGAGTCCGCCTGCCGATGCAGGGGATGCGGGTTTGTGCCCCAGTCTGGGAAGATCCCACATGCCATGGAGCGGCTGGGCCCGTGAGCCATGACCGCTGAGCCTGCGCGTCCAGAGCCTGTGCTCTGCAACGGGAGAGGCCACAGCAGTGAGAGGCCCGCGTACCGCAAAAAAAATAAAAAATAAAAAAAGAATATTCAGTAAGGCATCTTTTTTAATAGTAAAAGATTGGAAACAACCAAATACTCATCAGTAGAGGACTGATAGTAAATATCCAAATATCAGAATATTGTGCAGCGGGTCAAAAGATTGGAACACCTCTGTATGCACTGATAACAAATGATTTTCAAGACATATAATTAATTTTCAAAATCAGTTTGCAAGTGCTTCCTTGGTGGCGCAGTGGTTAAGAATCCACCTGCCAGTGCAAGGGACACGGGTTCAATCCCTGGCCTGGGAAGATCCCACATGCCACGGAGCAACTAAGCTTATGTGCCACAACTACTGAGCCTGTGCTCTAGAGCCCGTGAGCCACAACTACTGAAACCCCGTGTGCCTAGAGCCCCTGCTCCACCACAAGAGAAGTCACCTCAATGAGAAGCCCATGCACCGCAATGAAGAGTAACCCCTGCTCGTCGCAACTAGAGAAAGCCCGTGCACAGCAATGAAGACCCAACGCAGCCAAAAATAAAATAATTAATTAATTTTTAAAAATCAGTTTGCAAAATAATGTATAGGATTCGTTAATCATTTATATTTTGTATGGTTTTAAATAAAATATAATATATATACTCATAGTGGATAGAATATCTTGGAAGGACACACAAGGAGCTGGTGAAGCATCATTTTTAACTTCGTATTGTATCAGATGCAGGGGGGCATATATTACCTATTTACAGACATGAGTGAAAAGAATTTTTTTTAAGAAAGAAAAACTAAGCCCTAAATGCCCATGCCTCTACCCTTGAGTGTCTGGAGCCCACACTTGCTCTCACCACCCGACACGAGTGGCTGTTGGAGATTAAACCTTCCTTTCCTGACCAGAGGACGTCACATGAGCTCTGATCACCTTAAGGCAGTTTCAACCATTGAACTGCTCTGCAGGGGTGAGCGTGGAACCCACAGATGAACTTGGCAGTGAGGTGAGGTGAGGGGGGAGTAGGCATGGGCGCCTGACCTTTGGGGAACCTGTGACAGATCATGTGATGATTGTTTCTCCTAAATCTAATCAGATGTTTATATTCTTGCTTCTCTGAAGAACAACATCTTTTCTCCTCCTTAGAACTGTGCCCTCTCACCATTCCCAGGACTGAAATCCACTCGGAGAATAAAGATAAAATGTCCATGAACTCTATTCATATGTACATTCTTTCTTTCATTAATTTATAACCACTTCAGTGTCAGGTTCTAGAAGGTGGAGGGCACAGCAGTGGCCAAAGTAAATGAGGTCTGTGTCCACATGGAATTGCATTCTAGGTGGGAAAAGGAAGATTGCAAATAAATAGACAGAAAAACAAGAGAGATAATTATAACTTGTGACAAAGTGATGAGAAGGAAACAAATAAGGTGCTAGGGATCGGGTGGGAGGCTGGCAGTGGAGGGGCTTCAAAGGTGGCCAGGGGTGGCCTCACTGAAGAGGTGACATTTAAACTAATCATTGAATGACAAGAAGGAGCCAATCCAATGGAGGTCTAAGGAAGAGAGTTTCAGGCCACCGGAATGGTAAGTGCAAAGGCCCTGAAGTAGGAAAGAACTTGGCATGTTTGACGGAGGCCACTGTGGTCATGTGGGGAAGGTCAAGTGGACAGCAGGAAGAGAAGAGGTCCAGGAGGCAGACAGAGTCATCTGACATCTCCTAACAGCCAAATTACCTATTTTTACCCGCCGTTAGATTATCACAAATCTCGTCCTGCGTCAGCACTGCAACGTCAAAGAAAAGCATAAATGCCTTTGTCTTCTCCACGGTCTTTGTCAAGTGCTCCAGTACCTGTCTGGACCATGTGAACAGACTTCCAAAGCTTGAATACCTCATCACTTAGGTCAACCAGATGGCTCAAGTCTGGAGAAGGGGGAAATTTATTTTCTATTTCAACTTATTCTATGTAAGTATTTCCCCTATTCTTTGCGGTGGATTGACACTCAACAAATCTTGTTGATAACTTCCTCAGAATAACTGATATTCAGCAACTCCTTATTTCACTCTGGATAGTCTGGATTCAAATCCCATCTCATCACTCATTAGCTGTGTGACTTTATAGGCAATGAAAGACATGTCCGTCTGTTTCCACATCTGTAAAGGGAGGCAAATAATGGTACCTATCTCCCGGGGTTGTTATAAGACTTTAAATTAGGTAATACACAGAAAGTACTCTGACTGCACATACTAAGCCTCACTAACTGTTGTCTGCTCTTCCTTATGACTCTAGGGCAAGTCTTTTCCATTTTCTTCAGAGAAGGGCCCTCCAGCCTGGATCCCAGTGTCCTGATTATTCAGGAGCAGAGTGAACTTTGACACGGAGGCATATTTAACTTGGGGGCAGGGCAGGGCACCAATGGCATTTGCCATGTGAAGGCTTATCTGCTTGTTGTGTGAACCAGACAAGCTGCTCACAGATGCTTGGGTCAGTGGGTAATTCATGACAGCCTCAGAGGGTAGAGTGTTGTAGGACAGGTGTGCAAACTTTGGACGGTCTGAGGAAACTCGACAGACATTACGTGGCCTGGTGACATGGGCTTTTATGGGCTCCTGAACCCAGCTATTCCAAATTATAGCAGGATAATATAATAACTGCTATTGTTTTAAACCCATACAGTTTGGGTTGGTTCATCCCACAGCAATAAGTAACTGGAACACTAGTTAGTGGGAGGTTGTGGTCAGAGGTTATTATGCGGACGGTTGACTCTGTCTCCAAAGCTCATGTGCTCAAGTATTACTAGACTGCCAGAGACAGAGATAGACAGACAGACAGACAAAAAGAAAGAGGAGGTTTTCTTAGACACTTCCTTTCACTATCAGCGATTTGCAAGGGCATTTCCATCCATTCTAAGTGAAAAACACAGCCCTCCATGATTAGAGTTTGCTGCAGTGTCCTCACCGGGACTTGTAAAGTACTAGGTGATAAAACTAAAAATTGGAAAGTGGGGCCCACTCAGCTCATAGTTACAGGCACATGTACATAGGCGCAAAGTTAGAGACCTTTCACCTCCTTTTAATCAAGCATTCTTTCATCTTCCCAGACTTGTGGGAAGATTTGACCTCTATTATTAATCTTGTTTTGTGTATTTGTGCAGATTAAACTATTAAGTGCACACACTATGTTCTATAATCACCTGCTGTTTCCTCGAAGCAGTGTCCAATAGATAAGGCTCGAATATAAGAAAACAGCCTGGGCACTTGATCCAGAGGGAAGGAAGGCCTAGAACATCCAACAGGGTAAGTCTCCCACCAGCTGTGAAGGAGGGAGGTGGGGCAAAGAGCCTTGAATTCTTTTTTTCTTTTTTTTTTTTTAAATGGTACAGTTACTTTTTAAAAATTTTATTTATTTGTTTACTTTTGGCTGTGTTGGGTCTTCGTTTCTGTGCGAGGGCTTTCTCTAGTTGTGGCAAGCGGGGACCACTCTTCATCGTCGTGCGCGGGCCTCTCACTATCGCGGCTTCTCTTGTTGCGGAGCACAGGCTCCAGACACTCAGGCTCAGTAGTTGTGGCTCACGGGCCTAGCTGCTCCGCGGCATGTGGGATCCTCCCAGACTAGGACACGAACCCGTGTCCCCTGCATTAGCAGGCAGATTCTCAACCACTGTGCCACCAGGGAAGCCCGAGCCTTGCATTCTTGAGTCTGCTCACTGCTCTGGTCATGCTTTTGGTGAGGCCAAATATCTGAATTTATTGTAGATGGTGAGCATCTGGACACTCACTCTTTTCCTGCTGGGAGCAGCCAAAGGTAAAACATCCCACCTGCCCCTTGGGAAGGGCATAAACCCATCATCTCAGCCCTGGCCGGAGAAAGCTTCAGCCATGGCAGGGCTTCCAGCGGCTGCAGACAGCTCCAAGTTTCCACAGAGACGCGGGTGGGGCTGCAGTTTGTGCGGATCCGTCTCAGAGCATCTCCCCACCAACCTGCCTTCATGTCCAGGAGGCCTGAGGCCAGACTCTTCCAGATAAAGCATTAGACACCTGCCTGGGTTAACATATTGACTTACCAGCGCCCATTATCACATTAGTCAAATAAAACTATTGGAAGATCTAGGCAGGGAACACAGGACTTTTAAGTTTTGATGGTGGTTCGAAGCAGAGAGGTCTCTGTGGGATTCAGTGAGACTGTTCCCTGATCAGAAGGTGGGCATGGGGGCAGAGGGGGCAAGGAGAGAGTTGATGGTGCAGAGGCAAGTGTCTTCATGGTCTTCAGCCTGTCCCCAAGCAGGGGAGCAACCAGGCCAGCCTTGGGAGCTAACCCCTGAGCAGGGTCATCTTTTCTCTTACAGGAAAGGAAATTTGCTATGATTCCATTGGGTGCTTCTCTGACTCTGAGCCCTGGGCTGGGACCCCCATCAGGCCCCTGAAAGTTCTCCCCTGGAGCCCTGAGAACATCGGGACTCGCTTCCTGCTCTACACCAACGAGAACCCAAACAACTTTCAAGTGAGATCTCTGCCATTTTAACATTGTTGTAACTGGTGAGGGGCTGTGCCCACCGGGGGACCAGGAGTTCTTACCTCTGTACCCTCTGCCTCTACCTGATCCCGCCAGCTGCCCCCAGGCCTAGCCAGACCTGGACAGAGTAGGTCTCCGCTAAAAAAATGGCTTGAATGAGTGAATGGTTCACATTTGTCAGAACCTCTAGCTAGTTATGTGATTCTGGTGTTGGGCAAAGAGCTTATGGAAGAACCTATGGAAGGTGTAAGACCACGAGCCACAATCCAGACCCGGTAGAGGTAGTGATTCCTGACTTGGGAAGG
>NW_006797481.1:4992780-5011989 GCF_000442215.2 Lipotes vexillifer | reverse complement strand
GGGAAAGAGAGGTCAGGGTGGGCTTCCTGAAAGAGGTGGCTTTTTGCTAAACTTTGAAAGGTTGTGCATTGAACAGGCAGAGATGGGGAAGAAAGAGACAGGCTAAAGTGGCTGGGCTGCCAAAACACGGAAGCCTTCTGTGTTTGTCACAGATTCTTCTTCCCTCTGATCCATCAACGATTGAGGCATCCAATTTCCAAACAGACAGGAAGACCCGGTTCATCATCCACGGCTTCATAGACAAGGGAGATGAGAGCTGGCTGGTGGACATGTGCAAGGTAGGGCCTGGTTCTAACCCCTGTGGCCTGCGCTGCAGGCAGCTGCTACTGCTTCCCACTAATGTCTCCACCTCCCTTTATGCAATCTCAATTAGTGAGCTCGGAACAGGAAATCCTGACACATTGAGGTACCTTTATGCAATCAAAATGCCTCTTCACCAAAATAAAAATCCCCTTCCAAGTTTCTAGACTACATCTGTAGCCTGAAGCAATGGCATCTGCTGCACGAACAAACACTTCTGTCCTCTCATTTCTGGTTAAATCAAGCCTAAATATTGTCTGCTTCCATTTCAGTGAGGCTACTTTGCGTTCCTATAAAAGCAGGATTATGTTCTTTTTGTTCAAGTCTTTCCCACTTCCCTGAGAGTCAGAGATGTGTGCTATGACCATTTGTTTGAGATACGGAGAGCTTCGACTGACTGGGTGTCCCAAATGACAGAATAGAAAATGCCAAACCCACTGTAATAGAGCATCTTTTGCTCAGAACGATAGACAACAGAATAACAAACACATGTTCACATACACATACACACAAAAACACATGTGCAGAGGCACGCACACACAAATACACGATATACCATCATCCCTTCTTTTCTTGTGTTCACTGATTCAATACGTTTTTCTGACACCTAAGAATTTACCCTAGCAGCCTGTCTTCCACCCTCCGACCTAAAATGTCAACAGGAAAAGTTACAAACTCTGAAAATTAAAATCATTCTGCATTTGACCTTGGTTGTACCAGCCATTTAACTCTTGGTATCGCTTCTGTTCCATCACTAATAAGTATGTTAATGTATAAACTATAAGATATAGTTTATATCCCAAATTCTCCAGGTTTGTAAGAGACTCCTCAGGGCTGCTCTGAAAATAAAAGTCCTGAGAAAACGGCTGTTGGTATCCGTGTGTGTGTGATCACACATATTAGTATCATATATGTGAAAAGATTCTAGGTGGATTTTAAATTTATAGTACCATTTGAGACTCAAGCTGGTCATATGTCCTGCCTGGCAGAACGTCTAAGGATAAATCAGTTCCTTTGACATCCGGTAAGAAGTTTCCCTTTCAGAATTCTTCAATATCTTTTAAATCAGTGCAGTTCTATTTTTTAAATATCTTTAGTGTGTTTCCTCCATGAAATATTGTGCTGTCCTGACTGTAAAAATAGTGACACTTCCCTCCCACCTTAAAACTTCGTAAATACCCAGCAGCCTGGGGTGAAGCAAGCCCAGCCTTTGCCAAGAGGCTGAAAGGACCCCTAGCAGTCAAATCCACAGGGTCATTTAGACCCTGGCTGCCAGAGAATGCACTTGAGACCTTTTCTTTTCGAAATAGGACTCTTTGAATGATGCCCTGGCTTCAGCCACCTTATTGAATCAACCTGATTGAATCTGGTCGAAGAAAACCAGAGAGTGGTCAGATTTTAATTAGTCTAGGAACTAGAGAGGGAATCGATTTGCCTTTCTTGTAGCTTTTGCTCTGAGGGATAACTCCTATTGGCAACGGGATTCCTAACAAAGTCGAGTTCATCCCAGTGACCCAGCTAGGAAGAGACAGAAGGACAGCCAGTGGTAACTCTCAGCGACCATTTCTGAGCTCTGGTTGGAAGCGGTTTCACAAGCCCCCGCGATAACCCCCTGCTGTCTCTCCAACACCAGAACATGTTCAAGGTGGAGAGGGTGAACTGCATCTGCGTGGACTGGAAAAGAGGCTCCCAGACCACCTACACGCAGGCTGCCAACAACGTGCGCGTGGTGGGCGCCCAGGTGGCCCAGATGCTGGCCATGCTCAAGGTGAGCAGTGGCCGGGCTGCGAGGGGACACACGGCACCCACCGGTCTCTGTTGGGTAAAAGACACAGCTGAGGGTTACATGTTTAAAGAGGAAATAGAAAGAATTGATATTTCTCTCGGAGTCTTACTTCTAAAACTCACCTCAAATCAAAACCTATGGTGTTTGTGCTCAAGGCGCTGTAGACCTATAATAAACGAGTGCTTCTGGGTGAACATCTCTGAGACCAACAGGTGTGAATACTTTGAGCTCGTGTCATTTGTTTGTTCATCCAATATTTGGGGGGCACATGGTCAGGAGCTCTGCTAGGGAATAAAGAGAATAGTCGAGGTCCCAGGCCCTGGGGGAGCTTACAGGGACCACTGAGTGTGATCAGGGTTCTGATGTGGGGAGGGGGAAGGGTGGCTACAGGCTTTATAGGAGCATGTGTGGGGGTCAGGGGGCAGCTAATCCAGTCTGGGGAGCGGGGGTCGGTGATTAAGGATGTCTCCCAGGAAGAGACGTCTAAGTTGAGAGCTAATGGCTGAGCTGTGTCCATGTGAACTGGACTCGTGGTTGGGGAGACATGACAACAGGAAAAGGAGGCTAAACCAGACCCAGAGGTGAGAGACTACAACATATTTGAGGGCCTGAAAGTTCCACTAAGGGTCTAGCTAGAAAAGAGTCTAGAAAAACAGGTGTTGAGTCAGAAGAGCTCTGAGGCGTTCGTACAGGGCTGGGCTTGATCTTACGGGCAGTGGCAGGTTTTCAGCAGAGGAGAACCGGCATTAGGTTTGCAAAAACCACAGGACAGAAATGTCCTGAAAAGACAATCTTCCCTCTCCAGTCGAACTACAGTTACTTGCCTTCCCAAGTCCACCTCATCGGCCACAGCCTGGGGGCCCACGTGGCGGGAGAGGCAGGGAGAAAGACTCCAGGCCTGGGCAGGATTACAGGTAAGACTTGAGGGCTGGGGCCCAAGGTTTGGTCCCCAGTAGCCCCAGAATGTGATACAAGACTGCAGCCTAGCTTGGAGCTGGCCCCAAAGAGTCCATCCCCTTGGCTGTGGCAGAGCCGGTTAGAGTCTGCACAGAGCATTTTAGGAAGCCCCCCAGACGCCTATCTTTGTGGCAGGGGAAGTGGTGTCTTTGTTCTCTTTACTTCCTCCGCCTCTGTCCCCATCCATTTTCTGGTGATGTGGGTCTCTCAGCAGGACTGAACACGCAGGAAAATGCAGAGTAAGGCTAACACGAATGTGAGCAAACATAATTAGGACAAGTCCATATTGTCATTCCTTTCCCCCTTCTCTGAAATCAAGGGCAGAACAGAACACAAAAATTTTGCTTCCACTGCCTTCGTTGGTAGAAGGAACCCAGACACCATCACACCAAAAGCATCCTTTTAACCCAAGCAAAGCCTTTAAATTATAACCACAAAATATAACAATATAATATAATCATTATAATGCTAATATAATAATTATAGTAAGCATAGATTAAGTGCCTGCTTATCCCAAATACTGTGCAAAGTGCTTTACGTTTTCTCATTTAATCCTCAGAACTAAAGAAAAAGGCTGAGGGAAGCAAATGACTTGCCCAAGGTCACACAACTAATCAGTGGTAGGACTGACATTCAATCCCGGTTCTGTTGTCTTTTGGTTCAAGTCTCTACCTTTATAAGAATGTTCTCTTTCATTTTCAACAGACAATTATGTTCGTGCCTTTTCAGCTGCTCTGATCAAACCTTCAAAAACAATTGTTAAATCTAGGAGTCCTGTCAAGAAGGAAATATAGTCAGGAAGATATAATTCTAAATATTTACTTATACACCCATAATGATGTGCCAGGCACTGTGCTAAATGCTACATATATTATCTCATTTAATCTTACAGCTCAATTATTACCCCCTTTTATACAAGGGGAAACTGAGGGGTAGATGAAGTCAAGTGATTCATCCAAGGTCATGCAACTTGCTCAAAAAAGAGCCGAGTAGGGATTTGGAGCAACGTACCCAAGTCCCAGAATTTGCGTTTCGAATTGTGTTACCATATTATTTCGCCCCTTTTTCCTTCAAACTTGGGAAGAGAAAGAGAATGTTGAAGGAGAAAGATATACAAGTAAGTGGGAGAATCTGATGTGGAAAAAAACCCTTGCCTAAACAAAATCTAAATGTCTTTGCTCACCTGCCCTTCTCTATCCATGCCACTGGAATGTAATGAGCATGACTGAGATTCAATTCTCCATATTCAATACCCCGGCCATGGCACTGCACAGCTCCAGGGTATGGCATCCCTTGAGTTAGGTAGCGCACAGCCTGGGCAACTGTACAACCTCAATCCTGCTGGCACCTATAGCCAGGCCTATTGTGTGCAACACTGGCCATCTCTTTTAGGGTTGGATCCTGTGGAAGCAAGTTTCGAGGGTACTCCTGAAGAGGTCCGACTTGATCCCTCCGACGCTGCCTTTGTTGATGTGATCCACACGGATGCAGCTCCCCTGATCCCATTCATGGGTGAGCCCCTCCACGTTCCAGCTGCAATCACGTGCGATTGTGAGAGCACGTGCTTTTAATGAAAGCCCTGCATTATGAAAAGCTCATTGCTGTTCTAAACATTTCAGGCTTTGGAACGAAACAACAGGTGGGTCACCTTGATTTCTTCCCAAACGGAGGAGAGGAAATGCCTGGATGCAAGAAGAATGTCCTGTCGCAGATCGTGGACCTAGATGGCATCTGGGCAGGTAAAGCCAGAGAAGGGTGGGGACATCACTTCCCTGGGGGAGCAACGCCACTCCCACAGCAAATCGTAACAACGAAAACACACCGCTCTTTGAAAATATACAATCCCCCCTTCTAGACCTTATTTCTTAAAAATATAGCCACGTATCATTTGTTATATCTCAGCTCTGCTGATTTATTTCCTTATACATTGTGCGGTGTCCTGGAGTGAACAAGCAACAAAGAATTACAAAGCCATTGCTTAAAGCTGTAACTCCAACAATCAATTGATAGCTACCTAATAAAGGAAGGAAATACCATAAAAGTAAATATCTTGAATCTAAGAGAATTTTTCTGCCAATTGTCCCTTGGGAGTCAGTGATATGGTTCAAGCTTATGTAACTGGCTTCAACTCCGTAGACAAAATTCCCAATCATGTCCACGGCAAATCCATTCACATGAGAGTCACCACTCCTCTATGTTGGGGAAAGAATAAGAAACAATCACGGGTAAGGAAGGCTAGAGCCGAGACTGTGCTACTCAAGGTGGCTATTCTTTATCATTGATCAGCACACCTGGGATAAAGGGCATCTTTCAGCTACAGCTCTGACTCTGTATCTAATAAGGTCAAAATGCCAATGAACAGGTGAGATTTTCAGCCAGACTCATCATTTGGCACCACACAGGTTTAAATCAAATGAGTAAAGACTTTTATTGAGCGTGAGCATAATGGCTTGGCAAGTACGGACACCATCAAAGCAACTATTAAGGATGAGGACCTATCTGTTTGTCTTTCACAGCTTTACGAGGCTTTGCATGGATAGAGTAGCCTAGACTCCCCATCAGTAACGGCCAAGCAAGTTCAGGCCAGGTCTGGAATGTGTGCTGTGACATCTGCCACTTGGCAGGAATTTATAGGAGCCAAGGAAGGTTCTAAGAAGGAACAAGCCATGAGAGTGAAAGGCATGCTCACATAAAGCCACCTAAAGCTACTTGACCTTCCTTTTTATTCACCTAAACATGGCATGACAATGTCCTTGCCCGGGTTTGGTCATGCCTAGGAGGTCAAGTCACTTCCGGTTGTGTCTTCGAGGACCTCCAGCCTGGTGCCTGGGACACAGAATGGAACGGAGGTTAGAGGCCTGGGCTCAGGCACCAGATGGGCTTGGGTTTAAATCCCAGCTCCACCACTTCCTAGCTGAAATCTGAAATCTGAGGCTGTAGCCTGTATGTCTTTCTGTAATTAGGGATGGTATGTTACCCACCTCTGAGGAAAGGTGAAGCTTACAGGGACAATACATGTAAAGTGCTCAGAACATTGCCCGGCACACAGAAAGCAGCCTTTATATGTTAACTGTCATTTTGTGGCTGGATTTTGGACTAATCTTCAATTTCTGAAAATATGGTCCCACTTTGGAACCATCCCACTTGGAGAGAGAGGCAGAGAAGTTGTCATGGGACCCTGACCACCTGTGCAGACTTCCCTCTTTGCTTACCCAGGAACCC
Source organism: Lipotes vexillifer (assembly GCF_000442215.2). Classification (NCBI taxonomy): domain Eukaryota; kingdom Metazoa; phylum Chordata; class Mammalia; order Artiodactyla; family Lipotidae; genus Lipotes; species Lipotes vexillifer. The sequence goes on along the minus strand of NW_006797481.1, from coordinate 5,005,724 downwards.
GGGACTTTGTGGCTTGCAATCACCTGAGAAGCTACAAGTATTACTCGGAGAGCATCCTCAATCCCGATGGGTTCGCTGCGTACCCCTGCGCTTCCTACAAGGACTTTGAGTCTGTAAGCTATTAAGCCACCTTGAGTCCCAAGGTGGGGCTGTTGTCCTGCTGCGTTGGGATCTGCAGTACTCTCTCACCAGGGTCTGATCATCCCCGACTTGTTTTGCACTGCATGTCAGAGTTCACAGCCCTGTAGAGTGGAGGGGGAAAAAAGCCTTAGGCAGGAGGTAGCTAAAATTCTAGAAGAGTCATGTGGGAGCGGAAGATTCTGGGAAATCGGAGAGTAGAGCAGTCAATTCAATGATCTAGGAAGGCTTCCGGCAGGGGCAAAGTTTGAATCTGGCTGGAAAATCATAGAGTTTAGAAGGAGGGGAAAGTGTGCACATTTCTGACAGGGGCGGAGCAAGTATGGAATGTGGGAGAGAAGAATCTACACGCCGGAGAGAAGGAAAGGTGGATGCTGGGGTTCTACATGCTGGGCTGGGGGTTTGTGCCTTGTGCAGCTGGCAACAAGGAGAGAGATGCACGAAACGATACACCGGAGCCTGCCTACGCGGGCTCACTAGAGCCGGTGCGAACATCTATTCCCGACCCCACATTCAATGACATCGTGTTGATAGCCTGAAGTTGGCCACAGGCACAGAATATTTACACCACAGAAATTGGTAAACTCTACAGGACTTTTTGTCCCAGAGTTGCCTGTTAGTCATTCACCAGCATACCACTCGATGGAAGGCATATTTGATCTAACCTGGGGCCCAGGCAGCAATATTTTCTGAAGCTCCCCAAGTAGTTCTAATGTGACGTGCATCAGCCTTGGGTACTACATCCTGGATGAGGTTAGTTTAGAGACCATCTATTCCAATCTCTTTCCAGTTATGAAAGAGGAAACTGAGACTATAGGAAAATTGCTCCCCAGACGTGTGGATCATAAAAAGACAAATTCACACCTTACAGCCGGATCCATCTTTCTCATTAGAACAAGTGCTTCCCCTGTCCAGATGAAGGGTGCCCGCAGATGGGCCACTATGCTGATAGATTTGCTGGCAAGACACGTGAGGCGCAGCAGAAATTCTTCCTGAACACAGGAGATTCCAGCAAATTTGCTCGTAAGTTGCGCTGTGATTTCCCACCCAAGTAAAAGAGGTTTCCCTTCTGTTTTACATAAAGGGGTGGCCTCTAACCTGACATATTTGTGGGTACATTTCATCTTAGTAAAAGGACACATCCACCCAAACCACCCCATTTAAGACTCAAACCAAGGATTTAGAAAAGGTCTGCTTTACTTTCATTTTATTTCTATGGCATGAAATGAGTGGACACAAATAATTAATGGGATAATAGCAATTTACCTGTCTCTGTGGCCATCTTCTCTGAATTTTCACCACCCCACAGTTCCTTGTCCTATGCATTTTAAAAATCGTGTCATCCGCACCTGTTCTATCCATTCAAAATTTATTTGGTACCAACTCTTTGCTTATCTAGCCTACTTAAGAAGCCCAACTCCAATCTCCTCAATTTCCAGGCTTCTGTCCATGTGTCCCTCATGCCCGTTGATGGGGGGGTGCCTCTCTGGTGGAGGGTTGGAGGGGATCAGAAAGGGGTAATTTCTCTCAAAATTCTGCTGAATGGACTAGGACATAGGGTAGAGTCAGGCATGTTTCAGCCGCTTTGCGCCAACCTGCCTATGACAGTGCCCTAAGATATTGTACTGTAAAAAAGAGACTGTGTTTATATAAATACATAAATATAATACAAGTCTCATATAGTTTTTTAAGTCAGGTTTATTGAGGTATAATTTATATACAGCCAAAGTCACCGTTTGTAGTGTATAATTCTGAGTTTTGATAAATAAAAAGTCATGTAGCCTTCTCCAAAATCAAGATACAGAACATTTCCATCACTGTTTACATATTTTTTAAAAAGGCGTTGGTTAATCAATCCTTCCTCTGATGTAGTGATGCACAAAATACTTGCCAATATTTTAAAACAACAAATTAAACATTCAAAACCATATATTCATTCCTCAACTAAAATTTATTTATGGGCCACAGGCTATGCTAGATGTGGGGTGGTGCAGGGATGAACAAGACACCCTAGCATGAAATTTATAACCCAGCAGAGAAAACTGAAACTGAGCAAGCAGCTACAAGTGTGTTGGCTCGATGGCTTGCTGCTGTGACATGGTAGGACAGCGGACCTGGCCCTGATCAGAGGAAGGGGCAGGGAGAACAACTCTGAGGATGTAAAGGACAAGTAGGAGTTAGGCAAAGGATGTGTCTGTGTGTTTACATACATATGTGTGAATGTATATGTGAGTACGTGGTGTGTATGTATGTGTGTGCATGTGTATATGTGTGTTTTTGTGTGTGTGTGTTTATGTGCGCATGAGTGTGTGGTCATGTGTGTATAGGTTCCTGTGTATGTGTGTGTGCTCCTGGGCGCCAAGACAGCCCTTCAGGCATAAATCTGGATGACCACTGTGTTGGAGACTGCCCAGGGCCCTGGAGAGGCAGAGGGAAGACACAGACCTTGCCCTTGAGGCTCCCAGGACTGCACTCCTGAACTACCTTTCCGAATGTGGGGACCAGCCCTTGTTCCTTCTCTTTCCACCTTAACTCATAGTACTGTTCTTCGAGAACAGAGCTGTCCAACAGAACTTTCTGCCATGATGGAAATCCTCTGTGCTGTCCAATGCAGTAATCAGTAGCCACATGTGGCAATTCAGCACTTAAAGGGTGGCTAGGGAAAGCAAGGAATTGATTTTTGTTTTATTTAACGTGGGTTTAAATTTAAGCAGCCACATGTGGCTAGTGACCCCTTTACTGGGCGGGCAAGTCTACAGGGCTCCACTGCCAGATATGTGTTTCTCCTTAAGGCCTAGTTTGAGTCGTTGGTTAACATGTAGAACGTCTTCTGCTTCGATGCCTCAGTGTAAGGGATGTGACAAGAATCGGAGATTTCTGTCAACTATTTTGTACATGAATAAAAACTCTTTTCTATGCCCTGTGCAGGCTGGAGATATGGAGTTTCTATAACACTGTCTGGAAGAACAGCCACTGGTCAAATCAAAGTTGCTTTGTTTGGAAATAAGGGAAACACTCACCAATACAGTGTCTTCAAGTAAATTTCCTTTTTTGGTACCACCTCTCACTTGATACGCACGGCCTTCGCATCCGTGCACTGACGTACTTGTCGTCTCTTTATCAATGGATTCTAAATTATTTACTTTATGTACTGAAGTTAACTTCAGATTTCTGCTAACACGTGTTCTTTTCTCTATTATAAATCCAGGCATTTTATTCTTTCTCTCTCAATAGATCAGCTTTTTAAAGATAAATCTAATGTTAGCCCAGATATCATATTTTCTGATTAGCCTATAGTCACACGTGTTTCTTGTGTTAAACTAGTGGATAACTTGTTACTGTACAAATAATTCTACCAGAAAAAAATAATATGAAGGAATTATATAGTTTTCTATAGGAAAGTTTTGAGGGTAAATTAACTTACGTTTGAGGAAATAATAGTTAAATAGTAGTTTAAGGGACTTGCCTGATGGTCCAGTGGTTAGGACTCTGCACTTCTACTTCCGGGGCCCGTGGGTTCGATCCCTGGTCAGGGAACCAAGATCCACGTGCTGCATGATGTGGCCAAAAATAAAATAAAATAAATAGTAGTTTGAAGCTGCTGGCATATAGCTGACTTTTTCATTTCTCTAACCTTTCTTTGAGAATTAATTTGGAAAAAAAATCATCTTGTTAATCTAGAGTAGAAAAGAGTGGCAGGGACTTATATGGTCATTAGAACTTGTTTCAGTGAATGGGAACGTTTCTATTTCTCTGTTTCAAGGGGGATTATCACACCAGGCTCCACCCACTCCAATGAGTTTGACGCGGATATTGATGTTGGAACAATTGAGAAAGTCAAGTTTCTTTGGAATAACAACGTGGTAAACCCAACCCTCCCCAAAGTGGGTGCAGCCAAGATCACCGTGCAGAAGGGAGAGGACAAGACAGAGTACGTGTCTTTTCTGGCTTGTGCCTAAGGATGTTTGTAGAGACTTGCATTTGTCATGGAAACTCACCCCAGAAAGTCAGCTGCCACCCCAACCCTCCGATGACCTGAGGGCAGCTTCCCCGCCTGCCGACTCTGGAGGGAATCTATCTAAGAGAAGCTAGAGGGTGGACCTCAGAATTTTTAAATATAGGAAGATAGAGCCTCACAAACTATAATAGTTTGGGGAGTAAAAATACTGAATTCGTCAACTTATTCAAATATTTTGCTGTTAGGAAAACAGCTAATAAGTAACATTTAAAAAAAAATAATAAGTGGGAGACTATAGAAAATTAAGAGTTTGGTCCAACCTCCTCTCATATCCCCCTCAAATTTTTTTAGTCATCTCATTGGGGTTTCAAGTCTTACCTGCTGACAGGAATTCCTCCAGTGACATGGTATCAAAAGAAAAATGTAGTTTCCCCCCTTTATTTCTCTCTCCCCACACACCATCCTCCTTCCTTCCTCTCTGACTTTAGTATGCCAGGTATGCCTGGCATATAGGAGGGAATGCAAAGACAGAGCCTGCTCCTGAGGAGTTTACAGTATAGCTGTTGAGAAAAATGGACTTATGGTTCATTGGAAAGGTCAAATGACAGACTAAGAACTCCCCGTGAGGGGCCCAAAGAGGGTGCTGGGGAGATGGGCAGAGGGACGGGGGAGGCATGTGAGGGGCATGGGGAGGCCAGGCTGCTGAGGGAGGGGCTCCAGTGCAGAGGACAGGAATTCGACTGGAGGTTAGGGTTAGGGCTTCCAGGAAAGACAAATGAGATACAAAGAGAAAGTGGGGAGGGGCCAGTGAAGGTGAGGAGAGAGGATGAAGCTTCAGAGCTCACAGGTGGTGAGAGAATCCCATGTTTCCTGGAAGAGCTGTAACCACAACCACTTACATCTGCATTGTTTTTAAATTAATTATAAAGCTTTTTTGTATTTATTGTCATGAGATGCTACATTATTGACTTGGGATTCTCACCAATCATGGGAGGGAGCTAAGCCCTCTTCCACAAATAAAGACTCCATTGCTGAGACTCGAGTAACCAGCCCCGTATCACGGCTGGAAGGCAGGAGGGTGCAGCCCAAGGGGAGAGCCAGGCCCCTGACTCCAGGTTTGGAAGGCAAGGTCAAGAGAGGCTTGAAGTTGACCACCACAGAAAACGTAGGCCACAACATCAGCTTGACCTGTGTTTGCATCTTGGTTCTTCTGTGTATTAACTGAGAGCCCTCTGTGCCTCAGTTTCCTCTCCTGTGATGTAGGACTCTTAACGATACCTCCTCACACTTGTGTGTTGAGGATGAAATGCGACTGCGTGAGTGAATCAGCTAGTGTGGTTGCCGACAGCTAGCGAGGGCTCAATCTACTGTAGCTGCTGTGTTTTCTTGAGCTGCTGTAGGCTGAATCGGGTCCCCAGAATGGCTGGGGCAAGAGTGAGCCCATCTGTAAACCCCTCTGCTGGGTTTATGGGGGACCCACATGTACTGTGAAGGAGAGCCGTGAGAGGCCCAGTCGCTGCCCCAGGGTGCCCACAGTCCTGGCTGCCAAAGGACCCAGAGACCAGGGACCACTTCTGAGCGACCCCTGACCTTGTCCTGGGGTCCGGCCAGCCCCTCCCCCCTGGAAGCCCCCAGGCAATCTGCCCTCCAGGAACTTTTTGAAGCTACCACCCTAGTGCAGCCCCCATCGTTTTGAATTGTAAATCAGCAATTACCTTTGCCAGGTAAAAAGCCCAGCACTTAAAAAGATTCCTTTCTCTCCACAGATACAGTTTCTGTAGCAAAGACACCGTGAGAGAAGACGTCTTGCTCAGTCTCATGCCCTGTTAAACTCCAGGTGCGACGCAGCCGCCGTGTAACACTAATAAAATCCGTACATGCATCTATCTGCTCACAGCATCTGTCGCTGGTGTCAGCTGCCCCCAGTGGGACATTTGGGAATTGACTATTTTAAAATGCCTTTTGCCCATTTCCGTACATTGGGGTTTCCCGCCCTTGACCTCCAGTTTCCGGCCCCGCTCTCCCCAGTTCCCCTGGTCCTCGTGCCCACTGTCTTCTCCTCACCCGAGGCGCGGCGACAGACAGCAGCACTAGAGAGTGGAGCTGGGGCCCCGGCAGAGCCTTTAGCCCTGCCCCTCATCCTGCAGGTGAGGAAACAGGCGTGTGGGCTCGCTGTTGCAGCACACAGAGCGGATGTGCCCCATCGGGGCTGAGGGTCAGGCCCCTGGCTCTGGTTCCAGGGCCCCTCCCTGACTCTGCCATCACCTTGAGATCATGGAAGGCTGTGCTAGGACGTGGCCCCTTTGTCATGGTAAATTATGTGGTGATGGGACCACTTGGGGGCTCTGGTTCTTGGTGAGGTTAAGGGGCTCCAGCACCCAGAGACTGTGGTGGGCACATCTGCAGAGCACAGACAGACTTCCCGTGTCCCCTGGCCCTGGGCCGGGGCTGCCTCAGAGCCCTCTCTCTGCCTGCCCGGGCAAGCACCATCCCAGGCAGGGCCGGGCGCTGAGCAGGGGTCCAGGGGGTGCCCAATGCAGGCCCGGCTGAGGGGGGACTTTTCTGTCTTTGGGGGGGCAGGGAGACTCGGCCAAGCCGACCTCACCGGGGCCCCGCCCATACAGGTGTTCCATACTTCGGGGGGAGTCTTCAAGGTGGCCCAGCCTGTCCCGTGATCATCCCGAGGGAGTTGTACGGGCCAGGAAGGGCACCGCCTCCCCTGAGTGTCTCCCCTCTTGGTCACCCACCCACCATGGCAGTTCCTAAGCCCCAGTGGCATGTCACCCTATCACTGAGCTTCAAACCTGAGTGCGAGTGGGCTCCAGAGTGTTCCTTGAAAGCAGAGGGTGTGGCGAGCATTCCCCAGGCGACTGTAGTAAAGGCTTCACAGTCAAGGGCACGGGGTGGGCGCTCAGCAAACCGTGGTGATGGCGGGGTGGGGCGCACCGAGCAGGAGAGATCCAGCGCTGGCCGTGAACCCGCGCCCCGGGCAAGCAGCACATCCAATCAACGAGGTGGAGCTTCTGCAGACGCTCCCAAACACCACCTCTTGTGCAGGCACTGGAGTGAGAGGGAAGCAGACTTCCATTTGGCGCCCAGGGCGTGCACGGCGGTAGGGGGCCGGCACCTAAATAGACACCGCCATACTGCCCACTAGGTGCAAAAAGCAAGGTACACGCCAGGACAGGGGGGCCCAGAAGGAGAAGTAAGATGGGGAAAGGCTCCAAAGAGCCGTGGGAACTAGGCCCAGGCCTGCAGGAAGACGACCCACTGACACTGCAGGCTGGGAGGCCAGCAGGAAGAGGAGGCCCCCACAGACATCCAGGCAAGACGTGATGAGATGTATCAGGGTGGCGAGTGGAACCAGGTATAATGCGCGCGGGGCAGGACTGGTCGTCCATGGTGAGAGGGCCCTTCCTGCTCAAGGACGGCCTGTCTCACCTGCTCCCCAGACTAACAGATACGGCCAATAACTTGGAGAAAAGGATTTTAAAACAAGGAGGAAGCTGAAAAAAGACTGCAGACAGAAGAAGCCAGTTGCCGAGCCTCCCCTAATCTGCTGGCTACACCATAAGCACACAGCGGAGGCTCTGCCCTGAGCCTCGGGTGACCTGGGTGACCTTGGGTTTGACAGCAAGTGCACCGGTAACCTGGGACAGGTAACCTGCTCCAGGGACAGGGAAGGCAGCTGATGGAGACCCGAGCTGGAGCAGGGCCAGCCTCCTGCTGGCTCCTCCCGAGTCCCTTTCCTAGAATGGGCGTAGGTCCTTTAATCAGATATACAGCCTGAGAAAATTCCCAGGAAGGCAGAGAACAGCTGGCTCCACGATCACCACCATTGACCTCGTGTGTGTCGCAGGGGCCAGCGGTAAAGCCAGGTAAGAATCACGGGGCTGGAGAAACACGAAACGTAGCCAATATTCAATTCATGAATCACTTGGTTATGGCACACAAACAGCACACAACACAGCTTAGTCAGAGTAGGGAAAATAGGAAAGGTGGTAAATGAACCACCCCAAGGAGTAGGGAAGGAGGCATCTCGGCACGAGCAGAGGTCCTGGTCCTGCCACAGGTATCCAGACAAGCATGAGTGGGAAGTCGCCCTCTGCTCTGACAGGGCCTTGGGCAGCGACCACCTGCAACAGCTCAGCACCTTGGGATCGGGTCCTCCAGCAGAGAGCCTTCTAGTCGCTGGGCTCAGTGTCTCTTTTCAAGGAGTGGGTCAGGAGGTGTAACAGTTACACCCAGGGTACCTTGTCTCTATCAGTTGCTCCTTCAGTTCTAGTGATGTATGTTACCCATCAAATTTCTTATCTAAAGTACCACTCAGTTTATCACTCTAAGACACTCGCAGTCCTACAGCGGACGTTCCAAGACAGCTAATATGGAAGTTCACACTGGCCACTGTGACTCTGTTTTGAACTATTTAAATAGCTTAAATCCTATATGTTTCACACAAGGTAAGTAGGAATCGTAGCACAGAAGAAATCACATCATAACACCTTGGCTACTTATCAGTGTGGCTACGGAGCCTCCACTTCGGGTCCCCACTGGGGAGTCCAAGCTCAGCCCCACACATCCTTGACCTTAAGGTACCGCCTGTGAGATGGATGGGGAGATTAGGGCTCTCCATTGTTGCTCTGGGGGACACTTGCAGTGTCTATGTGGCCCCGGCAGATCTGAAATCCAGATTTCAGCAGCTGCGTGGGGCCAGCTTGATTAGACTTTGTTCTTTTTTGTCTTTTAAATAACAGAGGTGGTGCATTTTTCAGAATGCATATGAATACGGCCTTTGGAACAATGAAAATACACCCCATTCATAGTCAGTTTGTTAACATAAAGCTCAGGGGGACATTCAGTCTGGTTGGAAGCAATAGGAAAAGGCACTGAGCCAGCAGTCAGGGCTCCAGTCAAGCCTGGTGACCTTGGGCAAGGACTTTCCACCTCTCTGGGTCTCAGCTTTCTCATCTGTAAAATGGAACGGAAGGCTCCATCCTTAAGTCAGGGAGCTGTAAGATGAGGGAGGCACCTTAGGGAGTATGGCCACAGTCTGACCCCAGACTCAAAACTACCAGAAGGCAGCAGGCACACAAAGCAGTGCTTGTTAGGATGAGCTTCAGACCCACCCAACTCAGGCCCTGCCTGCTCACCCCAAGGTGCAGGAAGCTGGGCATCCAAGGGCTCACGGGACTAGCTGAGGCAGCTCCAGGAGTGCCATGGTTGCACCAACCAGCCTGCAAACCAGAATCAACTGGGAGCGTAAAAAAAAGATGGTGGGGGGGGGGGGGGGCTTGTCCCAGGCCCCACCCTGACCAATTCAAGAACAGGCCCACGTACAGGCCTTCTCCCGGTGCAGCTGGGTGAAGCTCCCCCAGGAAACAGTATTTCCTGAATCTTCTAAAGGCGAGTCTTCTCATCCCAGGCTTCCAAGTGAACTAATTCCTTATTCTCCAAGGGAATTTATTAATTTTGTGTTTTCACCTAGATGATAATCTATTTTTTTTCAGTCAGTTACAGAGACAAGGTTTTCTCTTTGTTGTGGTAATTTGCAGTAACAGTTTTGTTTCCTAAAGGGGGGGGGGGGGGGGTGGGGCTTGTCCCAGGCCCCACCCTGACCAATTCAAGAACAGGCCCACGTACAGGCCTTCTCCCGGTGCAGCTGGGTGAAGCTCCCCCAGGAAACAGTATTTCCTGAATCTTCTAAAGGCGAGTCTTCTCATCCCAGGCTTCCAAGTGAACTAATTCCTTATTCTCCAAGGGAATTTATTAATTTTGTGTTTTCACCTAGATGATAATCTATTTTTTTTCAGTCAGTTACAGAGACAAGGTTTTCTCTTTGTTGTGGTAATTTGCAGTAACAGTTTTGTTTCCTAAATTGATGTGCAATGAAATGATGTTAATGGGAACGTCCGGGGGGCGGGTGAAAACTTTTAGTGAGGAAGGTGTCCTTCTATTTACTCAGGCCTGAGAAACCTTGGAGAGTATGGTCTGGGACTGAAAATGTGGAAGACATGTCCAGTGTCACAGGCTTTGAGAGCAGAGAGTTGGCTTTGGGACCTGGAACAGAAGAGCAAATGTGGCCAGAGAGGAGCAGGGAGGGATGGGGCAGGAACGAGCCTCGGGGGTGGGAGCGGGGACCCCAGGGGGCTCCTCAGTGGGGAGATACAGCTGACATCCCTGGCAGCAGAAGCCACAGGTGCAAAAGCTCAGGAGAAGAAAAGAACAGGTGTATTCCAGAACTGTGTGTCCTTCCATCTAAGCACTTGTAGGGTGGGAGGGCATCAGGGAAGAGCAGAAATGAAGCTGGGTGAGGCCACGTGGTGGCCATGTTAATTTTCTCGGGCTGCCATAACAAAGTACCACATACGGTGTGGCTTAAACAATAGAAACTTATGATCTCACAATTTTGGAGGCTGGAGAGCCCAGGACCAAGCTGTCACAGGTTCGGGTCCTTTCGGCAGCTGTGAGGGAGACCCTGTCCATGCCTCTCTCCTTTTGGTGGTTGCTGGTGACCTTTGCCATTTCTTGGCTTGTAGAATTATTGCCCAAATCTCTTCGTTCATGTTCATGTGGCTTCTCCCCCTGTGCCTGTCTCTGTATCCAAAGTTCCCCTTTTTATCCGGATACCAGTCATACTGGATTAGGACCCACTCGAATGGCCTCATTTTACCTCTGTAAAAACCGTAACTCCAAAAGGTCACGTTCTGAAGTCCTAGGATTTAGGACTCCATCATATCTTTTTGTGAAGAACCCAACCCAACCTATAACAGTGGCCAACCTCGCATGTCCGGCTTAGGAGCTTGGACTCCACTTAAACTGGATCCCCCTCCACCGGATACCCGCAAACTATTCTCTTTAGGTAGAATTACGTAAATCACGTAGCCCTGGTACAAGCCCTCTTCAGTGTGCTGTTCCTTCTTAGCTTGTTCAATCAGTTGAAATTGTATTTCTTTTAGGCAATCAGTGGCTGTGCCCCAAGGGACCATCAATTCCATGAGGGCAGGGCAGCAGGATACTCTGTTCCCTCCCTGTTACACCCTCAAGGCTGGAAGAGCATCCAGCACGCTCTGGCCACATAAAAATGAACACGAAAGAGTGAACAAACATGTGAAACACGCATCTGAGGGTGTCAAGGAGCCACCCACGGGATTAGAGCTGGGAGGAAACTCTGGGGGAGGCTGATGTGGTGCCCTAGAGAGACGTGATGCCAGCCCCTCGAGGGCGAGGGGAGGGAACAGATAAAAGAGGTAATGAAGGTAAGGAATGAACAGGTCTCAATAGGCCTCAGGGTGCAGGAGAAGGAGAGCCCAAGCCACCCCCTCCCCTGGGCAGCGGCTGCGCCAGCTGGCAAGGCTCCCCAGGCTCTGACCCTGCCACTTGCCTACATGCGGCCAGTGAATGACTTTTCCCACAGGGGCTGGCCTTCCCTTCCCTCCCAGGGCAGACAGCTGGCAGGACCTCAGAACCTCAGGCCCCCAGAGAGGAAGGAGGAACTGAGCTGCCCCTGCCATGGGCAGCCAACTGGGAGGTGGCATGGGGCCCTGCCTTGGGTCACCTGTCACAGAGACCAGGCAGGCTCGGGACTGTTTGAGAGCACCCAGTGGGTCTGCCCCCAGCCACTGGTGACTGTGGCAGGGGCGCCCAGCCCCGTGGGGGGCAGCTTGGTGCAGGAACAGTGTTCCTAAATCCACCGAGATTCCCCCCATTTACAGGGCAGCAAACTGAGGCCTTCAGAAGGAGAGAGCAGCTGCACAGTAGGAGGTGGCGCCTAAAATCAAGGCCTCCTCCTCCATTCACCCCAACTAAGCCCCTTACTTTCAGGGCCTCTGTTGCCTTGGCTGTAGAATGGGAATAAAAAAGGCGCTCTAGGAGCTACGATTTGATCGCTGCCATTTTCTCTCAAGACACCTTTTGAACCAACACCACCTATTTCTCTTCTGATATTCAGCTCTCTCACGCCCTCAACACCTCTTCCAGAGATTGTATTCCCGAGATGTGTTTGTTCAGCTTATTTCTCATTATCTTAGGTATTGTCACCTCTTGGATCATTCCTTATCCACTTTGAAAGAGGGGTTTAGATGCTGTGCTCCTTCAGGGTGACTCTTGCTTGAATTGAAAGGTGAATCCTTTCTCTAGGTTGCAGTTTCCAAAATTTCCTGTGGGATCCCAGATTTAAAAACGACCTTAGAAGTACATTGCTTAAGTCACCCCTCATCTGATGCTTGGCTTCTGTCCATGTCTGCTCAGTCACAATGTCATCCAGGTAAGGCAGGGGTCATGCCCCACCAGCAACGGCCTATCCTGCTTCCCAGTGATTCTGACCTTTAGAAAGCTTTTCCTCATATTGAGCAAATCTGCCTCAGTGGGTCCCCTGAGGACAGGGGTGACCATGACCTGCCCTTGGCATTTAGAACAGAGCCTGGTGACCTGGAAATAACAAGAATGGCTTCTTGCCTAAATGAACTATAACCCTCCCCTTTCTTTCCAGCTCTGCCCTCCCAGGTGACTGTTGACCAGATGAAACACCACTGGCCACTCAGGTGAGAAGTTTTCCCAGATTCCTTGACCAGTCTGTAGCTGGAACCAGGAGAGCATAGACAATGGGAACCACAGATTATCTGAAAGTGTCTCACTAAATCTTTGTCAAAAATGACAGTCAGGGCTTCCCTGGTGGCGCAGTGGTTGAGAGTCCTCCTGTCGATGCGGGGGACACGGGTTCGTGCCCCGGTCCGGGAAGATCCCACATGCCGCGGAGCGGCTGGGCCCGTGAGCCATGGCCGCTGAGCCTGCGCGTCCGGAGCCTGTGCTCCGCAACGGGAGAGGCCACAGCAGTGAGAGGCCCGTGTAC
>NW_006797481.1:4979768-4992693 GCF_000442215.2 Lipotes vexillifer | reverse complement strand
CCGTTACCCCCCCAAAAAAAAAAAAAAAAAAAAAAATCAAGTCACAGAAAGGCTTGGCTGCTATTAGTATGGGTGGTGAAACCAAACAACTACACAATCCAAACCCTTTCCCAACGAGGACGGAAATGTCCTCATTAGGAATATAGAGTCAGGAAAGGGTGGTGCCCAAGGCCCAGCTAACCCACCAGATGGACCACAGGCCTCTGAACCACTGCGACCAACCTCTCTCAGGGGATGTCCAGTGGCTAGACGCACCTGCCGGGGCCCCAGTGACAAAAGACGGCCCAGTCCAAGGGCTTATCCAAGGGACTGTTTACAGAACTATGGACAGGGTTAAGGGAATCCACTAGGGGTACTAAATCACCAGGGATGTAGCAGCAGCTGGGAGCTCTAACTTCCCTGGAATCTGAAGCTTGGAGGGAGGAAGCTGTCGTGAGAGTCTGGAAGGAGCTGGGGCCAGGGGAGGAGCTGCTTGAGAGGGGCTGCAGCTGTCAGGAGAGAAGTGCAGCCATCACCCGACCACAGCACAGGAAGGAGGGAGCCTGGGGAAGAAATACCCCGACCTCTGCCTCCTCCCACCTCCTTCCCATTGACCGAACCCAACCAGGAGGTCGAGGGCAAGTGGTGCAGGGAGGCTGTGCAGAGAGACGGCTTCCAGGGCACAGAGCAGGGAGGAGAGGGTGGCAGAGATCTGGATGTTATCCAGCTCACCATCAGCTTCCAATGCCCCGCCCTTTCATCCAGCGGCTCTTTAGTGGCCATCTAGTACTTGTCAGGCGCTGCCCTAAGCTCCGGTGACACATAAATGATTGTACAGACCTTGACCCTGCCACCAAAGCAAGGTCTAAACAAATAATCACTGAAATGTAATTACTGATTGGGATACATTCCGTGGAAGAAAAACTAAGGAACGTGCTAAGAGATGTAAAGGAAGGTCTGGTTTCTCCACGGGCACTGGAGAAGGCTTCTTTGAAGATGTCACATTTAAGCTGAGCCCTGAGCGATAACTTCAGTTTAGGCGGGGAAAGACTGAGGGCAGTGTGTTCCAGGAAGAATAAACAGAATATGCAAAGACTCCAAGATGGGCAGTTTCAACCGACTACACACAGCCCGTGTGCCTGGAGTTCAATGAGTGAGACTCAAGGTGAGGGAGGGGAGAGAGGCATGGTCCAGGTAACGCTGCACCCTGGTGAGGAGTTTGTATGTTTTCCCAAGGGTGGTGGGCAGCCACCGGCCCCATGTCATGGGTCCAGGGCTTCCATTCAGCTTCCTCATACTGCCATTCCAGGCTCCCCAGTAGGGTCCTTGATGAGCATGAGTGTCAGGCCTTGGACTAACCTCCTTCCTCAGCTGCAGGACACCGCCAGGAGCTGTGGGGTGGCAACACTGGGCTTTGGGGTCATTGAGGCATAGGTGACCCCACTCCGGTTCATCATCACTTTACCAGTTCCACAAACCTTGACTTTTCTTAAGCCCACTTGAGATAAGGAAGTCCATTCCTGGGCTTCCCTCAGCACCACCCTGCTCACCTCCAGCCTCAGAGTTCTCAGAAGGGAAGTTCACAAAAAAAGAAGCCATTTTCTACACTTGAAACCCTCCGGAAATTGCTGGCAACCTTAGTGCTTCTGGGATTGATTGAAGGGCAGGAGTAGAATATGGAGCAACTGGAACTCTCACCCAGCTGCCGACGGGAGTTCATGCAGGTGCAGTCGCTGTTGGAAAGTGTTTGGCAGCAGCTCCTAAAGCTAAGCACGCACACACCCCAGGACCCGGCAATGCTACCTCTGGGGACAAACCTGAGAGAAACGAGTGCAAGTCTAACAAAAGACAGGTGCTAGACTAGAAAGTTCCCAGCAGCATCGTCCATAACAGTCCCAAACCAGAAAGAACCCACGTGTCCACCAAGGCAGAATGGATACACCAACTGTGATAGATTCACACAGAAATGTACCATATAACGCAGCGATAAAGAGGAACCAACTACTGATACATGGAACAACATGGATGAATCTCAAAACCGTGTTGTGTGAAAGAAGCAAGCCTCTAACCAGCACATACTGTATCATTCCACTTATATGCAATCCCAGAAGAGACCAAACTAATCTATGGTGATAGAAGTCGGAGCATGGCTATGCGGGTGGTGGTACAGGGATCAGCAGAGATACTTCTGGCTGCTGGAAATGCTTTTCGATCTGGGGCGTATACACAGGGGTATACATTTGTCAAAACTCATTAAACTGTACTCAAGTTTTCAACTTAAGATTTATACACTTTGGAGCATCTAAATTATATGTCAATTTTAAAAATAGCTGGGAAGCACCTGGCTTTCACCCCTCAGCCCTGAAGGAAAGCAAACACTTCCATCTTTCTTATCCCCGGGTCATAAACTATATTGTTTCCTAACAACGCTGTATCTGAACAGTGTTTACTTGACTCTTTTGAGTGCCTCCACCAGCAGGGTTTTTACGACTCTGTCTCTCATCTGGAAGGATGCTCTGCACCCACCTCACCCAAAGTAACCAAGGGCTATCTTCATAAACAAACGCTTCCACTAAACAGATGCTTCCACTGAACAGATGCTTTGGACTGCCCACTCCTGCACGGCTCTGCCAGTGTCTGCAGGGCAATGAGATGAGTTTGGGCTTCCTGTTTCCAAGAGGATTTGAGTGGGTGGCACTACAGCTTGGAGTTTCCCTGTTATCACCTGGGGAACACGATCTTTTGGCAACTGTACCTGTAAATTCAGATTAACAGAGCCCTTTGCCATCCCATAAAGTCAGTTTCCCTTTCCTCAAATGTCACTTTATAAACAGTCCTGCTCCCCAGCTGAGCTGGCTTTATGTGTTTATGATAACCTAGGTTCAAACCTGG
The DNA here is from genome assembly GCF_000442215.2 of Lipotes vexillifer. Lineage (NCBI taxonomy): Eukaryota > Metazoa > Chordata > Mammalia > Artiodactyla > Lipotidae > Lipotes > Lipotes vexillifer. The sequence goes on along the minus strand of NW_006797481.1, from coordinate 4,989,822 downwards.
CATGTACAAAGCCCTATCTATCCCCCACCCCTGTCCTTTTCTGAGGAATCCAAAGGATAAAATCTGGTTATAAAAGGCCATGGCCAACCTGCTGGGCTGCAGGTGGAAGCTCTGCGGCCACACAGTAAGTCACAGCCCCACACGGGCAGGGAGCCGGGTAGGGGTAGGGCTGCCAGGGGGACGTGGCCCAGAACAGGGGAGCACAGCAGTGCAAAGACCCTGAGTCCAGGGTCCGAGAGAGGCACTGCCCAACTCCCTGTGTGCAGGGAGGCCTCAGCCTCAGGGTCCCCACCTCGAGGGAGGGCCCCATGTGTGCTGAGGGCCGCCTGCCCTGTCCTCCAGCCTCGTGCCTGTGCGTCTGGTGTCCGTGAGTGTCTCTGTCTTCATCCCCGAAGATGCTGCCCTCTTGGACCATCGGCCTTCTCCTGCTGGCCACAGTCAGAGGTGAGAATGCTGTCACCATCCCTTTGGTGACCGTGCCTGGGCTGGCCTTTGGGTGAGACAGACAGAGGCATCCTCATCATCTTCTCCCTAATTAATAGCATCATCATTATTGCATGAAACAGCGATCGCTACCAGTCGGGGAGTGATGACTCTGTGGTAGAGACAGGGCACCGTGCTCAACAAGGATGATCCCAGCATTGCCCAGCTTGGTTCCCGTCCTCCTGCAAAGGCTCCAGTGGCCGGAGCAGGTGGCGGAGGTGGCAGGCAGCTGGGCCAGGTGGAGAGTGGGACGTTCTCATCAGGTCCCCAATACCCTCAGTCCCTAGGCATGGACAAGTGCACGTCAGCAGACTAAAATCTTGTGGACGTGTCCCTCTGTGAACTCCCGTCCAGCCCGGCGTCCTGCCCAGAGGAGATGCAGACACCCACGTTCTACTTGTCCTGAAAGCTCCCTTGTTACCAAAACCCCCTTGAGCCCGAATCTGCTTATGCCCATCCCCCCACCTCCTCACCCGTGCACCTCGCAGGTGTACCTCACAGGTGCTCTCTTTCCCACACTGCCAGGTCTTCTCACCTCCTCTCCCATCAGTCAGAACCCCTCACTGCCTGGCTCGGGCCCCCAAACCCTGCTGAGCACGGTCTCCCCGAGAACAGACGTGGCCTCCTCCAGTCCCTGCAGGGGCTTTCTTCTGCATCCGGCCCCTTTCCCCTTGCCTCCTCGGCTTGTCCCCAGCCCCCTCTTGCCTTTCTGGAATTCCACCCCAGCCATGCAGCCAGACCCAGCCCCCGACAGAAGAGCCCGGGTGGGGTCTGGCTGTTCCTCAGGCCTTTCCACCCCCTCTTGGTCTCCTTTGCTGATCTGCTGCTTCCTCCTGCCCCAGACACGGGCGTTCCCAAAGGTCACTCCAGGTGCCCTCCTCATGTGTCTGTTCCTCAGGACTGCCCCCTTGTCCAGTCCCCAGCAGCACAGCCCCAGTCCTCCCAAGTTCCAGGCAGCTGCACCAGGGCCTCCCACCATGCCTCAAACTCACTTGTCCCCCACCAGGCTTGGCGAGCACCCCCTGCCCCATCTCCCCACCTCTTCCTTAACTTCCTCTGCCATCAGGTCGGGAGGCCTCTCCCCTCTCCAGGCCCACAGCCCTGCCCCCAGGCTGCCCCACCTCTGAGCCACTTACACTTGACTCCCACCCCAGTCACCGGCTCAGCACCCCCAGCACCTCCCCACTACCCACCTAATGCCCAGGTATCTTAACCTGGCATCGAAGCCCCTGCACTTACCATCTGAAGCCAAGGTTGCTTTAGCCTCCTGTGGCCTTTCCTGTGGGACTGTTCCCTCTTCCCAGAATGAATTCAACGTTGTCATTATTCCTTCCCAGTCAGATTTCCTCTCTTTCAGGGCCGGGTTTCGATCTGATTTGTCTCTATGGCTCCCCAGTTCCTACTTTTATTCCCAGTTAAGCTTCTCGGGTTTAAGTCGTGGCTCCACCACTGGCTGTGGCCTTGGGTAGCTGACTTTTCATCTCCGTGCCTTGGGGTCTTCTTCTGTCAAATAAAGGTAATATTCCTTCCTTCCTCATGGACTGTTTGGAGGCCAATACTGGTAAAACACTAGTGTGGTATCTGGCACATAGTAAACAACAAGTATTAACTATTACCAGTTTTTGAATGAATGACTAATAATTGGCTCCATCAGTTGAGGAAGCCTAAGAGAGAAAATCCATTGTAATCCTCTGGATTTGAAATTATGTCACCCCTGGTTATACTGGGGGTGACATAATTGTGAAAATATGTCATGGACTAGAGAAAGGACCCTCAGATTTAGATGGGGTTATTTAGGTCATCAACTGCATGTACTGAGCCCCTACTGTACACAGTATGATGCAAAAATAAATTCTCCCTGTTCTTAAGACATTTACCTTTTCAAAGAACAACAGGGAAATCTAAAATGGCAGAGAATCATTTGGAAAAAACAAAGGTGCATAGAAGGGTGACGTGAAGACATGTAGACTGGACAGATGCCCAGGAATGCCTACTGTGTGCACGGCCTTTGCTGGATGTAAGAGAGACTCAAGACTCATCGAGTAGCATCTCTGTGCTACGACATTCGTAGACACTTGATAAATACCTGATGGTTGATGAGTGGACGTAAAGGGCCATCTGGGAGTTTCCTGCAAGAGGTAGTTTTAAGGCTGAAGGTTCCCAGGAATTCTCAGTGATTCCCCAACTTGCCTGATGAACAGGGGCACTTATTAAATATGCTGTTTCTCGGGCCCCACCCCAGACCCTCTGAATCAGAATCTCTGAGGGAGGGGCCTGGGAGTGTGTATATGCTCATGCACCCTCAGCCCCCAGGTGGTTCTTATCACCACAGAGGTCTGAGGAACACTGACAGCAAAGATAAAGATGAGCATCGGCCTTCACCAGCCCTGAGCTGTACCCTGAGGAGTCCTCCCGAGTAGCTGAGATGACGTTGCTCCTTCTCAGAACCTCACAAGTGTCCTGTTTGTTCCTCTTCCTGCCCCAGGAAAGGAGATCTGCTACAAACCTTTCGGCTGCTTTTCTGATGAAAAACCATGGGCCAGGATCTTTCAGCGGCCTTTAAAGTTATCTCCCTGGTCTCCCAAGGACATTGACACCCACTTTCTTCTGTATACAAATGAGAATCCAAATAACTACCAAGTAAGAGGGGCATAGAATGACCGCATGGTGGGGGATTTGGGCGCCCACACTGGAGCCTTCACATGGTTGTCTGAGGAATAATTCACTGCCTTGGAACTTTTCACATGACGCTCCCTCACCAGTGTTAGACTTAGAGCCATCTTAGCTCTCGGGATCATAAATCCCTTCGAGTATCTGATGAAATCTATGGGCGCCAACCCGGAAACTGACACATTCACACACTTGTGCACAGGACTGCAGGGCTTCCCAGGATTAGAACCCTGTTTGGGGAGGAAGGGGGTGTGAGCAGCTCTTATGGAGAAACCCAGACCTATGTATCCCCGAGAGGGTCTGGTTTCTTTCCGAACCAGGCAGTGGAGGGAGCGTAGCCCCTCAGAGGGTAGGGATCGGGGGATGTAAATCCTTCCTCAGTAGCTAGAAGGGGAACCGGGGACATTTAATGACAAAGGAGAAATTTAGGGACCCTTGGAGCAATCTTCAGTTCCCAGAAGGCCTGCCAGGTGGAGGCCAGCAGGCTTCCTCCAGGTGCTCAGAAGTGAAACTTGCTCAGAACTCAAGCAGCTCAGAGCTCTGGCCCCAAACCAAGTTTGAGAGAGCAGGGTGTCTGTCTATAGGTCCCCGAGGTCACCTAGTGTTGGATTCTAGGTGACAAACTACCCACCCAGGGTCCCCATTTAAAAAGATAAATTTTTTAAATAAAATATATTTTCTGCAAAAAAAAAAAAAAAATCCTGAGAAGGGACTCATAGGCTTCCCCAGATGGCCAAAGAGGTCCTGGCACAGGAAAGCTGAGGAACCCCTGGGCCAGAAGCATCAGGCATGAGGGGAGATGCACCTCAACGGAGCAGGAAGGGTTAAATGCATAAAATAAAAAACACTGGATTAAAAAGGACACTAATTATACTGGAAAACAGTTATCAGAACATTTAAAAAGATAAATATGGGATATAGTAATATGTGTGCTGCTTTATTATCTCACTAAATAACAAGGTCTAGGGGTTGGTCTAATAACTTCTGTAATTTTAAATAGTAATGAGTACAGATGATATTTTTAAATATCTATAACAACTGTGATATAAAATGAAAATATCTGCCACCTCTACTGGTGACAGTGTATTGCCAAGTCTGCTATGTTTGTTGCTCAATTTCACAATTAACAAAAATGCTATATTTCAGTATAGAAAAATCAATAAACTTGGACGTTCTGAATTCTATCCTCCAACCCTAAGTCAGGAACTCCTGCTCTAGTCTCACCCAACTTCTTGGGAGTTGAATCTGTCACCTTGGTCTTACAGGAATGGGCTCTAGTGGGTCTGTGGCTTGGAAAGGCCAACGTTCAAATTCATCTTTTCTAACTTAACCAGGAGATCAATGTCACTGACCTAGCCACCATCGAGGCTTCAAACTTCCAGCTGGACCGCAAGACACGCTTCATCATCCACGGCTTCCTGAACAATGGGGAGGACAGATGGATAACTGACCTGTGCAAGGTAGGCATTCACCCTCCTCACCTGGTGAGAGCAGCGCCCAGCACATGGAGTCAAACGCCACATCCCCTGAGGCTGGGAAAGGATAACCTCCCAGGAGAGACGGGTCCATCCTAAAACCACTGAGGAAAACTCGGGTTCTCATGGGCACCCAATGTCAAGGTCTCCCAACCCACGAACCTCTAGTCAAACATCTCCTTATGAGGCTGAAAAGACCCAGAGTCCAATCAGAAAGTCCCAGAGGTGGAGACAACAGCAAATTACCTGGCGTTTGTCTCTGATGGTTTATATAAAACCCTTGTATGTCATAAAAAATACTTTACCCCCCGCAGCACTACTATCCAAAAGCGTTTTCTGTGATGATGGAAATGTTCTATATCTGAACTACCCGGATCAGGAGCCACTGGCCACCTGTGCTTACTGAGTACTTGACTTGTGGTTAGTGTGACCAAAGAACTGAATTTTAAATTTTATTTCATTTTAATTAATTGTAAAGAGCCACATGTGGCTCGTGGCCACAGTATTGGACAGTGCAGCTCTATAGTGATCATGAATATTAGTAATGAATTATTATTCATACCATCCATTTCCTGAGCACTTACTGTGAGTCTGGCATTGTGCTAATCATTCCACAGTCCTCGTCCCGTTTAACCCTCCCAGCCACGCTGTGAGGCAGGCACAGTTATGGTTCTCATTTTATAGATGAAGAAATTGAGGCAAAGAAAAGTTCAGTACTTGCCCAAAGTTGAATCCAGAGGTGGAATGCGAAACGAGGTCTTCTGTCCACAAGACACCACAATCCTGTGTGTCTACAGCTTTAGCTTGTAGGAGATGCCCATGGCACGGCTCTTAGAGGCTTAAGCTGCACTGGGATAAGACCTCGAGCAGCTTCTGCCGGAGCGCTCTTTGTTCCTCTTGGTCTGGGGTTTCACACGTGCCTCCTGAGTTCCAGAGGGAGGCTATGCGGACCTGGAAACTGGAGAGCCGAGGGTATGTGGTCCACCATGATGCCTTGACCCCCCCAGCCAACCACTCTCAACTTCAAAATGCAGTCCAGGACCTCCCCAAATGAACAATGGATATAGTGTAGCCCTTTCGGATGTTTCTTCCCCCCACCCCCGCAAGGGACCAGTATCTGTGCTTGGGTCACACTACATGATACAAAAGATACATGTATCCGGGAGAGTTGTCTCCTACCTCGGTCTAAATTTCATCTTATTAAACTTGTCCCTCAATACTTTATATCTCCCATCAAAGCATTTTTGGGAATATAAAAGCAGCCTCTCTGTGGCTTCAACTATCTAGTATAAGGGTCTGCAAACTTTCCCGTAGAAAAGCAGGTAATAAATATTGTAGCATTTGTGGGTCATATGGTTTCAGCTCATATGGCTTCTGTTGTAGCTATGAGGCAGAGATGAACAATATGTAAACAAATGGGTGTGGCTGTTTGCAATAAAACTTCATAAAAGCAGTTAGCAAACTACTACCCGAGTGGATTTGGCCCTCGGGTAGTAGTTTGCTAACCCTTGACCTCGTAAGTCATCTTTCTGACCTGGTTGTGTCAATGACCATCTGTAAAACCTTAGACAAGTCACTCTGTTCCAAGCCTCAGTTTCCACATCTGCTAAGTGGGAGTAAGTATACCCAGTTCACAGCACTGTGGTGCAGATCAGGACGAGTGTGAAGAATGTTAAAGCTCTGACACAAGCTAGATGCTTGACGGTTGTGAATTCCTATCTCTGGAGCGTGCAACCCGTGGCTGTTAATAAACTGGTTTCTCCCGCATGTTTGTCTTTCCCAGAAAATGTTTAAAGTGGAGAAGGTGAACTGCATGTGCGTGGACTGGAAGCGCGGGGCCCGGACAGGATACACGCAAGCTGTCCACAACACTCGGGTCGTGGGAGCGCAGATAGCTTACTTAATACAAGGGCTGTCGGTAAACCCCTGCCTGGGCCACATCCTGTGGGTAGGGGGCAGGGAGAGGGGCAGGCCAGGACCCCGTGGCACCCAGGGGCAGCCTGGGGACCCATGGGTAGAGGCAGAGCCTGAAAGCCGGGAGCCCAGAAAGGGCCTTTGCTACATGAAGCTGCAAACTTCTTTCCTCCGGGGTTGTCCTGAAGATCCCTAGCTGCGGGGCCTGAGGCAGACTAACCTCTTCAAGCCTCAGTCTCCCCTTTTGAAATAAGCCTTCCTTGCAGGCTGTTCTGGGAATTGTAGAGCAGGCTGGGCTGCCCTGAAGTTCTCAGCCCAGATGAGTCTTCGCTCTCAGGGAAGGTCCCTTATAGCCTCCAGGAAGGTCGAGTCTGGAGAACCCCAGAGCCGGGCCCATTACCACGTTCTGCACTGGCCCAGCCCCTGCCGGGGACGAGGGGAGGGAGGTCCGCGGTGGGCTGTGTGTGGGAGGCGGCAGAGCACTGCCAGTCCGGCCCGGGCGGCCTGCAGGTGACCCCCGTTACCCCGCGCGCCAGCCGGACCCCGGGACCTGCAGGCTGTGGCCAGCCAGGGGCCGGGTCGCGCTGTCCTAGGCGGTGGCCTGAAGCCGGGGGTCTTTCCTCCCGAGTTTCCAGCCTGGGCCCTGCCCCGATCCCCGATCCCCACTCCCCGAGAGCCGGCGCGTCCCCACCCGGTGCTCTGGGACCTGACGCTCCTTCCCTCCGCAGACCCAGCTGGGCTATGGCCCCGAGAACGTGCACCTCATCGGCCACAGCCTGGGCGCGCACACGGCCGCTGAGGCGGGCAGGAGGCTGGGGGGCCGCGTGGGCAGGATCACAGGTAGGGGCGCTGGGCCCGGGGTTGGGGGCGGGCGCCGGCCCACCCAGGGGAGCAGGCGGTGGAAGGAGAGACCCGCGCACTTCCCACGGCCGAGGGCACCCCTTCCGGTCCTCCTGGAACTGGTTTTAGGTGGTGCAGGGGACTTAAAAAATAATTGTTCATATATTTTCATGTGTACTAGAAAATACACGATTGTAAGCAAAAATACATTTATATAAAAAGAAAAATATAACTAACACATCAAACTCATGACTTCAGGGTTATTACTGCTAGAGTATGGCAAAGTTTTTTAAAAAGTGAGCTGATTTTTGAAAAAAATCAATTCATCAGTTCCACAAATATTTATTGAATGTCTTCGCTGTGCCAGGACAGGCAGAAAATGAAAGCGACTAGCTGAGACCTGCCATAGGAGGTGCTCAGTAAAGAATGAATGGAGGAAGGAAGGGAGGAACGAAACACTAGGCAGAATGAATACACAGACATAGACACAGACAACTGTTTGGTGCACCACATCAGTATGTAACTTAGGCAAACTGGTCAAGTCAGCATTTAATGAATGCGTCTGTTGCTCTAGGCACCAGGCTAGGCTTCTGGTGAAGGATAAAGGGTCAATCGTTCATGTTTACCTAGAATTTTTCAGTTTGCAATGTCCTTTCTCTTAGATCTTTCCATGGGATTTTCACAGTAACCCTGCCAGGGGAGTTACTGTTGTTATTCCCACTTTCCAGGTTCAAGGAGGACAGGCACCTGGCCTTGAGCAGCCAGCACTAGATGTAGGTCACCGAGTCCTGAGTGCCCTGCTCCTTCCACCTCCTGCTTCTCTTCGAAGATGAACCGGGCACGGCCCCTCTGCCTCAGGAAATCCACAGTCTAGTGCAGGAGGCAGACAACTAAGTAGGCAAATAAAAGCCAAAGCAGAATTAACTAAAGCAGAAGAATACTATGCAATGACCCGAGAAAGGAGAGGCTACATTCTCCATGAAGAGGTCGTGTTTGAGTGGGTCTTGGAGGGGAGAGAGATTAGGGGAGAATGCGGGGGAGCGAGCAGCAGGCCGGGGGCCATGACCGCAGACGCAGGGGAATGGACCGTGCAGGGCTCGGAGACCGTGGAAGAGCTGGGCCGGGCCCGGGAGCTCAGTCTTGGAGGGCAGTGGCCAAACAGAACGTCTGTGAGGGAAAAAAGGAAAAGGGAGACGAGGGGAGCAAGGGCACCATCCCAATCTTCCATGATGCCAGGCAGTGGGGATTTCTGGATGTTCTGTGACAGGCAACGACCCCACTGGCAGCCTTTCTGTCCCAGCCTCTCTCCCAAGCAGACCAGGAGCTACAGACTCAATTCTCCAAACTATGACTGCTGGGGCGTGGGGTCCTTCGCCCGGGAATCCCCATGGATTTTGTGTGTACAGGGTTTAGATCCTGGGTGGTCTTAGAGTGTGGCCTCCCGGTCCACCTCCCCCTTCTTAGGGCTGGACCCAGCACAGCCATGCTTCCAGGGCACGCCAGAGGTGGTTCGTCTGGACCCGTCCAATGCCATGTTTGTGGATGTGATTCACACGGATTCTGCTCCCACAGTCCCTTTCCTGGGTAAGTTCCTCACCCCACCTCTCAGGGACCAGGGCTGTAACTGATGAGAGCAGGTCCAGGCATGTGCCCCCTGCCACCCTCCCCTGCCTGCACACACATACCACAGGGTGGTATTCAAAATGGTTAACCAACCAGTCAAAATGGGTGTTTGGGCACCAACCAGTCAAAACGGGTGTCAGCCACAAACAGCCAGTTCAGTGCCAGTGATATTAGCCTGAGGCCCCCGGTAGGACAAAAGACTTCTATAAACTGTGGAAGAGGCTCACTCAGTCTCCAAACTCTGCAGCCTTCCCTAGTCTGTCAGTATCCAGAGTGGTAATCATTATTGATGTTTGACCTGTACTTGCAAAAGCAAAGGTAATCTTTGCATTTTTTTTTCTTCTTTTGTCAAAGCTTTGCTTACAGTTTGTTTTGTTGGAGATTAAATATAGCCCTTAATTGAATTCTTCTAAAATTAACATTCTTTTTTCAATATTTTCTTGTATAACCACTCATGAAATGGGCCAATAAAAGGTATGTTTTTGATGATCCTATCACTTATGGAGTGTTTACCATGTGCTGCATTGAACATTTTGCATACATTAGCTCATTAGTCGTTGTAACAACCCTGAAAAGTGGGTATTGTTATTACCATTTCAGAGCTGAGGAAACTGAGGCTCAACAAGGTCAAGTAATTGATCAAGTAATTGTCAAGTAATTGTCAAGATCACAGATATGTAAGAAGAACCAGGATGTGATCACAGGTCTATGTGCTTCAAAATCCAAACCACCTAGCCATTATGCTGTGGTTCTCAATATAACAACAAAGTTTATGTGGTCTCAGTGTAACACTATAATGTAGAAACCAAAATTTTAAAATGAATAAAGTAATAAAAAGTGCACCAGCCCTGCCCTGACATGTATCTTCTGGTGCATAATGGTATCAGGACACCGATGATGGTATCGTTGTTGTTCAGGGCCTCCCCAAGACAGACAGACACAAATACACATGTGCCCGCTCACCCAGAGCCTACCTCCTCCCTCATCTTATGTCCTCTGCTCTCTCCTTTCTTTCTTTTTTTTTTTTTTTTTTTTTTTTTTTTTTTCTT
>NW_006797481.1:4976460-4979607 GCF_000442215.2 Lipotes vexillifer | reverse complement strand
TGCGGTACGCGGGCCTCTCGCTGTTGTGGCCTCTCCCGTTGCGGAGCACAGGCTCCGGACGCGCAGGCTCAGCGGCCGTGGCTCAGGGGCCCAGCCGCTCCGCGGCATGTGGGATCTTCCCGGCCCGGGGCACGAACCCGCGTCCCCTGCGTCGGCGGGCGGACTCCCAACCGCTGCGCCACCAGGGAAGCCCCCAGGGAAGCCCTCTCCTCCTTTCTTGTCTTGCCAAGTGCTCATCTGAGAACTTCCGCAGAGCCAGAGACAGGGTGGCTGCACTGTGGGGAGAAGTTGCCAAGAAGGCTCTTGCTCCCATTGGAAGGAGCTGAATGCTCTTCGTGGCCACCACCTGACTCTGGCACCACTTCCCTCCCACTCACCTCTGCTGCCAATGTTTCAGGTTTTGGAATGAGCCAAAAGGTGGGCCACCTGGATTTCTACCCAAATGGAGGAAAGGAAATGCCTGGATGTAAGAAAAATACCTTTTCAACCATCAATGACATAAATGGAATATGGGAAGGTATGTAAATGAGAGAAGCAAGACAGCAGCTGCTCCACTTGGGGAGAAGGCAGGTGGTGTGGTCTGTGCCGGGCATTTTCACAGCAGTGGCACGAGATAGTTACTCTGGTTAGCCCCATTTTACAGACGACGAAATGGGGTCAGAAAAGTGATAAAACTTGCCCAAGCCCACCTTATATTTAAGCCCAATTTCTGGCTGCAAAGCCCGACCCCATGCCCAGCCTGTGCCTTCTCCCCCTTAGCAGGATGCTGAGACGTGGGCTGCACTGGCACATCAGTTAGGACCCAGCTTTGCCTTTGGCCCCCATCCTTCCTTCAGTGCAGTCTCCTTGAAGATCTGCAGAGCATAAGCAAAGATTTGGAGGGTTTTGACTTTCTTGCCATTTGCTATTGTCAGGTGCTAGGGATGGAAAGGGACTGAGCTGGTAAGAAGACTGGGGGAAGGGGGAGGATGGACGTGCCCTGTGGGTTTAAGGGGCACGTGCATGGAGGCGGAGGCCTGGGGGGTCTGGGGGACGAGCCTTGTACGTGTCTCCATTTATCTGAGAGAGCAGGCTCAGTACCCCTAATGTTAGGTGACCTAGAGTACCATCTCCATTAGCCGTCCCTTGTTCTGGCCTGGGGCTATTCTTGTTGCCCCTCCCCTGAGAACAGACTTCACCCTCCTCCCTAAAAGTGGAGGCTTTGAGTCTGTGATCGTCTCATTTTAGTCTTTATTTTTTCTGAGTGGGGAGTTCCCCGAGGCCAGGGGCTGTGGCCTGGGCGATCCGGACTCCTCAGGACCCTGCGCAGGGCCTGGCGCAAAGCAAGCTCTGTGTCCAGCTTGTTACCTTGAGCTGAGCGGCCTTCTGTGGCATTTTAATCTTGCATGTGCTTCATGTGAAAGAGCAGAGTCGATGAAACAATAGCCAACATCCACCGACAGTCGGTGGAGCTTTTCACCTCCTCTCTGCTCAGCACCAGGTAACTCGAGGGAGGGCTCCTTGGCTGATCTGCTTTCTGAAAGAACACCAAAGTCACAGTGAGGGCTGCCCCCTCTCAGATGGGACGAGCAGGGCACACATAATAGGAAGGAGCCCAGGTTTAATTAGAGAGGTGACCGGTCGCTGGAACGTGCTTCTGTTGTGTGCGTACCGAGTCACCCTGGCCTCTGAGGAACAATTACATCCGCTTGCTTCTCTAACATGGAATCCCTGGGCAGCAATTTTGGATGAAAGAGACAGTTAACTTTGAAACAGGTCCTATTGTCTGGTAATGAGTGTGGGGTGGGGTGCGTGGGACTGGGGGCTATGGAGAGCTAATCCCCCAAGCACAAAGGGCAACATTCCTTTCCCCACGGGTGGCAGATGAAGCCCAGCAGACCCCCCAGCAGTGGTCCCCAGGTATGCCAGGGTCACTGTGGATCACTCCATGGGAAGTTTGTACCTAGTAGCTGGAGACAGGAAAAAACAATTTCCCAAACAAGAGGACTTTGGTTTAAAGAGAAAGACAGTAAATAAAATGCAGTGAAAGAGTAGCCAGAGGCCATGGTGACCTTGCTCTCCATTGCTTTTACCTCATGCCTGGAGGAGTAAGAAGGAAGAATTCTCAGCCTGAGACCATAGACAGAAAAGCTTGGTTCACGCGAAAGGTGAGGTATGATATATCTCTAACCAACGCCCCCCACTCCCCTAAGCCTTCGTTATTCATTTACGTTACATGCCTGGCCCCCGAGGATTAGACAGAGGTGCTTGTTAGACATTCTCACTCCCTAACACTTGCCTAGCCCTGAGGGGGACCACCCCAGAAAATGGACAGTGCCGGGGAGAGGAAAGCGACTCCAGCCAACCACCACTACTAAACAAGCCCCCAGCTTTTCTACTTGCCCCAAAGTATGTCAAGGTCAATGACAGAAATTGTGAATTGTGACCAAGGTGTTCAGGGGCACCAACACCCACCTGTGAAATGCAGAGGTGATTCCTCGCTGGGTCAGAATGGTTCGGGCTTCAAAAGTTTAATGCCTCTTGTGAGCGCCCTTGGCCTTTGCCTTCTCAGGAACCAAAGACTTTGTGGCTTGCAATCACCTAAGAAGCTACAAGTATTACTCAAGCAGTGTCCTCAGCCCCGATGGCTTCCTAGGCTACCCTTGTGCGTCCTACAATGAGTTTCAGGAGGTAGGTCACACCAGGGGCCCAGGGAAGTTGGTGGTGATGGTGGCGTTGTCCCTTTGGCTTGGAACAGAGCAGAGATGTAACTCCACGGCTAACGAAAGGAGGCACTAGAAATGCTGAGGCTCACAGAGCCTTCCTCCCAGGAATAGGATGGGCAGGAGGGGGACAGCACAGACTTGAACTGTGCTGGGCCTTCCCTAGATCCCCAACTTTTCATTCTGGAAAGTTCCCAGTGTGTTCAAGGATGCACGGGTAGATGGATGCATGCATGCATGGATCAGTGGATGGGGGAGAAGGGGTAGAATGGATACATGAATGGCAGGAAGAATAGGTAGATGAGAAGGTGGATGAGGGATGGATGGATGGATGGATGGATGGATGGATAGGAGGATGGAAAGGAAAATGGGTGAGTCAAAGGCTTACAACTCACAGACAGACTGTTTTCTTTCACTAGAGTGGCTGTTTCCCTTGTCCTGCTGA
>NW_006797481.1:4968913-4975984 GCF_000442215.2 Lipotes vexillifer | reverse complement strand
CCCTTGTCCTGCTGAAGGATGCCCCAAAATGGGGCACTATGCTGACCAATTTCAGGGGAAAACCCGTGCTGTGGGACAAACCTTTTTCCTGAACACAGGAAGCAGTGGTAACTTTACTCGTAAGTTTCCATTTTACTCATTTAAAAATTCTTGCAAATATAGAGTATCAGCCTTATTAGGACCCTTGGTAGAAATTGACAGAAACTCACCTCCAACCAGTTTAAGCTTTAATGGAAAGACAGTAGAATGGCATTTGTCTTGGATCTCAAGTTCACCCCTTGAATCAAAAATCCTGATCAATGGAATAAAGTACAGTGATTGGCCTAGGCTGGGTCACATGTCCACCCACCCCAGTGGCAGGAAGGATGGATCCATTAACAGAAGAGGTCAAGGCGGGGCAAAGTCACTGTAAGTCAAGAAGTCTCCAGCTAAATACCTCTTTTACCAGTCCCCCTGCACACACACAAGCATGCTGCATTTCTATTGTTGTTTTGCCCAGCTTCTCATTAAAAAAGTACAAGATAGCGAAATGATCAAGATTCTTTTGTTAAAATTAATATCACACGGTAGCCGAATAGAAGGGCAATTATTTTTCAAGGGATTTTTACATTAAAAAAAAAATTTATATAGCACTTGACAAAACTCTTTTCACTTACAGTATTTCATGTGATCTTCACAATATTTATCATGAAAGATCACGGTTTGGCACTCTCTATAAAGTCTTATATGTATATTCCTTTAACCCAGTCATTCCACTTCTCAGAGTGTACCTTAGGAAAATACTTGCGTGAGAAAGTGCTCAAGGGTGTTCACTGCAGCACTGTTTTTAATACCAGAAGATTGGAGAGAGAAACCTGGATACCCACCAATTGGTAAACCACCAAATACTGGTGGTAAAAAGAAGGAGATAGCTCTATGTGCTGAGGAGAGATCTCTAAGGCATATTTAGTGAAAAGGCAAGTGACAAAACAGCCTGCAACATGTCATGTATCAGTCAGGGTCCCAACAGGAGACAGAACTCATCCAAGTGGCTCAAATGGAGAGATTTTACTGAAGGGCCTCCCATTAGAGGTGTGGGCAGGGTTAAAGGAACAAGCAAGATTTTCATGTTAAATTTTTACTTACCCATATTCATATTTTCCAAAATCTTATAATAAAATATTTTTCTTTGTAACAAGAAAAAAAAATAGCAAGGGATGCTGAGGCCCTTGGAATCTGTTGGCTGTGCAGCTCCCAGAATACAGGGAAGGAGGGAGTTTCTGCCAGACTCATGGTTCTGGAGCGAGGGCAGGGGGTGGGGGGGGGGCAGGGAGATGACACCTGCACCTCTCTCCTCCGGCCTTCTGACCTCCTGCATACACCTCTTATTGGCTAAACCCAGCTAAAAGCCAGCAGCAGGGATCCTGGGGTGGGAGGCAAACATTCTGGAACACAGGGCAGGACGGAGAAAGGGAATCATTCTGGGGTGGGGATGGGTGGAGCGAATAGAGAATAACAGCACATACTATTTAAAGAAGGGAAAAGAAGCCTGTATTCTTTTATATACATAGATGTGTTCGAGAAAGAGAAAGAGAAAGCTCTAGATCAGCATATCTCAACCTCACGCTACTGACATTTGGGGCTGGATAATTCGTTGTTGTAGGCATCTGTCCTGTGCATTGCAGTTTGTTTAACAGATCCTTGGTCTCTACCCACTAGATGCCAGTAGCTCTCCACACCCACCCCACCTCACCCCCAGTGTGACAACAAAAGAAGCCTCCAGACATTGCCAAATCTCCCCAGGGAGGCAAAATCTCCCCCTGATTGGGAACCACTGGACTTGATTAAGTATAGAGACCAAAGTGGTGACATCAGGGAAGGACCTGGGATGCAGGGCAGGTAGATGGGGTGCTGATGAAGGTTGTTTCTTTTTTTAATTTATCTGGGTTGTTTTTCTATTGAGACTATGTCCGTTGCATGTGAAAATAGCAATAAACTAAAAGAGCAGTAGGTGATTTATCCAAACATTATAGCCACGAGCATCTCCCTCTCCCTGTGGCCTTTCTGGGGATGGCCAGTGATGTGTACCCAGGGTACACAGGTGCAGTAACCAGCCGCCCTGCATCCATCAGGGCACATACATTGCTGTAGCGACAAGAGATTGTGCTGAAGTATAAGATTTACTTCCTCTGGAGTCCCTCACCCCCACCTAGAATCTGAATCTCACATTCACCCTTACCTCTCATCCGCGGGGGACGTAAAGCTTGGAACAAGGCTGTGTCCACGGGGTCATTCTTTTCAACAAGAGGAGTTATTCGAATGATTGTATTTCTTTCAACAGGTTGGAGATATAGGGTATCTGTCACACTGGCTGGAAAAGAGAAAGTGAGTGGGTACATCAAGGTTGCTTTGTTTGGAAGTAATGGAAACTCAAAACAATATGAAATTTTCAAGTAAGTTTGATAGTAAAGTGAAATGACCATACTTTCCATAATAGATTCTTCATACAAGATTGGGTATAAACTGCTTTATAAATCTAGGCATCTATTATACAGAACCACTGAATCCTGGAATGTCAAAGCTGGAACGAAGGCTTAGCATCTGGTTCAATCACCCCATTTTACACACGAGAGGAGTGAGGCCCAGAGGGGGAACTGGCTATTTAAAATGAGACAAAATGCTAACGCCTTTTGAATTGTCAGTCGTGGCTTCCTGACTTAGGTTTTATGAAAATCAAATTCTCCTTAGGCCAGGCACATTTGTATGGCAACTCCCTTCCCGGCAACACACACACAGGAAGCCTGAGGCCAGCTTCTCTTTGCTGTGGTAGCCTCAGCACCTACTTTTGCTGGACATATGAGGTACTTGGTAAATGTGTGTTGGATGAATGCATAACCATGCTGTAAAAATAGATTCTGGTTTTTGCACTAACTTTTACATAATAATTTCTGTGTTAAGTTAAAATTCTTTGACAACTTCCTGTGCTACACATGAGGGGCTAACAAATGACCTCAGCTGACCCACAGGCATCTTCTAACATAAGACATTGCGTTAATATAGTCCTGCAGTGAACTAATAGGGTTAATACGCCACCCCAAATATTTAACTTCCCTCTAGGGACAAACTAAGACAGTGGAAATCTAGAGTCCAGTATTTTTTAAAGGTCTGTTCTTCACAAATACATCTGTGTTTTAGCAGCCCCTGGATGTGCATGAAGTCATACAACCTATTTGCAGAAAACCAGAAACAGCAGTCGTTGTTTGAAGAAAAAATAAATTGCTGTCATCCTATGTATTTATATATCCAGCTGATATAACATTTTCTATGTTTTCAGAGGATCCCTCCAACCAGATGCAAGTCATATGCATGACATTGATATGGACCTCAATGTAGGAAAAGTCCAGAAGGTCAAGTTCCTCTGGAAAAACAATGAGATAAATCTCTTCCGGCCCAAACTGGGGGCTTCCCGAATTACAGTGCAAAGTGGTGAAGACAGGGCTGAGTGAGTATCTTTCATTCCATCTAAGTTTTATTTTCTATATTTAGCTATCAATGTATTCACCAATCCAACCACGCATCCAATCACCCACCTACCTACCCATCTACATATTCATCGACTCATCCACTCATCCAGCCCTTTCTGCTCATCCACTTACCTATCCACTTATCCATCCAGCCATCTCTCCAGACCTGTCTCCTCACCCTTCTGGCTGTTCAGCCATCCGTCCATTCATCTACCCAACTATTCATCTCAACTCTCCATCTATCCATTCAATTTACTTTGAAAAATCAATCATTTTCCTTAAGCCAAATTCAACTGGACAGGAGCAAGGCCTCAGTGGTAAGGCATCGATTCAAGAAACAGGCAAATATGAAACTCTTTTACCTTAAGCAGTAAGGAAGACACATGCAGTACTTGTAGGAAATCTCTGAGTTAATTTCAGCTGGGGTGCAGGTATTAATGTAAATTGTTTTGTTTGGAGACTATGGCATGTGTTGGGATCTAGCTTATAGGGGCAAGCTCTTCTCATTCAGAGGGAATAGAATCTTACTTGGTAGGAGTTGGAAGAGTACCTAATTGTGTTTAAAATATGGAAACTCCTAACTGTGTTTAAAATATGATCCACCTTAAAAGGAGATCATCATTGCTAGGCCCCAAACCCCCTAGACTTTGAAAATCTTTGGTCTGACCACTGATTCACTCTCAGCTCATTAAAAGCCCAAGGAGGGGAGGAGGTTCTTTGAATGGATTTGCTGGGTGAGAGTCACTTGGACTCTGCCTGGTGTAGCAAAAAGCTTTTCAGTCGGAGAGGTCCGAATCCCAGCGAGTTGGCCAAAAGCTGTTTACTCATCTGAGGTCACGCTTCCACGAGCAAACGAGCCTCATGCTGGATATGTTTTCTTCCACAGGTATAATTTTTGCAGCAGCGACATGGTGCAAGAAGGCGTTTTACAAACTCTGTACCCTTGTTAAAAATGTGGTAGCCTCAGAAGACCTAAATAAACATTTCTCCAAAGAAGATATACAGATTGCCAACAAACACATGAAAGGATGCTCAACATCACTAATCATTAGAGAAATGCAAATCAAAACTACAATGAGGTATCATCACCTCACACTGGTCAGAATGGCCATCATCAAAAAATCTACAATAAATGCTGGAGAGGGTGTGGAGAAAAGGGAACCCTCTTGCACTGTTGGTGGGAATGTAAATTGATATAACCACTATGGAGAACAGTATGGAGGTTCCCTAAAAAACTAAAAATAGAACTACCATACGACCCAGCAATCCCACTACTGGGCATATACCCTGAGAAAACCATATATCAAAAAGAGTCATGCTTTTGACTAACTAACTAACAAACATAAGGTAGATAGCCAGTGGGAAGCAGCCGCATGGCACAGGGATACCAGCTCCGTGCTTTGTGACCGCCTGGAGGGGTGGGATAGGGAGGGTGGGAGGGAGAGAGACGCAAGAGGGAAGAGATATGGGAACATATGTATATGTATAACTGATTCACTTTGTCATAAAGCAGAAACTGACACACCCTTGTAAAGCAATTATACTCTAATAAAGATGTTAAAAAATAAAAAATATAAAGGAGAAATGATAAAAAATGTGGTAGCCTCTTTATCTTTATGATAATAAAATTTTTAACGGCCTTGTTTTGACGTTGAAGTGTTAGTTTGATCTTGAGGTGTTAGTTTGACATTCTCTATGTTCTGGGGTCACGTTTCAGAAAAGATTTGGGGGGCTGGAGCCACTTGGTCACAGGTAATGCCTAGAACATCCCACCAGTCCGCCTCTGCCACCATCTCTCTCAGGGCACTTGATGTGGCCTGTCCTAATGTATTTTACATCCTTAGACAGTGAAATTCTGTCCTGTTTGAAAAGGTTGCTTCCACACATTGCCCACTCAGCTTTCAGCATCCTGCGGGAGAGAGCAGACCCCGTGTGAGAGCAGCCTGTGGCATGAGTGACAAGCTCTGAGCATTATTTAGGTGAAAGCTGCCTGCGTCATGGAGGAAGGGCTTTAAAAGAAGTTACTACATGCGCACGGCACAAAATGCAAACAATGCAGCAGAGCGCTCATACACAGGGTACTTTCCTTCCAGCCTTGCCCTCGGGCCTCTCAGTTCCTCTTCCCAGAGACAACTTGAGTTTTTTCCAGAAACATTCTATGTATAAATATTCATGTACCCATCTCACACACCCCAGCCCCACCCCACCATTTTTTTTTTTTCTCAAACAAATGGAAGCATACAATACGCACCTTTCTCACCTTGCTTTTTTCACTAACGGTAATTTTGATATTATTCTAATGGTCCAGAAAGGGCTTCTTTATTCTCTGTGTGGCTTCACAGATTCCACTGAGGGGTGTGCTGTGGTATGTTTGTCCCTGCTGACGGACATATAAAATTTTCCTATTATGAATATTCATGCAACTGCTATCCTTTTATGATATTCTAACATGATACAAATTTGTCTAAGAAATGTTTAGGATGTTTATTTTGGTCAGTATTGCCAAATTACAGTCCAATTTACACTCCAACCAACAACACAGTAGGTTGAACTGTAAATTCAAATTGCCACTCTTGGGGGCCAAAAAAATTCAAATATTGACAATTTCATATGGTTTGTTCTAACATGAGAGTGTCTTGCACCCTCACCAATGTGGTAAATTGTCAAACCTTTTATCAATTAGGCGCTAAAAGTGCTTTTCCCTATGTTGTAATTTGTGTTTTGTTATGAATGAGAGTGAACATCTTTTCAGTGTTTAATGGCCTTTTGTATTTCTTTTTCTGTGAATTGTCCAAATTGTGTGTCAATTTTAGGCATCTTTTTGATACAATTTTTACTTGAAAGGTTTAATATTAAGAAAATTGCAATGTTCTGTCCTATGCAGATATTTTCCCCAACTTATCCCTCCCCCTGGGAGAAAACCAGAAAGCCAGGGGGAGGGCCTGGAGCCGGGCCTACACACACACACCACACACACACCCGCCACCTGGGCCCCAGCTCATACAAAGATTCTGCAGATGCTGTAACCCCAGGGGCTGCCCGGAGGGCTCCACCCACCTTACCTCACACCTGGTCAGCACTAGGTTTCGGCTTTCCTTCCTGAGCAGGATAGGGCCTCAGCCTGCGTGGTCTTCTTTTAAGGCCAATGAGCGGGTAGGAGCCTGTGCTGAGCTCTTGGGGGGCTCGATGCCACAGCAGGCAGAGCTGCTGGGGCCTGTGCAGAGTGCGGCCCTTCCAGGCTGGCCTCCTGCCCACTCATGGCCTCCCGATAGCTCCCAGCTGACCTCCTCACTCATTCCTGGGGCCCCAGTGAGTAAACAGGCTGGTAGGAGGAAGTGGGAGGCACCTTCAAGGCCTAGGATGGCGGTGGAGGGCACACCTGTTGGGCAGAGTGGGAGTATCCATCCACTGCTTGATTCTGAGAATCCAGAAATGGCTTCACTGAGCAATTCTGTGAATGGCATCATGGCCACAGGGACTGGGGCTTGAGGAGAACAGCAGGTGAGTCAGCCCCTGAGTTTCCGAGAATGAGGCCAGAAGGAGCCTACCCTTCCCTTTACAGGAATGC
>NW_006797481.1:4968060-4968283 GCF_000442215.2 Lipotes vexillifer | reverse complement strand
CCTCGAATTCACAGCAGAACCAAAGCGCCTGAGCTCAATACTTTGGGGTTTTTCTTTCATTCTTCTTTATGTTTTGTAAATTTTTTTTCTTGAAGCCCTATACAGCATGTAAAATCTCGACCTGGTGCAGTGAAATAGGTCCTTGTCTGAGACCTTCCAGACTTCCTAGATCTCAGTAAAACTAATATAGATTATAGGACAGAGGTTCTCGGCCTTGGCCCCA
>NW_006797481.1:4963747-4968048 GCF_000442215.2 Lipotes vexillifer | reverse complement strand
TCTTTCCCTGTACTACATGGGCTGGCTTCTACACTTCTCAACCTCAGCACACCTGGGAATAACAGTATCCCTCCCTCACAGGGTGGCTGTGATGATTAAATAAGACAAAGCATGCATAGCACTTAGTACAGTGCCAGGCACATGATAAATAGCCAATAAATGAGGCAGGAGGGGCAGGGAGGTCTGAGCTCTTCTTTAAGAGTAACAGAGACACCAAGGACAGGACTGAAGACAAGAACAGCCTCCGAGAAGGTATTTGAAGTGGACCCAACAAAGGATTTGTATTCAGAATGCATAAAGAAAAGGACAATATAGAATAGTGGGCAAAATGATATGAGCAGGCAACACACAAAGAGACACCTGAATCATAAATGTTTGAGATTCATCTCACTAGTAATTGAGGGAATACAAATGAAATTCTGATTACCCAAAATACAACTTCATCGATGACAGAGAATGAGCGAGGGTCCATATATATCATCATGAATAGACCTCCCAAATGTCCTGTTGAAGAGAAAAGCAAGTGTCAGGAAGATGCCACTTAGATAGAGAGGTTACCATGTAAGTACATTTCTGTTCACAAAATACTACTACTCACTGCAGATGTGGTACAAAACATCAAAAGAAGGACGTTTAAAATCCTCTATCAGTGGTGTTATACTTATTTTTCATTACAAAAGGATCTGGAGCAAATATGACAAAATGTTCGCCTTTGCTAATTCCAGGTGGTGGTTACAATGGTGTTGGTCAATGTTATTTCTTGGTAGTTTTGATCTTTTATCCAAATTTAGGAGAAAAAGGAGAGAGGGAGGTGGTTTACAATACTTTGGAGTTCGGGACCTGTGGCTAGTAGGAGGGGTCACTGGTGAAAGGTTTCTAAGACCCCAAGATTGTCCCCATCTGTATTTGAATTCAAATCCTGATTTATCTGCCACTGTTCCCAAGACACACAGCAAGAGCCTCTCTCCTCTTACTCATGGGGACTTGTGTCTGTCACATCAAAACTCTCCATCTTCAGTCTCGGACAGTCTTGCCACTTGTCCTCAGTGTCTTGCTGTCATCCCTGTGTCAGTGGCACTACTGATGAGGACCAAACCCAGGGCCTGGCAGCATCTTGCTGGAGCCAGCCGAGACCACCCTTATGTAAACAGCTTTATTTCTTAGCATTTACCCACCCAGGCACAAACCTTGTAATTCCACAGAGATCTTACTGAACCAAGATGTTAACAGCATCAAAGATGCAATACAAAGCTCTTCGTTAAGAACGGAGCATCTTCATCCTGTCTTCTCAGACTCCATAGGGGAAAAAATAATGTGAATACTTTACAAAGCTATTTCATAAAATGTTATGCTAAACGAACAACAAATTACTTTTTCTTTTACTAGCTTTTAATGCTAATAGTGCCGTTTATTCCTGACCTTCAGAAATATGAGATATTTTAAATGACAACTTAAAAAGAGTTCTTGTTTGAAAACGCAAGCTACTTTAGACTGCATATTATTACTTATAAGTATAAGCTTGTGCCAGCATCACTCATTTCAGCATCCCATTTGTACCTAACTGATATATATTTCAGTTGACATTTATTGTTCTCCTGCTTATGTGTCAAATTCCTTAATGATGACTCTGACAAAGTTGTAACCTCAGTATATATAATTTACATTTGCTACCATATAATCGGTGTTATCTATTAGAATGCTATTTGTGACAAATCATGTTCCAAATAAAAATTGAACTGATTTTTCTGTTACTTTAATATTGTGCCGCTCACAGCAAGCCTTTGATTGAATCTTAAACACTTTAATGCTCTGTTTTTGTTTGAGGCAGATCAGAAATGGAGTCTGCCTGATTCACAAATCTAAAACGATTTGTAAAACAACAAAATCAAATTTCAAAAAGCATCTTTATTTTCAAGCCAAGGGAATAAATTTGGTAAAGCTATCATTACAGGGTACACAGCCTAACAACAAAAGCCTCGCATGCACAGTTAATTTCTATGCATCCATTTTCATCTAAATTAGATTTTAACTTTAATGCAGGGTATGAAAAGCCTCTACAGGCCTTTGTTTCTACCTTTTCTCTCAAGCAATTGCAGGCTTTCTCCCGGCTAATCTGAGCTTCACATCACCCTGGTCACTCTCCCTCTTGGCAGTGGGTTTGAGCTACATTTTCAGTTTTCTGGGGTGCATGGGGGTTCTGTTCCCCAGATCCTCCCAAGGGGTCTCTCTCTCAAGAGGGCACTTGCTTGACCCATACTGCTTACAAAATAAATCACTTTCAACTAGATCCTGGCTAGCATCAACCCTTTGGGTTAAGTTCTGGTTTAGAGCAAGGGTCAGTGACCTGGGCCCATGGGCCACCTGGATTTGTACAGACTTCCAGCTAAGAATGGTTTTCACATTTAAATTTTTTTTAATTCAAACAAATAATCTTTCGTGATACATGAAAATGATATGAAATTACAATTTCAGTGTCTATAAATAAAGTTTTATTGGAATGCAGCCACACGTTCATTTATATATTGTCTATCACTGCTTTCCTGCTAAAACTGCAGAATTGAGTAGTTGCAACAGAGACCATATGGCCTAAAATATTGACTATCTGGGCCTTTACAGAAAAAGTGTTCAGCCCCTGGTTTAGAAGGAAGGGCTTTAGTGATTTATGTCCTGTTAAAAGGGTGAGCACCTTCAGGGTAAGAGGCTGAGGTGGCACTCAGACAAAATGCTGCATTCATGACAATAAACCTCACAGAAAGCTTTATCAGACACTGGCTAAGAGATCCTCAAAATGTTCAAAAGTAGGTAAAATGAGCAAAAGAAGGACAACCAAGGAAAACAAAACACCTCCAAACTTCACAAAGCTGCGGGTGTGATCAACGTGCACACAAATCATAAGTCAGAAATGCCCTCAGACAAATAGGTTTTAAAATACTTTAAGCACGCACCAAAATTGAGTTGAGTTTAAGCAAATAGGAGTGATTTGAGGTAAACCGAACCTGGGGTCTGGCAGGGGGATGTCCCAGGCAGACAGAGAGGTCTGGGGAGAGCTGCCCTCGGTGTGACCTTCAGCAGAACACAAACCGGAAACAAGGCCTGAAGACCTTGGGGCTGAGTGGCCAGCTCCTCTAGGTCATGGAGTACCTAGTGCCTTTTCCTGATGGTTCCCTGGGCTGGTCACGAAAGGTGGAGAACATGCTTCTTCTCAGCCTTTGGAGAAGCCAGACAAACCCGGTTTGAATCCAGTTATTGACATGGTGCTCTTGTCGGGGATATATATGCCTTTGAAGGAGCCACCTGTATTTTTTCTGGGAAAAATGGCCCTGAGTGAATTGTTTAACCTCTGTGTGGTTCAGTTTCCTCAGCTGTTAAATGAAAGTATTTATACTAAGTAATACTAATTAAATAAGCTATTCCAGGTAAAGGACCAGAGTCTGACATAAGCGAGCACATTAGCGGGGCTGCTGCTACAGATTTATTATTGGCCAATTACACCTGTTCTGCCTGCCTCGCAGGGTTAGGATCCCTGGAAGAAAAGTGCAGCAGTGAAAAGAACACTTCAGTAGGGGCCAGGAGCCCTGGTTCTGAACCCTTTTCTGTTGAGAACTCACTGTGTGGGCTCATCACGCTCCCACCCCCAACCGATGTCAGTTCTAGCAATGTCCCCAAGACCCTTTACCCCAATGGTAATTGATAGTATTTAGTGAGCACAGATTTACATGCCTAATCTCTTCATAACTCATGAGACTGGGTTGGCTCTTCCGTTATTTCACCTTACAAAATAGAAATCTAAGGCTCAGAGAGATTAAGGAAAGTGCCCAGAGTCACACAGCCAGAAAAAAGCAGAATTCAGCTCTGAACTCAGGGAGTGTCTGACTCCTGGCCACACGCTTCACAGCTGTGCTGGAACAAGGTTAAAGCCGTAACTGAGATCCTGTTTGGAGCCACCAGTCTCCACTCTGTGGGACAGGGACAGGGAACCAAGGCATCCCCTTCCATCATCCCACCTCCGGGGAAACTGTCAATTCTCCAATACAAAGAGAGAGAAGGGACCCCAAAGGAGCACTTTAACTGCCACAGAGTTCAAACTATCCCCACAAAAGGCCCCATTGTCATAAGATAACATACAAACTCACAACCTCCATTTCTTCAGCATTTCCAGATGGAGAGAATTTTTGTCTTATCAGGTAATAGAATTGTTTTTAGCAGCAAGAATGAGCTCATTACAGATGCAGCTTGTGCTAATAATGATAATTTGCTGTGCAGTAAAATCACCTCTCTCCCTCCCCTGACAGACGACGCTC
>NW_006797481.1:4948499-4963705 GCF_000442215.2 Lipotes vexillifer | reverse complement strand
ACGCTCTAGAAATTACAGGTTAGGGAGAAACAGAAAGGATAAAGATTAAGGAAAAGAATTGCAATGCGGAATTGTTTCAACAAAAGGAGTTTGATATGCACATTGAACTCGATAATCTTAATCATGAAGTTATAGAAGAATTAGATACTATTAGACAATCTTTTAATTGCCTTTATTCGATTTTGTTATTTCTGTTACTGGGTTGTTGTTTTGTGTTTTTGTTTTACTGCTCAAGTCATTTTTTAAAGGTCAGTGCCAGGAATTAGCTAGGGACTTAAATATTGACAAGATTCGATCCCGCGAGTGAAATCAAGATGAAGGCAGTTGCAAGAAGTGGTTTCGCTCCCGACATCCCCTAATTTCATGGGCAAAGACTTCAAAAACCCTGGGTCTAGAGCAGTAATCTGCAAACTCTATGGGTTTGGGAGAGGGGAGTAGGCAGAACTGCTTACTGTGTTCTTCATTTCTGAGGGGCCAGCAGAGATGCAGCAGCCTGGACCACAGGGCCCCGGGCAGGTGAGGGATCTGTCTCCTGGTTTCCTTCCTGAGGCTGTGGGATCACTCTCCCAGGGTGTTAGGAAAGCTGGAAAAAATCCCACCTGTTCGCTGAGCTTGGTCCCAGCCCTTTAAAGAGAATGCAGTTAACTTCTGTTGAGTCATGGCTTTCTTCTTTAAACATGCAATCTCTAAAAGGTTATTTTTCAATCACTTCAAATAAGGATTTTATCAATTCAAATAAGGAAAATAACATTTTTTCCCGATTATGAAAACAATACCTGTTGGCTGTGGAAAATTGAAAAAAACCACAAGAAAGTAAAAAAGACCAATCGCACCATCATCCAAATAATCACTGTTAGTATTATGGGTTAGCTCCCTTTACCGCTCCTCCCTTGTTTTTAAACAGAAAAACAGGATTATAGTGATGTGTGTGTGTGTGTGTGTGTGTACACACATGGGTTTGCTGTTATTGTACTGTCTCATGGTCTTGCTTTTCTCATGTACTGTATCAGAAATTTTTTTCCACAATAGCATTCCTCTATCACATTATCTTTTAATAACAGGATGCATTGTAATGCCACATCCCATTGGGTTTGGGGTGTTGTTTTGTATGACAACCACCCCTTACACATGTCTTTTGTTGTTTCCCAGGACAGGGTTCCTTTCCATTTCTGTGCCCCAGACCCTCTGGCTGTCTGATGAACCTATGGACCTCTTCTCAGAACAATGTTTTTAAAGGCATAAAGTATAATACATGAGATTACAAAGGGAGCTAATTATATTGAAATACTATCAAAATAGCCATATAAGTGTTTGCTTATACACATGTTGAAGAACAATGTTAGAGAGGAGACATAGTGGCTCCAAGAACAACTGTGACTATAAAGTACTGATCAACATTAACATTATTTCAAGCTGTTTGCAACAAATGTCACATGATGTGAAAAGATCTGGGATTTTTATTGGGTTAAGGTGACAGGTACAGCTGGGGTTTGTTGCCTACATTCATAAACAAAGGAAATATTATATTTCACTTGGAGGTTAGTGAAACAAACATGTAACTTTTTTCTCATCCCAGTTCTTTGTTCTCACCCAAGATATGACTCCTGATTTCTACCCATGGAAACTTGGGGGTCCAGGGAGCCCAGGTGAAAATTCTCATCTTGGGAAAAACGCTCAGGAGTGGCTCAGTTCATCTTTTGGCTCAGCAGTTTTGAGTCTTTTGATAACAATGGCCTCACTGCCCCGGGAGCTGCTTTTGATTTCTTCTTCGTGCCAGTGGCTGCAGAGTGAAGTCAGAGAGAGTGCCTGTCAATGATAAAAGGTCAGCCAGTGTTATGGGTTGAATTGTGTCCCCCCCAACTCTGCCCCCTGCAGAAGGATATATTGAAGGCCTAATCCCCAGTACCTCAGAATGTGACTTATTTGGAAATAGGATGTTGCAGGTGTAACTGGTTAAGATGAGGTCATACTGCAGAAGGGTGAGCCCTAATCCAGTGTGACTGGTGCCCTTATTAGAAGACAGCCATGTGAAGACACAGAGACACAGGGAAGTCACACGATGACAGAGATTAGAATTATGCACTGAAGATTGCCAAGGATTGACAGCAAACCCCCAGGAGGTGGGGAAGAGGCAAGGGGTGACTCTCCCCTAAGGTTTCAGAGGGCGCATGGCCCTGCTAACACCTTGAACGTGGACTTCTAGTTTCCAGAAGTATGAGACAATAAATTTCTGCTGTCTCATACCACCCAGGTTGGGGTACCATTACAGCAGCCCTAGGTTGGGGTACCATTACAGCAGCCAGTACAGCTGGTGTGCCAGGGCTCTCCTGGGGACTGGGATTCTGAAACACCAGGGTTGGCGTGGGCATGGTCCTGTGCCAGTGTTGGGGACTGCCATGCCACAACCCAAGGTGGCTGATGGGGACCGACTCGTTAGATGGCCCGGCTAGGGCTTCAGTGAGTGCCCGATCCAGGTGCACAATGTTACCTCAGCATCGGGAAGAGCTGGGCCCCACCCAGCAAGGTCAACATAACCTGGAAAACATCCACAGAAGCCTCAGCATGTCGAGAAGTGTATCCTCTTTACTCTCACATGACAATAAAAGGCCTTTATTATGAATGACATGGTATCACCAACTGGTCAGGGTGCAGGTGGCAGTGAAAAGGATGCTTATCTTATGAAATTTCCCTCGTGCCGGTTGGGGTGTGTGAGGGGCTCTCACGTGAGAATGGCGAGCTTCTGAGCCCCCCTTAATATGTGCCTCTCCTTGGGAGGCTCTCCACTTCTACCCTTCTACGTCCTTTACTGAAGAGAGTGGCTCTAGATAAATCTTCCCGTTGCACGACACATTTGGCCTCTGAGTGCAGCCACACCTCACCGGAGGTCTGGGGTCCTCCATCAGGGCTCTTCCAAGGGTAGGACACCTAGCACCTGGAAGATAAACCAGCCCCACAAATTGCAGGTAGGTGGCCCAGCGAGGCAGAGGGGCTACTGCAAACATCCCACCCGCTTTTTTTTTTTCTACTTAGAAAACAATTTTTTTATTGTGTTAAAACATACTTAAGGGTTTCCCTGGTGGCGCAGTGGTTGAGAGTCTGCCTGCTGATGCAGGGGACGCGGGTTCGTGCCCCGGTCCGGGAAGATCCCACATGCCGCGGAGCGGCTGGGCCCGTGAGCCATGGCCGCTGAGCCTGCGCGTCCGGAGCCTGTGCTCCACAACGGGAGAGGCCACAGCAGTGAGAGGCCCGCGTAATGCAAAAAAAAAAAAAAAAAAAAAAAAAACATACTTAATACTCACCATCTTAACCATTTTTATGTGTCAGTTCAGTGGTATTAAGTCCATTCCCACTGTTGTGCAACATTAGCACCACCCATCCCCTTAACTCTTTTTCTCTTGTAAAACTGCACTTCTGTACCTATTAAGCAATAATCCCCATTCTCCCCTCCCCTCAGTCCTGGCAATCACTGTTAATTTACTGTCTTTAATTTTGACTACTCTAAGTACCTAATATAAATTGAATCATATGTTATTTCTTTCTCTGTTAGACTTATTTCTCTCAGCACAATGTCCTTTAAGTTCATCTGTCTTGTAGCTTGTGTCAGAATTTCTTCCCTTTTTAAGACAATAATATTCCATAGTACATATAGACGACATTTTGCTTATCCCTTCATCCTTAGATGGGCACTTGGGTTACACTACTATGAATAATGCTGCTATAATTATGGGTGTACAAATATCTCTACAAGACCCTGCTTTCAATTCTTTCCAGAATATACCCAGATGTGGAATTGCTGGGTGTATGGTCATTCTAATTTTAATTGTTTCAAGAGCCCACCGTACTGTTTTCCATAGCAGCTGAACTATTTTACATTCCCATCTACAGTGTACAAGAGAATCTAAAGGCAACCCACAGAATGGGAGAAAATGTTTGCAAATTGTATATCTGATAAGGGATTAGTATCCAGAATATAGAGAGAATTCCAAACACGACAACAAAAAAGCAAACAAACTGATTCAAAAATGAACAAAGGGCTTGAATAGACATTTATCCAAAGAAATGTATAAATGGCAAATACGCATGTAAAAAGATGATCGACATCACTAATCATTAGGAAAATGCAAATCAAAATGATAAAGAGATACCACCTCACACCCGTTAGAATGGCTAATATCCAAAAAAAAGAAAAAAGGCAGAAAATAAAAAGCGTTAGCAAAGATGTGGAGAAATTGGAAACATCCCCTTTTTAAAACCAGCAGGAAGGAAGGAAAGTCCTCCCTTACCTGGAATAGAGAAATCCGGATATTTTGGCAGCAGCCTTTCATGCAGCAAAATTTTTGGAGAAGGGGTAGGAGGAGGTGCTGCAGGCCTAACTCAATATATTCTAAAGTAAGAACAAAAGTCATAGAGTTATTCCTTTCATTAATAATAAAAATAAATATAATCTGTACAGGTCCCGCATGAGCACGGTGTGTTTATTTCTGATCCTTATGATTTATCCTAAAGGATCATCATCTCCATTTTACAGAAGGGAAAACTGAGGCCACAAGAGCCCCACACTCCATGCAGTGCCCTACCATCTCCCTTCTTCAGCATGCTTGAGCCTTAGGTTGCTGCCAGGACAGGGGGCCCAGTTGGTTTTTACTGCCAGCCTCTCCCTGCAAACCAGCAAAGACCAGAAGCAAGGCTTCTGGAACTTGCTGGGCACAGGTTGGGAGCAGGACGTGGCTGCCTACTTGGCAAGTCCTGCAATTACAAACACAGCGCCTTCTGTAAAACAAAACAGACACCAAAAAAAAAAAACAGTCCTAGCGCTGGGCTGGGGGCATCTGGAAACCCCTGGCCTGAGATCTGCTCTTCCCCTCGTTCTTGTCACCTGAGTTACAAGCCAGACTTACTTCTCATATGGTTTCAGGTGTGCCTACTCCACGACGTCCAGGAAGTCCCTGTAGCAGTTTCTGGCCATGACGGTGTACCGCGTGGCACAGCCTAATTCAGTGACCCTGGCTCTCGGCAGGTAGTCTGCCCAGCCGGGGATGGGGGGGCTCCTGAAGAGGTTTCTTTATGTACTTGCATTGTGTAAAAAGATGCCATGCTTCCTGAGGGCTTTGAGAAGCCACACAGTGGGCGATGCTCCTAAACTAGCTGGCACCCCAACAATCAGCCCCAGGGGAAGCATTAAGTCCCTAGACATGATGAGGGCAGCTACCAATGGTTGGTTGATGCTGCGTGCCAGCACCTTGGTAGGGCTTTGCATAGGCTCTCATTTTATTCTCTTACAAACCATAAGAAGTTGGTGCCTTTATTACCTACACTTTTTGGAGAAGGACATTGAGACCTCAGAGAGGTTAAGAAAGTCTTGGCCAAGGTCACATAGCAAGGAAGTGATAGGGCCAGGATCCAAGCCCAGGTCTCTCTGGTTCCCAAGTTCTTGCTCTTAAACAGATCCCACTCTTTCCTCAGACTAAATACAAAAGAAAAAAGAAAAAAAGCTTCAGACAATGCTCTTTGACAATCTGAATAAGGGAATCAAGAGAAGCATGCAGGTCAGGAAAAAGCACATCAGACTCGGCTCTGGCTGCCTGGCTGGCTGACCTTTGGCAATTTCACATTTGTGAGATGTAAGACAACTGCCCTTCAATTGCTGTAAGAATTGAATTAGGCCACTGAGTCCCAGAACCTAAAAGCTGGAAGGCACCCTAGGGAGTGTCTAGTCCATCCTTCCCTGCCTTGGATGAAGGAACTGTAGCCCAGAGAGGGGAAGCAACCTGCCCTAGGTCACATAGCAAATACTCATGGAGCTGGGCTAACTCCCAACTCTTAGGCAGATGTTCCTTGTAATGACTTGGAAATTTTTAAAGCACGCCAAACATGTGAGTCAGCACGTGTTCTTGAAAAGTCCCCAATCACAGTAATAAGAATAAAGACAATCACTCCATTACTTTTCTTATAGGCCTTTAGGCCTTAAAAATAGTCTAGGACAAATCATTGTTGTGATTATTAACATTATACAGTCATACTGTCAGTTGCTTTTGTCACTGTTACTGTGACTGTTATTCAGTGTAAAACCCCTTCCCGCCCAGCCAGCACCTGAAGGAGCTGGGTTCAAACCAAGGTCTGACCTCAGACAAGGGACACTGCTCTAAAGTGGGAATAATAGTATCGACTTCAAAGGGTCATCGTAGGTGGTTAATGCTTTCTCTGTGGTAGCCAGCACAGAGAAAGCAACTAAAAGCGGTACCTACTGAGACAACAGCTGCTCTCTGAACCTCTGTGATGATTGCCCAGGGAGCTTAGTACCTAGCACCCTCCTCCCCACCTGTCTCCCTCTCCCCCTGGAAATGTTTCTTTCTCCTTTTAAGAAACTGAGCCTCTCCATTTTGCACGGACGCCTGGGGACCTGGAACTGTGCTGGACCCAGTGCCCTCAGTGGCAGCTCAGCAAGACGGCCATGCCCTGTGCTTGGGCCCAGGGTGAAGGGGGCCTGGTTTCTGGGAGACTGTACCCCAACTCAAGGGGTGGTACTGCCGGTAATACTGGTGCAGGGTCCACAGGACCGTCTCCTCTGAGCAGATGGGCTTTAGTTCAGGGCAGTGGCCACTGTGCAGCGTAATTCCTCCAGCTGGTCTTTATTCCGCTGTGTGTTCTCCTGGAAGATTTTCAGACAGTGGGACATGTTGTCCTCACTGGAGGTGCCCTGGCAGCTAAGGTAGGGTATGAAGCCTGCAAGAGCCGATCACGACCTTCAGCGAGGGATTCAGAACCTGCCCAAACCCCCAGAATCTCAGCGCACCCCTTGCCATTTCTTCCTTGGCCGACAACACTGCATTTTCCCAAAGGCCATTAATACAAACCGCGCTGTCGTTTCCACTGCGGCCAGGCCCTCCCAAGGCCATGAAAAACTGACCTTGGAGCGGGGAGGGAAGGCCCGTTTCAACAAAGGCGATGACAGTAATATTCTTTGATAGCAAAGCCCCTGATGTCAGCCCAAACGGCAAATGGGGAAAGCATTTGATGGACCAAAATGTTAGTCAAAGGAGTAATTGAAATTATTCATCTTTTTAGAGAGAAAAGCTTATTTTCTTTGACACTTCCCAGATGCAACTGGGGATCTTTTCTGTCAGACCACCGGGAAATTGCAGGCTTATTAAAAGCAGAGACCTATTACACAAAAAGGTAAATTCATTATCTGTGAGACCCACCCCGAGCACAATTTTTCACCATTTCCCACAAAATAACATGTAATCATTACAATTAGTATGAGTACAACACAACTATTTATTTAAACTGGATGCTGAATCCTAAGTACTATAATGCTGCCATAATAAGACCAGTTTTTCAAAGAACAAAGGGGGAAAAACTGGTTAAGACTTGGCTTTAAACTGTCAATAAATAAGTAAATAAGTAAATCCCATTATTGAAGCCCACCATTTTTGCCCTTGCCCCCAGGGCCAGAAAACCTGGCCCCAGAGTTGAGAGCAGCAACCCTCACCCCGTGCACCTGCAAGAAACCTCCTCTGGAAGAATCCAATTACTAAACTGCTCTTGACAGTGTTGGAAGTCTTCCACCCACTATCCAGTCTCCCCAGTTTTTGGACAATTAAAAGATACCCTAACATCATGCAGGAGATCGTAGACACCCAGGGGCCCTGTCACAGAGGTTTTTCTCCATCAGGGTCTACTTTGATCTGCATAGATTTTACCTGATTGCGTATATGCACACACACACATAGGAATACAAGCTACCCTTACTGAGTCTTGCTCAGGGCCAAGATATTTTAAATAGGCTATGTGTGCTGGCTCCTTTAATCCTCACAACAGTCTTATGAGGAATCTATCCCTACCCCATGTAATGGGTTGAATTGATAGACCTATCCAAGTCCTAACCCCTGGTACCTGTGAATGTGAACTTATCTGGAAATAGGGTCTTTGCAGACGTAACTAAGGATTTGGAAATGAGATCATCATGGATTTAGGGTGGGCTCCAAATCCAGTGCCTGGTGTCCTCATAAGAAAAAGGAGAGGGAGATTTGAGACACACAGACACAGAGACACTGAGCAGAAGGCCACATGAAGAGCCATGTGAAGATGGGGACAGAGACCGGAGTGATGCTGCCACAAACCAAGGACACCAGGGGCCATCAGAGAGAGCACGGCCCTGCCAACATCTTGATTTCAGACTCCGGGCCTCTAGAACTGTGAAAGAATAGACATCTGTTGTTTTACACAGCAGCCCTAGGAAACTAATACAACCATCTTATAGAAATTTCTACTTACCATAGAGAGGTAAGTAACTTACTTACAATCACATAGATAATGGCCAGGGAGAGATTGGAATCTCAGTTTATTAGAATCCAAAGCCTATTCTCTTAACCAGCAAGTAGGGCCAGGGTGAGGATGGGCAACCTTGGAATATTCTCCATGCCTCTCCCCACCGAGAATACCTATATGTGAGAGCAGAGGGCCTATGGGGACCACCAGGTTTGTTACCCACAGGGATGTGACTTAGTAAATTCTCAGAAGCCTAAGGAGGAAAAGCCTTTGGGTAGGGTGACCAGTTGTCCTGGTTTGCCAACAACTGAGGGGTTTCCTGGGATGCAGGACTTTTAGTGCTAAAACTGGGACCATTCCCAGCAAACCAAAAAAGTTGGTCACCATCCCTCTAGGGGACACAGGAAGAAATGGGACCATATGGACACAGCCCTAGTTCATGAGAACAGCACAACTTGGGAAGAAAGACAGAGCCTCAGCTTATTCATTGGGTCTATCCTGGTCCAAATGTATATAACAGACATTAATTAAGCGCTTCTTACATACCAGGCCATGTCCTGGGAGATCTGCCTAGATTATATCTCCCCACTTATCAGAACCCAGTTATCTGCCATCTTCAGCAATGAAACACTCTCAGCAAGTTTCTTAAAAGCTAAAGTGCCTGTACTGGTCCAATAAGCCAGTCGGACATGGACGGTGGGGCAAGGTAGGAACAGCAATTAGGACCATGGTCCCCCTGCAGGGCACATCAGCACTTACCACTGTAGCCGGGTGTGATTGGCAGGTGTCTCATAAAGGTCTTGGAAGACTCCATGATTTTGCTCTCTGTTAATGAAGGGAAGTCCTTGCCTGGAGAACTCACTACGCATGTGCTAGAGCCCTTGGGCGTCAATAACCTTGCCAGGGGATTAGGACAGAGAGAAAGCACCACAATTAGCCAAGGATGCTGTTAAACATGCAATGTACAGGACACAACAAAGAATTAGAGTAAACTGTGGCTGGAAAGGATCAGAAGTTGCAAAGGCTGGCATGGAGTCCAAGATGGGGCCGGGGGCGGACCAAACAGCATCACTTTATGTGGATGCTGTCTCCCGAGCCAGACCCCTTCTCCCTTCTGGGATGGCCTGTGGTGCCCCCAAATGGACCAGGTCCTGCATCTGGCATCTGTTGATGCTTCCAAGTCCTACCCTACCAAGCCAGTTCCTCTTTCAAAAGTCATGCCCTTGTGGCCAGGACAAGTGGCCTCAGGGGTGGAGGGGGAGGGCCTCAGTCACGGTGTACTCAGCAGTGATGGGAATTTTTTAAACAGTTCAGACATTTGAAGAACACCTGCTACAACACGGCTGAAGACAGGACTGCATTCCTGTGAAACGCTAACGGCCGCCCTAAGGGTTAGTTCCTACCTGAGTCCCTATTTTACAGATGGAAAAATAAGGCACAGAGAAGTTAAGTAACTTGTCTGAAGGTCCCTGTGTCCAAGGAGGTGTGACCGAAAGACGTCTACACTCTGGGGGCAGGATTATGTTGCCCAGAAGTGTGCCACGGGTGCGTGGCCGGCCGCGCAGCTGCAGACCCAGCCCAGAGGCCTGCCTGGAGGAGGCTGAAGAGAAGAGCGCGGAAAGGAGGTGTGCTGGGGGTGGGGCCGGGGAGCGGGTCGGAAAGCGCGGACACGCCCCCTCCTCTCGCCCCGCCCCGTCCTCACCTGGGCTGGCCTGGATCCTGGCCCCGCCAGACCTCCTGCCCTGGCCCTGCCTCCACCAGGGCTCCCGGCCTTTGTGAGCTCACCTCGACCGCGCGGGGGCGGGGGGAAGGGGCGGAGTCGGACCATCCCCCACCCCTCCACCCCCGCCCCTCCCGCCTTCATCACTCTTTGGCCTCCTGGCCAAGTCCGGGCCGGGAGCCAGAGGCGACTGGTGAACCCGAGTGAACTCGCTCAGCCTCGGTCTACGGGGTGAGATGCAGGGATTTGCCCGGAAAATATTTTACCGCCAAAGCTGTTCTCCGTTCTGAATACACGGTCTCACCCAGGCGAGGCCGCTCTGGGTTTGGAAATTGTGGGGAGGGGTACACGAAGGGATCCGGGTCAAAGCCGCCTTTTCTGATGTAGGCACTGGGGAGGCCTGGGCTGGGGGGAGAGGATTGGCGGGAACAGGCCTTGGCAGGGGCGGGGGAAGCAGCCTGGGAGGGAAGCAGAGGCCTGTGTCCCAGACGGCTTCCCCTGGGCTTCTCACACCCCTGTCCTCCTAGCCTCGTGTCTCTTACTAGGAGAATCTCCAGATGGCCAGGACAGGAAACCGGGCAGAAAGGGACAAAGCACCAAAATGAAGGATGCTGGGAAGATGGAGCCGTACTCCTTCTAACCGTCCTCATTTGATGGGAGATGAGCTTTCATCTCAGTGGATTGAAACTGTCAACTACAAATTGGCACTTGCCATCTACAAGGATTAATTCAGGTGCTGCTGAAGTTGCTGACTTTCAACACCCCCTGAAAGGAGTTCAGGGTGGAGAGTAGAAAAGAGGCACCCTGTGCTCTGGGAAGAACTGTCCGAACAGGTCTTCAGAGACTTCGATATTTTCAGGAGCCGATTTTATTTTATGAGCCTAATTCTTGCATCTCCTCGTATTTAGAAAAGCACTAAAATCCTTCATGGTGACATCTACTCCTCGAGACTAGCAGAAACCTTCTGCAAAAAATATGTGCCTGATTGCATGTACTACCTCTTCACCAAAATCACATATATACTGACTTCCCCCCCTACCTCTTCAGAGCAGTTTCTCAGAACTATCTGAAATGCTGTCTCCCGGGCTATAGCCCTCATTTTGTCCCAAGTAAAACTTAGCTCTCAACTCTCACATTGTGCACTTGTTTTAAGTCGACAAAACCAAGATGCCCACTGTGTGACCCAGATCCAGGGACTGAGTGGCCTTTACAGACTGCTAGTCCCAGCCGCTCCCTACAGATGAGGAAACGGCAGCCAGACTGCCTGCGGCTCTACTTTGCAATACTCGTTTGTTTGACTGTACATCCTGGCCTTCCCGACCTCTCCTCATGGGAACTAAACTTCAGATGAAAGCTGATGCAGCTACCCACTTAGGAAGAACCCATTTATACCTCCCTCGAGGTCCTAGGGCCCGCCTCAGACTATCCAGAAACTTCTAGAGCCAACTCTGGTGGGTGACCCAGACATAGAGCCTGGGCTAAACCCAAGGCCCTAGATGCAGCGGCCAGCTAGTTGTGCCTGCTAGGATACCAGAGGACAAGGCCTCAGTCCTTGGCCTTCCGCCTTTTTGTTTTTAATGACCTTCATTTGGGTGCAGTGGAGTTGTCAGTTGTCACTGTGGCTTATCTGCCTTCTCTCTGGCAAGCCTGCTTTCTTTGGCTTCAAGGGAAAAGGGGTTCGTGGATGTCAATGGAGGCTTGGTTCCCAGTGAACAGAGGAGCCAGTCTTATTGGAATGAAAGTTAATAAAGCTTGCAACACCTAGGAAAAGACCTGAACATCAATTTCCATCTGAGATGGGGTAGAGGGGAAAGTCAGTAATGTATCTATAATTCCATTTACAAATTCAGAGCGCAAAAGAAAAGCCTGGGCCACATGAGATCCAGAGTTTTGCTTTATTAGACATCTGTGAAGACAGTTTGCAGATACAGTCAAATTGTGAATTGCTGCCAAGTTCTGTGGAGTTTGAATTTATAGTGAACAAGACCCCAGTGGCTGTTATTTTAGAATATATTTCCATATTCCAAGCAGATAAGAGATATGATGTTATGGCCAACAACTTTTATACTAGTCACCCACTTCAGCCATTTCCCAGCATAAATATGCAGCTTAATCACAGCTATTTCATCTCTACGATGTGTGATTCGATCTTCAGCTAATAATGCATTTTGACTCCTGTTTATATAGGTGCATGCGATTCTTTGCCACCCTGGCAATTAACCAGACCTGGACTCTAAAAGCTAAACTTGATCTAAATAACATTCTAGGGGTAGGGCAGGCTCTGTAATCTGGATTCATCTTAGCCATCGGTCTGCAGAAACGCTTGTATGTGTCCTCCTTCCTCTCTTGTCCATCTGACATTCTTGTCTGACATTCAATATTTATTAATGCCTGCTGTGTACAGAAAGGGAAGTTACAAAGGAAACCCTTTGACAGTTCTGCTTCCAAGAAACTTGAACCTCAGATAATATGCCAGGGACAACTGAGTAATGCATTAAGACAACGGGCCTTTTAGAAACTTTCTAAGATTAGAAAATGTGTCCAAGTGTACCTATCCAGTGTTCTCACTCTAGAATATTTCTGTGGGGGGGGGGGGAAGGGGAGAAGGGGTGGATTTGAGGATTCCCTCTAAGAAGTCTGACTATCAGGGCTGAATCTCTGGGGCAGAAGAAAATCCAATAAAATCATCACCCCCTCTCCATCATCTTTTTGCCAACATTGCAAATTTCAACCATTTCATTTAAGAGAAATGGTAGACAAGGAGACATCCTTAATGCAAGATGGGAAAGGCCTTACAGTAGCCAAGAAAAGGACTTGACTCTATTACTCACACTTACACTTAATCCAGTAGAAAAGCTGGATTTGGGTACCACCCGATTCCTTCCTTTGATTCTGGTGTCCTGAAAACATCACACTTTGCCTTCAGAGTGACTGCTTTGCCCCACAAGGAGACGCTGACAACCCTGCAGGGACACAGAGTTTTCGGAGGTTTTTCTGCACAGTCACATGGCTTACAGAACCAGAACGTTCAGCTCGCAAAGACAGTTCAGGAGAATCGATACATGATTATGCACCTTTAAATATATAAACTGTGAACCTTTGGGAAGGATGTGTGTGTAGAAAGGTCTGATGGAGCTGTCAATCCAGCCGGTCTATTTCGTAGAGGACTCTGACCCCAGGCACCTCTGTCTGTCGCTCAGTCTGCACACACAGTCCATAGCTTAGCATCAGTACAAATCAATGTCTAGTAAGCACAATTAAGAAATGAAACCATGGAAACTTAAAGGCAGCAAAATGTCATCAACAAAATTCAAAGAGCATTTTCCCTTTTTTTTTAACAAGAGCACATTGTAGAAATCATGATTCTGTACAATTTGCTAATATTATATGTACATAAAATTATATTACTTATATAACTAAATGGAAAAGTCTTGTTTGTAGAGTATGGCTGGCAACACCAAAGAAAGACCCATATCATTTAGCTTTTGAAGCTGAGCAGGCAGCAAGAGAACCCTAGAGCACACATTTGTGTCTCGATGCGAAACCCCGCTACAAAGTATGTGACTAGCATTCTCTAGTTCTGTGGTTTGTTAGTGTTTCACATTCTAGTAGGGAATTCTGCAGCAAGCGATGTGAAAAAGAAGACACTTAGAATGAAGTTGGAAATGCTACTTAAAATCTGCATATGATAATGGGCTGTGATAATGGGTTTGTGAATCCAAGTTGCATTCAAAGTTAGTGGCTGAGTCATCCATCCTCCCCTCATTCATTATGCATGCCTCTGGTGATTTCAAATCGAATTAACTCCAGCAGGTGGAAAAGACAGCTTTGAACAGATCACGTGGGCTGAGTCAGGTTCTTGATTCTTTTCCTCAGTTGGCTCCTGAATGTTGAAGACTGGCTTTGCAAGTGGGGAAGGATGGAGAGCGGGCACACACACCAGTTGGTTCCTCAGCCCCATTCTTAGGCTGCCTTTCTTCCAATCTTTTTCCTCCCCAGGCCCTTCCTGTGAAGGTTAAAAGTGCCATCCCCAAGCCAGCTGGACCTCCAGCCCCACTCACAAGAGGGCAACGTGTGGGACTGTGGTTCTTCACTTGTAGACCCACTCCCTAAGGGAACCCTCTGGTCTGTGCCCCAGCTTCCCCAAACCCTAAAGTCAGGAGTTTTCAAATTCCAATTGAACCACAGTCCCCTGTGGCATTTACTAAGAATTGCAGATTCTGGTTCCCCTCTCCAAGACTTGAGTTCATAAAAGGGACAGGATCCAGGAACCTGTTTTTCAGAAGCACCCAGGCAGTTCTTGCGCGGGAGATCCACAGATCTGCTTTGAAAAAAACCCAGCTTCATTCACTAAGTACAGATCTCTGAATGCCTTTAGATAGAATCTTCAGTTCCAGTTTTAAAACTGAAGATTTTAATGAAACATTTCGTTAAACAGATTCTCTGCCCATGTATCACCAATGTATCCTTTTCAAAATGTGGAAATAAATGGCCAAATCTCTTAGGGAGATGAGGGCAAGCAGGGAGGAGGGAGTTAGTTTAAAATACGTGTGCCTGTCAAGGGGAGGGGCTGTTCCGGACTCCCGGGCTTGGTGATGTGAACGAGGCAAACTGCAACTTCATTTTCTCACACAGAATCCTACTAAGGTTAACGCAGATGACTTACGAATTCAGAAATCAGGATGTGGCCTTCTATCACAGCATATAATTTGGGATATGTCACCAGCTCAATATCCATTTCCCTCGAAGCAAATTTTTACCTGCTGGAAAGTTGAGGTGTCAGCTCTCCCACTCACAAATCCTAGTGGATTAGCTGAAGCTACAGTTATTCTTCACTAACCCTTTTTGGAATTTAAATTATGAGAACCTAAAATAGCGCCCAGTGTAGGCAGTCTTCTCCCACCAGCTAAAAACCCTCCAAGTTCCCAGTGAATCATCACTTTTAATCACACCATGATGAAAAGAAATTAACTGCAGATGGATGGCATTTTATACCGACTGCCATCCAAAATATGTAAAAAAGAAAAGTCTCAAGAGAGATGAAGAATCTCCTCCTGGCTCAAAGATCTTATTTCAAATCTGGAAGGATCGCGACAGGGCATCCTAAGTTCTACGTAAGGGAGATCTCTTCGACCCAAGCCCGATCACTGCTGCAGAAATGTGCTGATCTCCCTGTGCTATGCGGCTGCTTCCCACTAGCTATCTATTTTACGTT
>NW_006797481.1:4857259-4948489 GCF_000442215.2 Lipotes vexillifer | reverse complement strand
GGGGGCGGTGGAGTTTCACCACTTCGTACCTATGAACACTAGCTGCTTTTCTGGGATCCTCAAATTCCTTATTTCCCAACCTCCATCTTCACTGCCAACAGTTTTTCTGACTCCAGTGTGCCCTCAAAAATCCCTAATTATTTCTAGCCCTGGCTGTTCTCATCTTCCCTGCTGAAATTCAGACGGGTGATGGCTAGGGTCAAGGGCAGGGAAAGAACAGTCAGGGTTGAG
This sequence comes from Lipotes vexillifer, assembly GCF_000442215.2. Taxonomy (NCBI): domain Eukaryota; kingdom Metazoa; phylum Chordata; class Mammalia; order Artiodactyla; family Lipotidae; genus Lipotes; species Lipotes vexillifer. The sequence continues at coordinate 4,948,258 of NW_006797481.1, read as the reverse complement.
GTCAGCAGATGCAGGTGAGCTGAGTCCAAGGGGACAGGCGGCGGGGAGGGCCGGTTAGTAATTTAAGAAGTCGATCCCAACCCTGACACTCTTGGAGGTGGCTATATCAACGGCCGTGGCCTTGATCTCGGTGTCCCCGAACTGCATGAGGGTCTGGATCTCCCTGCGGGTGGGCACGGCAGTGCCGCTGGCCCCCGTGAGATCGAGGCGCAGCGTGCCGCATTTCTTCACGCCGGGGTCGGTGATAAAGCTCACGTTGTCGAGCTCCGAGCTATAGATGTTGATGACAATGACCAGCTGGGAGGGCTTGGCCGGGGTGTAGCTGCGCTTGACCAGCTCGCCCAGGGCCACGGACTGGTCAGCGGAGATGAACTTGTCGAAGACGTCAGTGCACCAGCGAGTGCCATCCTTCACCAGCAGCTTCTCGGGCGGGTGCTTGCCCTCCACGTAGCGGTTCAGCACCCCAACCCCGTAGGTGAGCGGGGACCGGCGCACCTTGATGACGGTGGGGTCCAGGCCAAAGAGGACGGCACCCTTGAGGATGGTGAGGCCCACGTCCTGGGGGATGATGATACGGCACTTGTCGCCGAAGGCAGCCTGCACCGCCTGCTGCAGGAGGGGCGCCTCGGCGAAGCCACCCACCAGGAAGAGGAACTTGACCGTGGACACCTCCGGCTTCTGAAACAGGTCCCCTGAAAGGGAAGAGTAACGGACAGAGACCTGTCACCAAAAGCCAGGGGGGGATTGGGTGGCCTGAGAATGTGGAGAATGGACAAAGACGCTTGGGCCAGCTGGAGGACAGGCTTAGTCTGACCTTGTTGAACGGAATATTTTTGTAGAGCCAATCTTTTAAAGAAAGGAGGGGTTTGTACATCAATATGCTCAGGAATAAAAACCAAAGCTACTGCTAAGTAGAAACCCATTTTAACAGCTAGACAGTGATCAATTTACGTAGTTCTTTGTTACACATAAATGAATACCCCTTGCCCTCTCCAAACCTGCGGTTCTGTTAAGGCAGGCTGTTATCAATATTATTCTTTGGTTTTCATAAAATTCCCATCCCACCTCTAGGAGTTCTGACTGTGTAGGTGCAGGGTGGGAAGTGTGTGGAGGGCCTGGATCCTGAAAGAGGCCCCTGGTGAGTCTACTGTGTGTCCCTGGGCGAGGGCCCCTGAGGGAGCAGGTTAACTGCACGGCCAGATTCTGTTTGCTCTCTTCTGGGAGACCTTTCTTTGGTTTACACAACAGTTCCTCCTCCCTAGCAGAGGTTGTGGTTTCTAATTTGTTCTGATACAGCAAAGACCATCCATTCCCGAAGGCCTGTCACTCGATGATAATATTGCTTTAGATCTCCCGGCTCTCTGACTTTTGAAGCCAAATGGAAGCCCAAGTGAGAACAGGCTCTGGGCTGCTTTGCAGTACCTGAGGTGAGGGATCCACAGCCAGTGCCCAGCAACCACCCTCATGCATGCCCAGGCCCTGCCCACTCCTGCCAGGGCCCTGGCCTGCGGCTCCAAGACCCAGACCCCCTGCCATCCTGACTTCACATATACTGGTTGGTGTTATTGGAAACATCAGTCCCCATTCTTGGCCACTGAGTGGCCGAGCCCTGGCTGATCACTTACGGAGATGCTCAATGATGCTATCAATGGTCGGCTTAAAAAGGGCATTCATGGCATCTGGACTCATCCTCAGCATCCCCTGCGAGGACCACTTCACAAAATCCACACTGTGGAGGCATGGCAGAGAGGGAATGAGCGGTGAGTGCATAAAGGATACCCAGGCTAACCTGCATAGTAATGGGCCCTGGTAGAATGGTTGTCACATCCGAGGGGGCCGAAGGGGGCTTGAAAGTCCAAAGAACCCTTAGAAATACACTAAACCACCAGGACCTAGACTCTTAGAAGCTTCAAAGCTAAGGCATAACCTCTTTTGTTTCTCTTTGCTTTTGTCTGTGGCCAACATTCCCCTGAGACAGTGGAAGCCAAAGTCTAGCGCAGAACGCAGGGTGATAAATAATTCAACAAATATTTGCCGAGCACCTACTACCTATGCATCAGGTCCTATTGCAGACACTGGTGATAAAGCAGGGCCCCAAACAGACAAACTTCCCTGATCTCATACAGCTTATCTTTTTAGTGCGTAATCATAGCTGACACAGAGGTAGTATTTTCCAGGTCTCAGGCATTGTGCTAAGCATTTATGAATACATTTCATCCTCACAACAACCCTTTGAGGTGAGCGGAATTATCATGCCCATTTTCCAGGTGAAAAAACTAAGGAACAAAAAAGTTGAGTCACTTGCCCAAGGTCACACAGCAAGTGTGTCGGATTGGAACTCAGAGCCCACACCACCTTCCTCCTCCCCATGAACACAATCTACCCCCTAGACTGTCCTGAGCCAAACATGAGCCCAGCTCACTTGCTCTTCCTCAAGGCGTGCTCCACACTGTGCCCACGGAACTTCTTGTAGTAGTCAATGAAGGAGAAGGGCAGGGTGATATTCAGAGGGTTAGTTCGGTCTGGGGCAGCTGCCCTTTTGCGAGACTCAAATGCAATCATTAAGTCAACCCAGGCCGCAGGACGCTTGATTTTGAATTGCTCAATAAAATCCTCTCCGAATATTTTACACAGAAGCTTTTCAAATTCATAATCTACTCCTAAAGATCCATAGGGTCCACCTGAGTCAAGAACAAAAAGGGAGACCACTCTGTTAAAAAGGGTCAGAAATGGAATCCGGAGTCTGAGTAGCAGCCTACCCTGGGTTCTGGGTTCTGCTCAAAGACAGCAGCACAGCCTTGGACCCACTTAGCCAGCAGACCGCAGCTATGCGTTTTTACTTACACTTTAAAACCCTTAGGTTCTTCTCATTCCACGTGGAGAAACTTTCCTACAGAAATCACTCGTCAACAATCTGTTTAAAATCAATTACATTTTAAATAAAATCAATACATTTAACTAACTAGGGGCATCACGGTATTCCCACCCAAGAAATCCAAGGACAGTGTCTGGAAAATCAGCAGACCTCACTTAGTCCCTGTGATCTACTAATTACTCATCCCCACCCCACCAAGAAGAAGAGAATGTTCTTTGGTTTGATGATCTTGAATCAAGACCAGGCATTGTGGGGCCTCCCTAGGAAGCTTAACCAAATCACAGGTGACAATCGTGACCAGGATCTGAAACAGGCTCACTTTATGCCCAAACCCAAGTTATGGTGGTTTGTGTTTTAAAGGCCATTTAACTGCATTTTTTTTTTTTTTTTTTTTTTTTTTGGGTTACGCGGGCCTCTCACTGTTGTGGCCTCTCCCGTTGTGGAGCACAGGCTCCGGACGCGCAGGCTCAGCGGCCATGGCTCACGGGCCCAGCCGCTCCGCGGCATGTGGGATCCTCCCGGACCGGGGCACGAACCCATGTCCCCTGAATCGGCAGGCGGACTCTCAACCACTGCGCCACCAGGGAAGCCCCATTTAACTGCATTTTGCTCTCTGGTCTCATGCATCCGTATCCTCTACTGCCTGTAATTCCACATGCTGGTGGCACTGAAAGAATGAGATACTGAGAGAAATCTGAAATGGGTAAAACAGCTCAGGTATGAGAAAATTAGCCATTTTTCTCATTTTCTCAGGCTTACCTGTTGCTTTGTACAGTTCTTTAAGGTGTCCCTCCGGTAACCGTATCTGATGGACTGTCAGGTCTACGGTGCCACCACCACTGTCCACTACCACATACTTGTCACCTGGTACAAAAACAGCCAACCTTTATATAGACCACTTGTCCATCGTGTCCTGGAACAAGTTGGCAGGATGACTTGGTGTACCCAGCTAAGCGCCATCAACACTCATTAGTACAATAGTTTTGCTAATTAGCCACACAGTGAGTTATTCATGACTAAAGAGATGAGATAGTGTCTGCCCAGAAGTGCCGGTTAGCATGGATGATGAACCCAGATGAGTGAATCTTTAGGACTAAAGCATTCAGGTCATGCGCTGCTGCATACCTGGCATGTGTGGACCACTTCCTGCCAAGTTAATAGCACCATCAAATGACCTGCTGTTTAGCACAAGACTCACTCTGGAACTGGTGAGTTCCAATTCCTACTTTTCTTCTGAAGAACCTATATGGTTTTAGAACATGCAAAATTACAGCTCCAAAAAGAGCTCTCCCTGGGTGAGTAGTCTGTAAAACCAACTGATTTGGAACATTTTCCAAAAGTACAAAAGGAACAAATAGAAATGCATTTTTGCCAGCAGCCCCCCGCCCCCACACACACACAATCCAGCAGGGGCAAAGGACGTTTAAGGATGCTACCTTCCTCCAGCTCGGACCAGATTTCTCCTATGACATTCTCCACCAAAAAGGTTCGACTCTGCCGATTGCGTCGTATGTGTTCCTTAGCTAGTGGCCAACAGAAAGAAAATAACGACGGGTAAGAAAACATGAAAGAGCTGGCAGTCACCTGCAGTCAGTGGAGGTAAAAGAGCATGGGAGGTTTAGGAACAGAACATTTGGTGATACTTGATCAAAATGATTACATAAATGCAACATAGGGAATGACAAAGTCAGCTCTTTCAGAGCAAGGAGCTATTTCCACCAGCCTTCATCTATTCATCTGCCTGGCAGCTTTGGCCAGTGCCCTGCTGAAAAGCTCACCCTGATGAGATTCCCTTCCTCCAGGGACACTTCCAGGGGAATGCGAATAAAATAGGCCAATTTCCTGGCTTTGCTGCCCCAGTGAGGAGGCTGTCTGCCAAGCAGCCTTCAGTGCGCTTGGTTAAATAATTTCACATCAAGCAGCTTTGTCTGATACAAGGAATGCGGGGTATGTTTTCCTAATCTGGATCCTGGATAAACCGCCAGGAGCCCTTTCCAGACCCCGTTGAAGTCGACATGCTCTTCAGCCACAAGGTGGCACTTCAGCCACAAGGTGGCACGGCTGAACCTAGAAAAGTCGGTGCTGCCTTTTTCCTGCACACCGCGGGACAACCTGGGGGTGGCTCGGGGTACTCAGTGGCTGTGACTCGCATGGGTATTTCATCTCCCGCAGGCCTCCTGACAGCCCCGTGAGGCGGACAGGCACAAATCATATCGCCCTGTGTTCAGACGAGGAAACCAGGTCAGGGAGGTCAAGGGACTTGCAGTTCCCACGACTCTGTCTTGCAGCCTGAAATTAACCCTCAGACCACGGACCCCCTCTGCCTTTGAGATTTAACAATTTAGAGTGAAGTCTGAAAAAGCAGAATACGAATGTTAAGAGGTGGGAAAGGTGCTGTGAGAGGGAGCCTGGGAAGCAGCAGAGCACAGGCACGATGGGAATTTGGGCAAATCACTTAACATCTCTCACAGGCAGAGCAGGGACCAGCCGTCTGATTTATCCTCAGCACCCACTGTGACACCAGGCACACAGCAAGCAATAAGGAAGGCAGAGCACCAAGTATGAGACTGGGAACCCAACAAATGATCACTACAGTGAACAATTTAGAGCAATCCTGGTTTTACAGACGAAGGCTCTGTCCACCACTCTGCTGTCCCATCCCACAAGTGTCCTCCCGACCAATTTTTTTAGTCCCTAAACCCTACAAATCCATCTGTTCCTGGTTATCCAATAAAGAACCCTTGACCCTCCAGCCTCCTTCAGCAAGGAGCACAGTGTTTGCAAAACATCTTCTCTGGGGACTAGAATGGCAAACATGGGGCCAGCCTTAAGTTCCTCAGGCTCTGGTTTACAGCAGAGAGGCCGGCCCCCCGATTAAAGAGTTCCCGCGGGCCTGGGAGGGATCTCCAAACTCAGGGCTTCTCTGCTGTTCCCATCACCGGCTCCAGATGAACTTACATTGCACACCTTGTAGTGGGCATTGGTTTTCTAAAACAATCTAGATGACTAAGGAAATGGCATTCATAAAAAACGGCCTAGTGAGGCTAATAAAACATGTTCTAAGCTTCAAAAAATCATCTCATTTTTCGGGCAAATTAAGCCCAAGATTGTGAAAAATGTAGCCTTTTCTAATCTCATAAAGTCTTTTTGGAGTAAAATAATACCGACAGCAAACCCTGCAGCGCTGGGGGCAGAGTGCCAGCTCTGGTCTCCTCAGTGGTGGCTACTGGGCATCCATCAGGGAGGAGCATGGGAGGGCAGAAAACAGCCAGGGGGTCTTGGGGTATTAATGCCATCCTGGGTATCCCGGATTAAGTGCTCTACCAGGCCTCGGCACATAGCAAGCACCCCGTCCTTCCGGGAGACAGGTTCCCACCGTAAAGCAACGCTGAGACAGAACCCCTGTCTCACTGCCCCTGAGGGATGGTGGCCAACAATTTGAGGATTTCAAAAACCAAAGACAACCCTCTGAGCACAGGAAACAACAGTAAATCCCACAAGGCACAGGACACAGATACAGGGCAGTGTGAGGGTAGGTAGCGTATGTTAAAGAAAGGGAACCAAAAACTGAGCTCTTGGGGAAGGCAAGCATTCAGAAAAATTCCCCCCTCAAATGTGAATGTTATACTTAAGAAGTGTCAAGGAATGCTGTGTTCAATTAGCTAATTCTAACATGAGCTGCTGTTTATGAACAACTGCGAAAGAATCAGCATATGAAATATAGAGCCCAGTCAGTCACTCCTCTTTTTTCCAGTTACAACAATGAGGAAGGAAATTTAAATAACGAGATCATCCTGAGTATTTAAAACATGAATGCATTGGATTTAGTCAGCGGTGAGGCCAGCCTTGGCATGCTGGCGAGGCCAAGCATTGTGAGAAAAAGGCAAATCAAGCCCTCAGACTTAGAGGGAAGCCCGTTTCCATTCATTCTGGGTGAATCAGATCCAGGGTGCGAACACATGGCCCCAGCAGGCTGAGGCAGCAGCCTGGGGACAAGCAAACTTCTTGCCACTGTCTCGTGGCTGAGGCTCACAGCCGCCTCCATCCTGGGTTCAAAATGCAGAGCAGTGGCTGCCAGGGCAGAGTCACCCTGTGAAGAGGAAGAGAGGCCTGTCTGGGCAGGAATGTGTGCCTGCGAAGCGTGGGCCTGGGCCCCAGCACCCCGGGCAGTGCAGAGACAGGCGTTGGGAAGAGGACCAAGAAAAGCTTGGGACCAACTGGTGACCGTCCTCACTGATGACATCCCTCTCCTCCTGGGCCTGGGCCTTGCAGGGCAGGATGGAGATGGGCTTGGGCGATGGGGGGGTTTTCTGTCCTCGGAGCCCTCACCCCGGCACAGAGCTCAGAGCCGGGGCGCACAGCGCCACCTCCCTAGCTCCCATCAGCTTCCATGCTCACTCACGTGGCTCTGAGAGATCCAGGGTGTCTGCAGACTCCGTGGTCCTGGACAGACCGACGGAGCCCTGCATTCCAGGGAAAACAGTCCTGAGGCACAAGATTGTGAGCAACTTGCATATAGTGAACATTAAAGAGAAAAAGGCCCTTAAAATGCCCATCCCGGGTCTCCATGGGCGATGGTCCTTCCCCCAGCTAAACGAGCATCAGCCCCTCAGGACAAGTCAGCCCTTTCCATCTCTAGTTTCAACTCTCGCCAGGTTTATAGTTAAGACACATAATGAGCTCATCACACACGAAGCGGCCCCAATGAGTGAGTCAGCAATAAATCAACAATCTTAACGGAGGAATTAATAACAAGCAAGTGGGATTAGATTAAGAATCAGTTAATAGAGAGGAGAGATTAAACGCCCAGTAAAATGCAAGGCCAAGAGCCGCTCTCAGGCCACCCTTGAGTTCTTGGAGAGAAGTGCCCTCCCCTAAGGCACTTGGGTGGGTGACGAACTAGGGTAACCACTGCTGAGTTTACGGGGGTCCTTGGAGGGGCCAGGTAGGGGGGCTGAGCACAGAGGTACTTAAGGGCCAACCTCCTTCAGAAGCATCTTGATTTCTCACGACCACACTGAGTGCCTTTAAAACTCCAAGGCACAGAAACATGCAGGGGGCTGGAGGGAAGACAGCGGGGAGGGGGAGAGAGAGAGCAGGAGGTACCCTGTGCAAACCCAGCTCCTACTGTGTCACTGGCGCTGTACCCATTGACCGCGGCCTTGCTGCTCAGCTCGATCATCTGGTGCAACCGCAGCTTCCGGCAGTAGATGGAGGCCGCCTCGGGCTCCAAGGCAATGATGAGCTGCTCTGAGTTCTCGGGGGAAGCCAGGCCTGCCTGCAAGACAGAAGGCAAGGCTGGGACCCAGGCTCCCTGGCCAGGACCCCTCCAAGGACACCCACGCCTTGGGCTGACACCCCACAAGGAAGGGACACTCGCACGCTGCTTGTTTGGGAAATTCCCTCCACAGGCCTCTCCAGAGCCTAAAATCGGGGGTGATCGGGTTCTGGTCCCCAAGCCAGGTACCCGAACGTCACAGCGTGGGGAACGAAAATGTACAAGCGCCCTTGGGAAATTCCAGGCTCTGTGAGCCTCAGGGCCTCCTGCATTTGGGGCCTGCTTGGCCCAGAACTGAGAAGCACAAAGGGGCAAAGGACCAAAAACTTTGAAAACCACCACGGGATGGAAGGCCGATGGTCTGTTTCCGGTTCCAGGACTAAATGGTCCGACCGAATCGTAGCAAACCCCGATCTTTGGTGGCCTAGGAAACAGAAGGGCCATCACTGGGCCTCAGCTATGCAAGCGTCTGATTCTGTTGTGTGGGGATCTGACCTGTTATCTCCAGAGCACCAGGAAGGCTCCAGGAGAAAGCCCCCCCCTGGAATCCCACAGAGTCCCCATTTCCTAGAGTGCAGGGGGAAAGGCCACTGACAGTTATCTTATTAAAGCCTCTATCCCTTTCACAGCAGAAATGCTTCTGCCCCGTGACATCTGGCTTGTTCCAGTCACAGCCCCTCCAGGCTTCACGAAGGGCAGCCAGGAGGCTCCGGGACCAGCCTTCTGAGGGTGCTCAGAGACACAGCCCGGCTTGGCCTCTCATGGCCTTGACCTGGAGCACGAGATCTAGCTTGCTTGTTGAAGCTGCCCAAGCTCACGGCTTTCCTTGGTCGCCAGCACAATAGGAAATAAAAACTAGCTCCTTCTATCACCACTGTGTTTGCTGTCTTTGCTGCCATTTCCGAGGAAGCCCGGGATGCGCCCTCGTGTGGCACCCCTTTGGAGAAGGCTCCCAGGTGTCCCCAGGCCCCTGGGGGTTTAGTGGACTCATCTCGTCAACCAGGGACAAAGGTCTGCCTAACGTCACACATGTACAGTGACCCGGTGGGGAAGAGCTGGTCTAGAGTCACGGGCATGCGCGGAAGGAGCTTAGGAGGGTCAATTACTGGGCAAGGAGGGGAGGGGAGCTCAGGTTAGAAATTAGAAATGCCTTTCGTCCAACCCCTTCGCTCTATGAAGAGGGAAACCAAGGCTCGGAGAGGTAGGGCAACCAACTGTCCCGGTTTCCTGGGGCACGTGCCTTTCGGTGCTAAAACCGGGCCAGTCTTAGGCTCCAGGGTATCCCAGAGAAGTGGCAGAGCAGCCCGGGCCCAGGTCTTTTGCCTTGCCGACCAGCTCTTTAATTGGTTCTCAGCTCTCCTGCTCTTAGTAATTCCAGGTACTGGGGTAGGGCCCAGGCCTCTGTACTTTGACAAAACCCGTGGGTGCCCCTAATACTCCTGAACTGGTTTGAAGGTACGCTCTCTACTCATTTACTCTGTGACAGTACTGCCTAGACCTGCTGTTATTCATTGTCGCTAATAACCACACCCCAAACGAACCAGTTAATTACGTCTTAATGAGATACCATCAGCCGGCAGGTGACTGAAAATCTCCACTCTGCCGAAACCATGAATGCCTCACAAGGGCAGAACCCGTCTGGACTGAATTACAAAAACAGATGGAACCGCACACGCCTACACCCTCCGCCAGGAACCCGCCTCCTTCCTGCCTTGTACCCTTGGCTGAGGCCGACCACATGGGCAGCATCTGTGCCCATCAGCAGGATCCCCAGGTCAAAGAGGCCAGGTCTGCCCTTAGCTTACACGAGTCAATAGGTTAGTGACACAGATGCGCGACAAGATTTCCCCATCCAAGGGAATGAAGGTGCCCCCTCCCCCAGCCTCACTTTCTCATAGGGGTCTCCTCAGACGTCCTCAGCACAAAGGCAGACAAAGGTTAAAATGCCCGATGAAATAGGACATGGGTTACACGTGTCAGCTGCCACCAGGAACAGCGAAACCTCTGAACCTTTATCCCCAGGATCTCAGAAGAAGAAACCCAAAGTGACACCAGGAGGAGCCCCGTCTACAGAGCAGCACTCGCGGACTGGTTCCTCTATCCTCATGGGTTTGTACGTAAAGCCAAGGCCCTCCTGGAACAGAAGCTCATATAGGCCCAGCTCCCCCAACATGGGCTGAGGAGGAAGGAGAGGTGCGTTACAAAGCAACAGTGGGCCCTGGATGCACAAGCCTCCCCTCCAAAGTTCATGATGGAGGATAAACTTGGAGGAGGCTAGGGAGGGCGGAGCAGAGTGGTGCCCAGGACTCGGTGTGGAGGAAAGGCACGGGCTCTGCCCACTCAAAAGGCACATTCCTGTCATTGTGTCCCACCGGGATGTCAACCAGCCAGGCAGCTCCCATGTGGCTGGTAAGAGCGACAGGGGCCTGGGCCCAGCGCGAATGGGGACGGCAGCGGACAAAGGGGAGCAGAAAATAGACGCCCTTATTCCGCTCCATGCCTGCCCAGAAATTCTGAGCAGGGTCTCTAACTTATATGTGAAATATCTATGTGGAAAATCACATCAAGAGGTCCAGAGGAGTGAAGAGCCTGGAGTAAAATGTTACATTTTACTCCAGGCTCTTCACTCAAGGGCATCCGAGGGTAGCTGGTGTGGGACTGAGACCACCACCCCCCACCCCACCGGATGCTCCCACATCCTGAAGATGTGAAAGACAATCAGGCTGACCTGAATCTGCCCCAAACAGCGTGGACTGCACCCCTCGGGGGGCCTTTCACCTGTCCCTCCCCAGCTGGGCTGGCCTCAGCTTCACAGCAAAAGCTTTGACCCATTTCCGTGGGGAGTTCCCCACAGTACCCTGCTCAGGATGCAGACAGAAGCAGAGGTGAAGAGGACCCCAAACCAGAGGGGAGGGGAAAGGCAAGGTCAGTGGGGGCCCCGGCAGTGCCTGGGAGACCCAGGACAAAGTAACCACACTCCTTTGCTTAAGCCAGCCCCCCTGTCCACTCCCCAGTGAGAGTGAGGGGCCGTGTCCCTACCAGCAAACTCTCATGGAGGCCACAGGGAGAGGGGAGGGGGAGGCAAAGGAAGGCAGCTGCCTCAGCACAGATTCCCAGTCACCAGGAGGCTTCCCAGAGCTGCTGGTGGGCTCCAAGAGAAGGAGGAAATGCGAACGTCTCTGCCAGACTCTCAGAAACCCAGATGTCTTTATCTCTGAGAGAAGGATCCAGTGCCCTGAAATGTAAGCTTTGTTTCCGCATGAAAACACTTGCCATCCTTCTCAGCAGAAGCCCTCTGGCCTGGCAGCTGGCAGGAGACCTGCGGGTCTTTTCCTGGGAACAGGCCAGGGTCAACCGGGGCAGGGGAGCTCTCTCTCCGCTTTCAATAATTCTGCCTCCGGAGCTGCTATCTCAAGGCCACTGCTCCGTTCCAATGTGAGCTCTCCCTCTGCTCGGCCCCTGGCACAGCACCTAGCATATTCTGCTCCCGACTATAGATCCATGCGGACCTGTCTAGCCTCTCCTGCAAGATGGTACATTTTCTAAGGGCAGCAGTCAGGTCTTCTTGCCCCGGAGCACACAGTAGGTGCTCAGAGGGCAGCTGCCGAATGAATGAATCACCCATCCCTCCAGCCAGCCTTTATTCTGCAGTTTCTGGCCCTTCTCATGACAGCATTTCAAACATGACCTGAGGATTCTGCAATCAGAAAGCGTCTGAACAAGGAGGTTGCTACCCCATTTGACTTCACGAATCTGGGCCAGCAAGAACTCCATCGTAGTAGTTTTTAGCGCTCTGCTTCCTGGTCACAAGCTCCACCTGAAAGAAGCAGGTGGGTGAGAAGACCGCACTCCAGGGAGGCCGAGGACGTGGGCAGTTACCACCTTGACCACCGCTCCTTGGCCCTGCAGTCAGCCAGGCAAATCCGCCAGGGGCTGTGTCAACAGCTGAGAAAAACAGCCAGACCAGCAGAGTGCTCAGCTGGCCTGGTGTCAAACTGCAAAGAGCTACAGCTGCACGGCTTCTGAGTGTCATGGGGTTGGCTTTCTTTCCTGATGTGATTACTTTTCACTGCAGTTTATTCAGAAAGGGAGGCAAATGCAAGCTGCAACTCCGTGTTAGAGGAGATCAGCGTACATTGGAGAACATCATTTATTTAACAGGTTTCTGGAACCTACTAGAGTTACACACTTTAGGCAAAATGCCTCTAGAAATACACTGGACTACCTCCTATGCATGATGTGCTCAGGATGCAGTGGAACTATCTCCTCATTCTGGGTCTTTTCTGAGGGCCTCAGAAAGCTGTTCTTTCTGCCACCATCTTTTCGCTGAATGCTCTTAAAGGGTCTAAAGCTGTCCTGAGGCTGTGGATTATAAAAGATGGAGACTTAACCCACTTTCTCAACAATCACTTGACATAAGAGGAGTTTTGGAAGTTTCACAGATGAAACTGTGCCCATGTCAAGTGCTGGGCACCTCTCACTGGCAGTGAATCTCAGTCCTCCAAGTGCAGGCCCCAGGCCCACCCCCTGCAGGCCTGCTTCTCCATGGGAGATGCTGCCCAGAGATTCATCTCCTGGCTCTGGTCCAGACCTCCTCCCCCTCCCCCAGGCCGGTGGAGGATGACGTTCAGCCTCCATGTGACTGTGCCATGAACTTGGGCTCAGGAGGCCTCCCATGAGCCCGGAAGGAGGGGCTCCACTTGCCACAGGCAAGCAGGGTGGACAGACCAGTTTCCCAGCTGCTCTGACGGAGAACCATCCCACCTCCTTCCTCATCCTTCCTGTTCATCTGTCAGAAGCCAGGCCGACAGGCAGCAGCACATCAGGTGGAAGGACTGGTGGGCACTCTCAGGTTTCAGAAGCTGGGCGGGCCAAGAACTGTGTTTTTTGCTCAGGTTCTGTATTTATCAGGTTTCTCCAGAGAAACAGAGCCAGTAGGATGTATGCATATATAGAAAGAGATTTATTATAAGGAATTGGCTTACGTGATTATGGAGACTGTCAAATCCCAAGACCTCAGTCGGCAAGCTGGACAGCCAGGAGGGCCGATGGTATAATTCCCTTGCCGGCAGGCTCAAGACCCAGGAGGAGCCGATATTTCAGTTGGAGTCCAAAGGCAGGGGGAAAACAATGTTCCAGTCTGAAGGCAGGCAGGCAGGCAGACAGGAGGAATCCCTCTCATTTTATCTAGGAAGGTTCAGCCTTTTGTTCTAGTCAGGCCTTCCACTGATTGAATGAGACCCACCCACCTTAGGGAGGGCAATCTGCTCTATTCAATCGATTTAAATGTTCATCTCATCCTAAAACACACTCACAGCAACACTCAGAATGATGTCTGACCAAATATCTGGGTATCCCTAGGCCCAGTCAGGTTGACACATAAGAGTAACCATCACAGGTATGCATCTTTCTTACTCTGCATAATAAATGGAAGGTGAGGAGGGAGAGTTGGAGAGATGCTAATTTTGGAGAGTAGCAAGCTCCATTTCCATCTTGTCATGAAGACTCTCCCAGAAGACAGGCTAAAGAGGGTGCCTCTGATATGCCACCTGCCCCTTGCCAGAAGTACACATGGCTACAATGAACCACTTGGATGCAACTGATTTGAGAGCAGCACTCCTGTCCTATGACTCGAGCACCTACCACAGTCCTGGCACAGGAGGCCCCCAGCACAGGCTGTTTAATGAATAAATGAATGAGTGAACAAAGAATGAATGAATGGTACCTGCCATCTTAAAATCCATCCAGTGACTGTAAATTGAACAGAAGTATCAAATCTGAGCTACAAAGGGCCAAACATTAAGCTGCACAGACACTGTCCTGGACAAACGTTACCCGGCATGGAGAGGACAGGCTGATCCACAGGGTGTCTCTGGGCCTCAGGAAGCAAATTCCCCCATTCCCTCTCATCCATGCTGGCCACCTGGGCCCTGCCCAGGAGCTGCTGGCCCTCCTACTGCCTGAGGTGCCAAAGCCTAGAGGACGCCACACCCCCCTCAGCCTGGTTTCCTCCTTGACCTCCCCAGTGTAAGGGACCTCTCCCCACACTGGCCCCACCCTCTCAGAGAGACAGTCCTTGAAGAGCCAGCCCAGGGCTCCATGAGCCCCGACAAATCTACAAGTCACCGCACCTCTTTCTTTTTCAGGCTAAAACTAAGAACTGTCTGTCCCCTTTCCACGTCACATGTTTGTTGCTGAAGTCCTCCCATGGGCTGGAAAATGAAAGTCAGAACCATGATTCTTGAGTATCCTTCCTGGGAAAACTCAGGATCCCAGGCTGTGTCTTAGCAGACAGCCATGTCCCAGTGTCCCATCTTTGGGTCTTTGGACACTGCCTGAATGCTGACACCAAGGAAAAGCTCCCTGATGCCCAGGGCTCCCATGGACAGTGAAACTGCATTTGTGTCTCTTTCTTTTTAAAGAAGTTTCCTCTTTCTGGAACTTCCACCTTCTCCCTTCATCCCTATGAAAACAGATCTATTTTTGGCAAAACACAAAGACTGAGCCAGATTCTCACGACGACGAACAGAGGAAGGGGAGAGCAGAGGAGCCAGCCTGGGGCAGGGAAGGGAAGGAGGGGAATGGGAGAGCACTGGGGTGGGGGTGGGGGTGGGGGTGGGCGGGGGCGGAACACTGCCCTTCCTTGAACTCTACCTGCCGCCTGCGGTAAAGCCTCAAGCATCCAGGACAATTCAAGACGCCAAGGTGCCTGGGGCCATTTGACTGTGTTCAGAGATCAGCGCTGATTAGATGGGCATTTTGAAAGGAAAGGATTATATTTATACATGTGGCCACAGACTCAACATCAAAGGTGTGTCTCCAGGGAAAGGCGGCTCTCTCCTGAGAGGTGTGGCAGGGGACAAGGGGACATCTATGACCTTTGTGATTTTCCCCAGCCCACTCAGGTTGAAGGCTCTGAAAACTGATTCACAGCACAGACCTGACACAGGCCCCAGAGTCGGCTTTCATTTATTAACCCAGGGGACTAAGTACAACAGGGGCCAGCTCTGTCCCCGGGACCAAAACAGCAGGTCAGTACGGCCGGCCATTCTTGCCACGAAGTCAGACACTCATGGAAGCCCCGTCGTGGCACAGGTTGTCCACAAACAATGTGAGGGTTGGAGGCCACGAGGGTTTTGGCACCAGTGGTGCCCCCTGCACCCACGAGGGATGGGCTGGCCGTCGATGCTGGAGTGCTCTGTCTCCATGGCGCCATGTTGACTGGCACACTCCCTAACTGTACCACTGCCCTCACCCAGCTGTGGGTGTCCTCCACCAGGCAGGTCCAGCAGCCCTCTCCCCTGTCTGGGGCGCCCGTACATGCCGTGCTGCTGTGTTGCTCCTAAGATGAACCGTGCAGAGGACAATCATACTTCCTTTATTTCCCAGCTGCATATGTGCAGCTTTCAGCCTCCACCAGGCTGATGTGCCTGGTCCATGGCCATCGGCCTTGTCTTTATTTCTTCCTTGTTCAAATATATTCTTGTTCCCCAAGCCTTTTCCTTGAGGGTCTCACTTCCATTTGCCCACAGAGAAATACCTCTGAACCTCAGTTTGCAATCCTAGCCCCAAGGAACCTACAGGGGCAACAAGACCTGGAAATGAATAAAGTCAGAAGGAAAACTGAGCCCAGCCCCTCCCGTTGTCCGTCTGACCCCCGCTGCTCCCCTAGGAGGAAGCTGAGGAATGGGAAGGCTCCTGGCCCCCCGCCTGTGGGAGACCCCTCGCTGCCTCCCCAAGGAGGCCTGTGAATGCTGGGGGACCCTGGAGTGGGGTGACAGCCACCGCCAGGTGTATCTTGGACCCTGCCTGCCCCCAGCCCCGCACTTACCTGGTAGGCAGCTTGTCTCATGAACTGCTTGGCGGGCTGTTTCCAGATGGCAGGCACCGTGATAACCCATCTGACATCAGAGTTCTCGAACTCTGAACCTGTCTGATCGCTCAGTTCCTAAAGCCAAGGAAAATGCAGCAGGTCAGGTGGACAGAGCTGGTCCTCCTGTGGCTTTGCTGAAAATCCAGGCTTCCTGGCCGTGAACTCTTGGGGCATCTATTCCGCGGCCCCCCCCGAACTTATCAGCGTCAGGAACAAGAGTCTGCTTTCTGAATACACAGCAAACAGGGAGCTCCCAGCTCCTTCCACTCCCTGGATGTGGCTGCAGGTGGGAGATGGGCAGATCTGAGGCCTTCAGCCACTTCCTAGTCATGTGACTTAGGGCAAGTGACAACCTCTCAGGCCTCAGCTTCCTTATCTGTACAGTAGGGATAATAATAAGCTCGTACAGTTATTGGGAGGATTGATAATTTCCTGAGAGCTACACTTCCTGACAGCTTGCTCCAGTGTCAGCCTTGCTAAGCCCTTTCCATAGCTCAACCGCCATTAATCCACTTGAGAATCCTGTTAGGAAGAGATTAGCACTTGCCCCTCTTCTGCAGGTAGCAAACTAAGGCCTAGATACGTTCGGTATCTTTGTGATGATTGCCCAGCTAGAAAGCAGCAGAGCCAAAGTTTGGACCCAGACGCAGGTCTATCTTGACTTGAAAGGCCAAGGTCTTAACTAAATTGTTACTTTTGGTCTCGTATCTGAACAGTGCCTGGCCCACAGGAATGCTTAACGACAGGTAGCATTTGTTATCAGAGTTGTCACTGTCACCCACCTTACTGCAGGCCCAGCACATCAGTGGAGTTTTCCTGGCAGGATGGTAAGGGTAGGAACAACATGACCTAAGGAAGAACCGTGCTGCCCTTGACTTTCAGTTAATGTAAAACCTATATCTACAAAACAGAAACAGACTCACAGACATAGAGCTCAGACTTGTGGTTGCCAAGGGTGGAGGGATGGGGAGGTAGGGGAGAGAGAGGGATGGGCTGGGAGTTTGGGCTCGGTAAATGCAAACTATTGCATTTAGAATGGCTAAACAACAAGGTCCTACTGTATATGCAATCTCCTGGGATAAACCATAAAGGAAAAGAATATTAAAAAAAAAAGAATGTCTATATGTGTATAGCTGAGTCACTTTGCTGTACAGCAGAGATGGGCACAACATTGTAAATCAACTCTTCAAAAAAAAAAAGAAAATCATTGGGACCCATGTGGGTAAACAGGACGGGTGGAAGCATCAGAGGTTTCCACCAGGCCCAGGTAGACAAAATAGGTCTCTAGAATAGCTCTCAGACTCAGTATTCCCACCGGTAGAATGGGAAGAATAACACTAACCCACAGCGTTACTGGCAAGATTAAATGAGAACACACAGGGAACATCCGGCCCAGAGAAGACCTCTGACTGATGCTTGTCCCCCCCTTCTCCTCCCCTCCTGTTGCCACAATCACCAGACAAATCTGAAATCAAACCTAAACACACACTAATGTGCTTCTGCATCAAAGTCCGCTCTGCGGACATGTTTCAAAAGACTAATAGGCTGGCGATTTTTTTCCTAATGGGTATCTCATTTTCTCTATTGTTTCACATAGTTATCTTGGGGCTGACCCACCCTCTCACTGAACTAACTTCCTCTTTGATCAGTACATTTTTTTTCCCTTTTAAAATAAACTTTTCATTTTTCATTGTGAGAAAATACACGTAACATAAAATTCACCGTCTTAACCATTTTTAAGTGTGTGGTTCAGTACATTCACTAAACTTTTTTTTAATAAACATGTTTTTATAAACATCTCTGCTTTAGACCAACATGAAACAACCTTTTTTTTTTAAAACTGAGGCATAACTGATTTACAATGTTGTGTAAATTGCTGGTGTACAGCAAAGCGATTCAGATAGAGATATATATATATATATAGATATGTATATATGAATGAATATATATAGAGATATATATGAATGAATATATATATGAACATATATATATATATATATATGTTCTTTTTCAGATTCTTTTCCATTATAGGTTATTACAAGATATCGAATATAGTTCCCTGTGCTATACAGTAGGTCCTTGTTGTTTACCTATTTTATGTATAGTACTGTCAAACTCCTAATTTAAAGCCCAAACTCCTAATTTATCCCTCCCCACCCCTTTCCCCTTTGGTAACCATAAGTTTGTTTTCTATGTCTGTAGGTCTATTTCTATTTTATATATAAGTTCATTTGTATCATTTTTTTAGATTCCACATATAAATGACATATGATATTTGTCTTTCTCTGTCTGACTTACTTCACTTAGTGTGATAATCTCTAGGTCCATCCATGTTGCTCCAAATGACCTTATTCCATTCTTTTTAATGGCTAATATTCCATTGTATATGTATACCACATCTTCTTTATCCGTTCATCTGTCGATGGACATTTCGGTTATGTCCACGTCTTCGCTACTGTAAATAGTGCTGCTGTGAACACTGGGTGCATGTATCTTTTTGAATTTGCATGTATCTTTTCATCTTTTCCGGATATTTGTCCAGGAGTGGGATTGCTGGTGAAAGAGCCATTTTTTGTTTGTGTTTATTTTTGTTTTTTTAATCATGTTTTATTTCCTTGCAGGTGTGCACTGGGCTTTAAAAGCAAGTGAGCATGTGATGGGTTGGGAGGGATTCTAAGCGTGGTGCCTATAACCATCCAGGCTATTTTAAACTCTTTAAACAGGAAAAGGCTCAAAGATGAATGATGGGCTTCCCTGGCTGTATGGAAAGTTGTCTGATGAGCTGTTTGTTCGTCAGCGGGTGGAGATCAGCTTGGAAGGGAAGGAACCTGGCACTGACTGAACATCTCACGTCAGGCACTTTCACTGACTGTCCCTCGTGAATAGTGAGACTGCTCCAAGGACGTGATTTCTGAGATATTCTACTTGAGCTTATCCTGGTCCAACACGCAATAGTCCCCCTCTGCACTGAACCCACCTGCCCCTCAAACACCAGCCAGCCTCTTATACAGGGCCTAGTTCCTGTACACCTCCTCAAACAGCTCTTCTGCATGGAATTTCTTTACAACGTGTTCCCTGCTCAGAGAAGGTTCCGGAAGCTTCTGGCTGAGCCGACAGGCCCACAACCACCCACCTACCCACGCCCGTGCCTGACCTCTGCCCCCTCCACCTCCTCCCTCCCTTGCGAGATGGGCTGTTCACGCCTTTCTTCTTGGCCAACTTGAAACACACTCCAGTGTCGTAGACTTTCTCAAGTTCTACATCTTCCCTGAGTCCCCACGGCTGCTCCTCTTATTCCGGAGGCCCCCACCTCCCTCTGCGCCTTCATCTTTCTCCAGGAGCTGAGCCCATCCCTCTGAGATCCTTCTCTTCAGGCCGACAGAGGTCCACCTCCTCTCCTGCTTCGCCGTCTCCTGGACCAATGGCGGCTTCCCTTCCGCAGGTCCCCGCCGGCCTTACTGCTCCTGCCTCTGGCTGGTCACCACCTTCTTCCTGAAGCGAACCCAGCCCATCTCCCTCCCACTTCCTTCCTTAGAATCCTCTCCCCACCCCTTTTCATAGAAGAATTTGTTCCCAGGAACCACTCCCTCCCTCCACCCCACCACCTTTATCTCCCTGGTTTTCATGTTCCTCAAATGACCCCACAGTCGGAGTCTCAGCCTCGCCCTCAGCCCTCGGACAGACCTGCTTCAGGATCTCAGTGAGCTGCTAACATATCGCTCTGCTCCACCTGCAGGCCCTCGGGACCACGCGGTCTCCCCTCCTCTAACGCATCCTTGTGGCCATGGCAACCCATGCGAGAAATCCACGAGCCAGGAAGAATTCCTTCGCCTGGCCCTCGGGGCTTCACACCATCTCGGCCGGAGCTTGCTGTTCCCGCTCTCTCTGCAGCCTTGCCCTTCGCCTGCTCCAAGCTGCCTGCATCCCACAGCGGTTTGCTATGTTTTCTTTCCCCTGAGCTGTGCCTGGGCCATTCCACCCACGCAAAACACCCGCCCTTCCAGCTGCTGCCTGTCAGAGGCCCGCAATCCCTCTCCTCTGGGAAGGATTCCCTGCTGCTGCCCTTGGGCAGAACCTCTGCCTTCACCGAACACTCAACACCCACGGTTACCCAGTCATGACACCCACCCATCAACTGTATGCACTGGGTTTCTTTCCACGTGGCCAGAACTTGCATAGCACCTGGCTCACAAAAAGTACTCAAAACAAGAGGTACTTGAATGGATGAAAGCAGTGTTACGACCTCACTTCTTTGTCTCCCTCTAGCCCTATTTCGAGAATTCTATTCTACTCTATTTCTAGAATTCACTAAATTTCTTCTAGCGATCACATAATACCAAATGCTTCTGAAGTTCCCAATTCTTTTTGGATAGAGTTTAATACACGAGGCTCTTGAATCATCTGATCTACACCCACTCATCACCATGCCTATGGACACCGAGTGGATGGCTATATTCCATTTGGAAATTAGCCATTTTCTTAATTCTGGGCCATCACTGAACAAACCTTTGCAAGGGCCAACCAAGGGGGCTTATTCACCTGGTCAGCTTCTTCCATGGGGTCTGGGGTGGGGGGCAAGGAGGAGAGGGGGCACAGCAGCAACTATTTACCAAGTAAATAGTTGCTGAGCCCCCAGGGAGGCATTTAACATCTAATATTTCACTTACTATCAAACGACCCACGAGGCACAGTTACCTGACCCCCTTTTCATGTTAGGAACGTGGGTATCAGAGAGAACGAACACCTCGCCCAAGATCACACAGCTGCTGCATATGTCTCCCGCCTTTCTTTCTTTTGTTTGTTTTACTGAGGTATAATTCACATACCGTAAAATTCACCTTTTTAAAGTGCACAGTTTGGGACTTCCCTGGTGGTGCAGTGGACATGGGTTCGCGACCAATGCAGGGGACGTGGGTTCGATCCCTGGTCCAGGAAGATGCCACGTGCTGCAGAGCAACCAAGCCCATGCGCCGAGACTACTGAGCCTGCACTCTAGAGCCTGCAAGCCACAGCTACTGAAGCCCTTGTGCCACAACTACTGAAACCCACGGGCCTAGAGCCCATGCTCCGCAACAAGAGAAGCCACTGCAATAAGAAGCCTACACACCACAACGAAGAGTAGCCCCTGCTCGCCGTGACTAGAGAAAGCCCGCGCACAGCAACGAAGACCCAACGCAGCCAAAAAAAATAAAATAAAATAAAGTGCACAATTCAGTGGGTTTTAGTATATTCACAAGGTTGTGCAACCATCCCCGCTATCTAACTTCATCACCCCCCAAAAGTAACCCATACCCCCTGGCAGTCACTCGTCTGCCACTCCCCCAGTCTCTAGCAACCACTAGTCTACTTTCTGTCTCTATGGATTTGCCTCTTCTGATCATTTCCTACAAGTGGAATCATACGGTATGTGGCCTTTTGTATCTGACTTCGTTCGCTTAGCGTAATGTTTCCTAGGTCCATCCATGCCATAGCAGGTGTCAGTGCTTCATTCCTTTTTAAGGCTGAATAATATTGCAGTGTGTGGGTGAATCCCATTTAGTTAACCATTCATCCACTGATGGACATTTGGCTTGTTTCTGCTTTGGGGTTATTACGAATAGTGCTGCTAGAAACATTCATGTACAAGTTTTTGTGTGAATATATGTTTTCGTTTCTCTTGGTACATACCTAGGATTGGAACTGCTAGGCAGATGGTCACTCCGTGTTTAACCTTTTGACGAACTGCCAGGCTGTTCTCCACAGCAGCTGCACCATTTTCCCTTCCCACCAGCAGTGCACGAAGGCACATTCTCTGCCCTGAGGCTGTCCCTGCTCCCCTAGCTGGCAGGTGCCCCCCTGCCCCCAGCACAGGCTCTGGCATGTACCTACCTTCAGCGCCTGTTCCTTAAAGTACCGCAGGGCATAAGCAAAGATTTCAAGGGCTTTGATTTTCTTGCCATTTGCTGCCGTCAGGTCTGTATCCATGGTGAGGTCCTAGAGCCGGGACAGGAATGAAATAGTAAAAAGAAGGAGAGACATGCCTTCTGGCTTTAAGCACTGTCACTTGGAGACCTGGGGAACCCAGTGAACCATGTCTGTGTTTCCTGGTGTTTGAGGGGCAGACTAGGACGGCACATCCCCCAGGACAGGGCTGGCAGCAATGTCCCCTTACTGTGTAGGAGGCCCTGGCTTCTCCCCTCAGGCCCCACCTCCACTGCTCCCTTCTTCCCTCCCTCCCTCCCTCCTTCTTTTCCTCTCTCCCCTGGATCCTCTGGGGGCAGAGGTTTTGGGGCAGCAACAGAGCCCAGGAAGAAAAAAAAAAAGGCAGCAGACACCACTCCCGATGCAATTTACATACTATTTCCACATGACACACATGGTCACCCTTGGGAGCTCCCCTAATGGAAGCCTAGATAATCATACCAAATCACTGATGTGCACGGTGCTAAACAGACACGAAGCTTTCACTTCCCGATGAGCTGCCAACCAAGTCACAAAAATAGAAGAGCTCCTATTTTAAGGCTTGTGCTGTCTAATCCACTGGGAGCCCAGCATCATTGCCTTCCTTCCTCTGCCAGAAGCTACAGCAGTTGCCGAGTGCAGTCCTTGGGTGTAAGATGCTCCGTGAGATGCCGGATGGACTGCGGTCATTAAAAAATGGTGAAAATAATCCCCAGAGGGTGGGAATGGGCAGAGAGGGGAGCAAAAATCAGGAGGAAACCCCCAAGTCTCCTGGAACCACAAGACGCATTGCCACCAGGGAAAAAAATCAGTGTGGTCTCGGGATTGATCCAGGCTGGGTAATAAGTCTTTGCCTTTGGAGTGTGAAGGGGTGTCAAACAGCTAAACCGGCCTTGTGGGGCCTGCCCATCATCCTGACCCCTCTACACATGCTTACTTCTCCCACATCTGGGGCTCAGCAAAAACACCCCAGCTTTGGGGTGGTGGTCCCCAAGCGGCTTCCAGGCATCAGGAAGCCACAGGCTTGGAATTGAAAAATTCAAATTGAAAAAATTCCTGGGCTTCCACCTGCAGGAGATTCCTGTTGGGCACTGCTGAATCCTATCAGGTGAAACAGGAAGGATGCATTTTGAGGTGAAGTCAGTGTGCTTCAGAGAGAGACACACACACGGGTGAGCACCGAGCCCTGGAAGGCAGGGTGCTGGCTGCAGCGTTTCCCAGTAACATTTGTTTTGTCATCTGCAAACACTTAACAAGCAGACATATAAAAGCAATAAATAATAGAAGCTAGCAATTGACTTTAACTAAGGACCCACCGGCATGGTTCTGAGAGCTTTGTGTATTTTGATTCCTTTAATCCTTACAACATCCCCATAAGAAAAGCACTCTCCAAGTCTCCATTTCACAAATAAGGTAAAGCAAGGCAAGGAGAGTCTAAGTGACTTGGATGAAGTATCTCAAAGGTGTCAGAGGTGGGATTTAAACCCAGGCCATCTGGCCTCATGGTTTGTGGTCTTAAACACTATCACCATCCTGCATCTCTAAGTACTGAGAGTTAAGGAAAATTTAAGGGATAAAATGCTTAAATTGAAAAAATTCTATACTATGGCCCAACATTTTGATGAGGCTTGGGGGAGGGTGCTAATCAACTTGGCCACATCTTACAAAACCCTGGCAAGTTGGAAGCAGGACTACCTCAGGCACTGGGCCTCCAGTTGTTGGGCACTTGATTTCCTGAGCTGCCTCCTTCTCCACATAGAAGGTTAATGAGCCAGTTGTTGCTGGTTGTTACTTCCAAACCGGTTAGTTATAACCACTACCCTGAGCCCCCAAAATGCTCCCTCGTCCCCGAGTCCTTCCTTCAGGATTCCTGGATCTCCCAACAATCCTGCAGGTGAAGGGGGATCTCCTGGCACAGCAGGGGTCTCCCAGCCCCCTATGCCTGTGCTCCATCCAGGCAGTGTCTCTCTGACTGGTCAATTTCCAAAGCAAACAAGTTGCTAAACGTTCTGAATATCTCCCTGCCCACGTGTAGGTCAGAAAGTGCCGTGTGTCCCACAAAAAGTGTCGTGTGCTCCAGGTTGTTTCCAAAATCAAGGTGAATGGACATTCATTTCCGCTTGGGAGAAACCTGAGGGCCCCCAAGGTCTGGAAAGGCTGGAGGGACCTCGGCTCTCGCGTGCGGAGGGCTCGGGGCCGGGGAGAGGCTGGCTCACCCCAGTGGTGTGCAGCTTCATCTTGAACTTCTCCAGGTACAGCCACTGCTTGGCCTCATTGGGGTCCAGGTCGTGGTAAAAGTCCCTGGCAGCATACCCGAAACTGTGGAACTTCCTTTCTGGAGTCAACAAGATGGTGGTCGGAGTCTTCTGGTTGGACACCCCAGGGTCGCCTCCTTCCCATCGCCTGCCACCAAGGAAAGGCAGAGGTCATGGGCCTTCTTGCGTAATCCCAATGCAGGCAGCACTGGTGTGAGCGCCTACTGTGTGCGCGGCTGTTACAGGTGTTGAGTGCCCATGGTGGCTGCCAAAGGTGCCCTCTGGTTTAGCTGGTTGAGTAGTGACTAGAGACACAACTTCAGTCAATAAGAGAAACGAAAGGGACAAGTGCCAGGTTCTTGCTAAGTAACAAAGTCTGCTTCATCCTTTCAGCATTTACTGAGCATCTACTGTGTGCCAGCTGCTAGCGACACAGAGATGAAACATTTATGTCTCTGCCTTCAAATAACTCACAACCTAGTAGGTAACGCGGGTTTTTTTGTTTGTTTTTTGGCTTGGGTTTTGGTTCTTTAATTTGCAAGCACTCAATAGCAGATGGATAGCTGGTTTGCATCCTCTTTGAAACAGGTAGGGTATAAACAAACACATAAATACCTGCCTCATCAGATGGAAATGAAGGGCCCAGGGAAATGTCCCAGAGGGTCCAGAGGAGATAGAGGTGCCAGAGCTGGGGCCTTGGAAAGAATGCAGGGCTCAGGAGAGACTTGATGTTGAAGGAGGGAAGGACACTGCAGGCTGCTCTGAGGTGGGCAAGCTAAGTGACTGTGTAGGTTGGAGAAAGCGTGTAAATGAGAAGAGTGATTGTGTACATGTGTGAAAAACGAGACTGGGAAGGTGGTAGGAACCAGGCTGAAGAGAACCCTGAGGAGTGAGAGATTTAATCAATGAGTAATAGGGAACCACTAAAGGTTTTAGAGCAGGGGCAGGACAGAAATCAGAGCTACTGTTGACTGCAGCGAACTGTACTAAAGGGCGGGAGATGGGAAGCCAGGTGGCTGAGCAGGAGACTCAGGCCTCGAGGTGAGGGAGCTCACACAGGGGTGGAGGGCCCTGGGATGAGAGAGAGGGGATGACGGGGGAGGAGCCGTCCAGCGGAGAACCGAGCCTAATGGCCTCGGTGGTGAGCAGGCGTAAGGAGCCCCAGAGGTTTCAAGCATGGGAAACTGGAGGAGACAGTGCCCCTCACAGATGCCAGCAGCCCTGGCCAAGAAGGAGGCAGGAGGAAACGTGGAGAGCTTTATTTGAACGTTCTGGCATCGAACTCCCAGGAGGGGCTTGAAGATACAAGCCTGGGGTACAGGAAGAGATCCAGGCAGGAAACAGACCTGGGCGCCCCCATACTGGGGGGACAGTCACAGCAACAAGGTGGGTGAGAGTGCTGACGGGAACCGTTGAGGAGGGAAGTAACCATATCCTGCACATCAAGCTGAAGAGGACCCAGAAGCGGGGAGGGGTGGATACAGACAGATAGGCAGGCAGAGGCGATGGGATTACGTCCTGGAACTGACGGATGGGTGCCATAGAGCGATCAGAGGGTAGGCTGAGCCCCAGCAAAGCTTCCTTCCTTCTCACAGATAGAAGGAAGGAGAAAAGTAAAGAGTGGATGCTTCTCCCTCCTTTGAGGCCACGGCAGAGAAGCCCCGGCTGCCAAGAGGCTCCACAAGGAGATTCCACCAGGTCCTGGCTCAGCAGCTGGCTCTGGTCCTGCCACTAGTCACACGACCCCTAAGAGCAGCCCCTGATGGAGACACATACCCGAGAGGAAGCACACCTCTCTCCCTGGCCTGCCCTCCTGGGGAGGTGGCTGTACTCCTGGATGGGCTCTCACCTGCCCCTGGCATCACAGTCCAGATGGAGAGCCAACCTCCACCTAGATTTGCCACACAGATGAGGCTGGAGTCATCCCTGGCCTGTTTCCCAGGCAAGCCCCATGAGGATGCAGGCTTCTACCCAGGGAGCCAAAGTCCCCGTGGTGACCCCACCGAGACGCACGGGTGATCAGCAGCTCAGGCAGACACTGGCGCCTGGGCCAGAGGCGCGCTCCACACAACCTTTCGGGAATGGATTTTCCATTACTATTAACACTGACGTTTTCAGTAGGTAATGGACTTCCTGAGGTTTTGCCCTTCAAATTTTTAATTCTTCATTCCTATTTAAATACAAAAACTTACACTTTCTCATTCATGACTCTGTCAGTCTGGATCATGGTTATGTTAATATGTTCTGACTGAAGTAAAATTCAGGTAGAACCTCCCTCCAAAAATCTCTACGATAACTACGATAATGTCCCTGGAGACCCTGAATCTGTGGATGCTTTGTGCAAGTTCAAAGTTATTTTTGCTCTTTTCTTTTTCTTCAGTTTTCATTGTATGACTATCCATTTGAAATAACATTTCTTAAAACAACTAGAAGCTGATAAATGTTGACTCTAGCTTTTAATACAGAGCTCTTTTCTTTCCAAGGTTCCCACCTCGGGAGATGGCAGAGCGGACCCTCACAGCATCTGTCCCACGAACCCGAGGCAGAATCTTGGTGGTGACTGAACACCGAAGGCTATGCTGCAATCAGGGTTCTCTACTAGAACTGCCTTTTTGTTATTTCCTGATGAGACGACACCCACGGGTCTCTGAAGCATCTCAGGACACCCAGTTTTCCAGAGGAAAGGCAGGGCCTAAATCAAGAGTGGGGTAGGGATCACTTTTATCATGACTTATGTTTTAAACAGCACTCTCCATAAAAAATGCGTAAGATCTTATTCTGGGAGTGATAACTAAACTCCACAATGACCATCTGAAGGAATTGCAAAGCCCATCACAATGTATGTTCAGAGCCATCCTTGGATTTGGAAAATCAGGGTGATAAATCCCTGGTTCCCAAAGCTTTGAGTGGCCACAGACTGCAAGAAAGCGTGAGCCAGTCTGGGGGAGCAGGCACTGGTGCCAGGATAGACCAGGGTCCTCGCAGACAGCTGATCACACGTGGATGGGGTAGATGCCAGGGCTGCTGTGTGCATGAGTGGGGGGGGCGGGGCGGGGGGCGGGGCCCAGGAGACCCAGGGCAGGTTTAGGGTGAAGTTGGCTGAAATTCACCCCACTCTGCTTTTTCTCAGGTGCTTCCCACTTCTGATTACTGTCATCTCAGGACTTCACTTGAAAGAGCCAGCACCTTCCCTGCTTACATTTTACTACCTGCTAAGTGCTTGATAGGAAATCTCGTTACATTTGCACACACACTCTGTCAAGCAGATACTGCCATTATCCCCATTTCACAGATGAGGAAACAGAGCTTTAGAAGGTTCAGCAATTGCCTGAGGTCACACAGTGGTGAGCGGAGGCCTGGATCTCCTCCATCACCAGCACCTTAAAAGCCAGCACCTCTTGCCCAGGCTGTACGCTGGAATCACCTAGTTTCAAACATACTGTCCAGGTCCTTCCCCAAACCAAGTCAGAATTAAAGCAACACATTTACAGACCAGGAACGTGGAGCCCAGAGACCAGAAGTGGCTTGCCCGAAGTGGCACGGTGAGTTTGGGCCAAGCGGGGCCAGAATCCAGGACCCGCTGACTACGTACCATTCACCTGCTCACTGTACTAATCCCTCTCCCCTCCCCCAAGGCCCTCCCCCAAGTCTCCATAGTTACAGCGACCAGCGCCAGCACCTGCCCCTCCCTGCCCACGACACTCACCTCATCACATGGATGCATTCTGGCTCCTTGGTGAAGCTGTAGGCATAGCCGCTGGATGTGGTCCCAAAGTCGACAGCCACCACCACGAGAAACGTCTGCTGCTCAGAGACGTTTGGGTCGGCATCGTTCTGCAGATAACCGAGCGGGGTACAGGGAGTGGGTGGGGCAGTCAAGCCAGGCTTTCAGAAGGGTTCCACCCTGCCCTGCTGTGTGCCCACTGTAGACAGAAGCATATTGCACATTCTGGTTCAAGGCTGCCACGTGGTGAGCCCTGTGGAGAGGGCAGGCTTTCTCAGCCTCTACCTGACTGACTCAGGGAGAAATAGAGGTGTCTCCTGAACAAGGGCCAGGCCACTGGGGAGGGCCCCTGCCTACACTTGCCCAACACTCCCTTTATCAACTGTGCACAAACGTGGCTAATTACGGAAACTCTTCCATCTGGACTGGAACCCCAGTGGTTCCCTGAGTGACACCCCCTCTGCCCCCCATTGCCCTCCCCCAGTCCCTCCAGACCCTGCACAGATGTGCCCTGTGCACCTGCCAGGTGACCCCCTCCACCTGCCCGGGCGTGCCATGCATGGGTGTGGGGCTCAGCATACTAGGGACCCTGCCCGGTCCTGCCACAGCCATCATATGACCCTGCTGAGTCCTGTCCCCTTGGGGCCCCAAGTCTTTCCTCATCTGTCAAGTGAGTTGGTCAGGCCATTACAGACTTCCATTCTTTAAGCAAATGTAGACTTTTTTTTTTAACATCCACGGAACTTTAAATTATACCAATAATTTTTGGATTTGAAGAGTATTGGTTAGAGCAGGGGGTGAGAACCCCACATGTCTGGCCTTTCATCACACTGCCCCCCCATCCCGTTCAGCTTATCCTGAAGCTTTTACAGGGAACCCTCAGGGTACAGAGTTTGAAAACCACAGGACCCAGCTGTTAGGTGACCAAGCCTCTCAGTTTTCCCAAGCCTGAGGGAGTTCCAGGATACAGGACTTTGCGTGGAAACCAGGATGGTTCCAGGAAAACCAAGACAAGCTGGCGTCCCTACCTAGCGATGGCTCTGAAGTTCTTCTCAGCAGGGTCTGCTTTGAGGCTTTGAGCAGCTTGTACAAAGCCGCCCTTTCCTCCGGGTACCTCTCTCTGGTTGGCTACGTGTAAATCCCTGGAACAGCTGCCCCACAGTATCCACCTTTGCAGTGAGGGGCAGGGCGGGAGCAAATGCCCAGCCTCCAGCCCCCCGCGCTGCCCAGGTCCTCTCTCTCGGGCAAGCTGGTGCAGGAGCAATTACAGCCACGGCTTTTGGTCACGGCGGTTAACTACAGTGGAAAAGCCACTGCATTTCACTGACTCACCCGCCAGCCCCAAGTGGCTGCTTCCTCCCAAGAGGATGCCTCGCAGTCTCTGAGCCCTGAATCTTTAAAGAGCTGCTCCCACCCTGCCTGCTCACGTTACCCACACCCAGGCCAATGGCTCCAGAAGCACCAGCCACACCATGGAAAGCCTTTGCTGACCCACAGTGGCGAAGGGGCTTGGTGAGGCTCACGTGGCTGGTACTAGGACAACTTAATCTCCACCCATGAACGTGAGAAGCCGCTCAGAAGCCCATCACGTGAGAGGCGCCTCTGAAAGCAAAGTTATCAGCACACGTACCCCCCTCCCCGTACACACACATTTCTTACCACAGTGTGGGAAGGGGACAGAGGTGTTATTCCTGTGTCCCCCAGACTCCGGGCTGGAGATGAATACGCAGATGTAGGGGCCATTTCTGAAAGGAAAGACAAGTGCGCTCCTTAGAGGTGGTGTGGACTGAGCCGGAGAGCAGCAATGAGGGCTGCGTGGCTTTGCTCCTGCAGGGACTGTTGCCCCTGGAAAGCCAGCTAACGTGGGGCGAGGCTGAACTCCAGCCAGAAAGGTAGGGCGGCTGATCTGTCCACCCCCGTATTTGATATTTAAAACTTGACCAAATGAGACGCTCCTTTTCTCGCAGTGACCACCAGGCCTCTCCCTATGTGCCAACCAACTCCCACTTAGCAGAGAGGCTGCCCAGTCCCCAAATCGCCTTGGCACCTGGCTCATGCCCTCTGTAGAGCCAGTCCTTAGCCCAGGCACCAGTATGGACCAGAGGAGCCTGTAGCCCCCTGAGATGATGTGCAAATTTTTCATGCATTTTCTTGGAAGGGCATCCACAGCTGTCAGGTTCCCAAAGGAGTATGGGACCTCACCCCAAAGATTAACAACCCTAATCGTAAGAATAGAGGACAGGAGTGCGACTTCCAGAAATAATTTCCTTGCTTTGTGGATGCATCACCTCCTCCCTCCCTCTGGCATGAGGCCCTGCCAGAACAAGGGGAACTCATCTCTCTTCAGTGATGCTGAAGGGTTTTGACATTCAATTAAAAAAAAAAAAAATAGCAGAAAGACAGATAGATTAGCATTCCTGGGTCCCCCAGTCGGGGCCCTGCAACAGACACGAGGTCAAATCAGAGAAGAGCCAACAGCAAGGCAGCATGAATATCATTTTGTCGATTCCCCTACTGCTTTTGCAATTACTCAGGCACAGACATTTGTTCTGAAACCTTGCACTAGCCCCGTGGCTCTCCCCCAGGGATGAGCACCCAAGGAGAAGTCGCCCTGTCCCTGGTCAGTGCTGGAAGCTCCACCCACTCTCCCTGCCCGCTGCCCAGGACTGGCAGGGCCTGCAGAGCAGTGGAACAAGCACTGCAGGCTCCCCCTGCAGAGGTGATGGCCAGACCCTGGGCACCAGCAAATCCTAGGTACCATCCAGTACGTTCTGCAAATACTGCTCCATTCAGTATATAGATTAATACCTGGTGGGGAAAAAACGGGTAATGCGCTACAACAATACCTGTAGTCAAGGAAACCCAGAGGGTATGAGGTATCTGAGAAAGACCTGTCTGCTTCTAGGGAAGCACTAGGAGTGGCTCCATCTGCCTCTGCTTGCCAAATCACTTTGGTTAATCCCACGTGCTTACTGATTTTTTTTTTTTTCCTGCTTAGTGAGAACTCAAACAGCATAATTACAGTGGGCGCCAAATGGGTTGAGGGAATAAAATGAATCATGAAAGAGTGAATATGAAGCTTCAAATCTGCACAGCCACCTTCCCAATCTGCAGGCGTATGCTCCCTCTCCTCCTGATAAGGCTCAGTTCCAACCTTTGGGAGAAAGGTTCAGAAGCAAGTAAGTACAGAGGCCACAAATCAACTTGTGGGGCAAAGGACTTAGACATTTCTCCAAAGAGCATACACTAATGGTTGATAAGCATGTGAAAGATGCTTAACTCATTAGTCATTAGGGAAATGCACTCATTAGTCATTAGGGAAATCAAAACCACAGTGAGATACTGCTTTACACCCACTAGGATGGCTCTAATTGAAAAGAAAAAAAGGAAATAACAAATGGTGGCAAGGATGTGGAGATATTGGACCCCCTGTATATATCTTGTGGGAATGCAAAATGATATAGCTGCTGTGATAAGCAGCTTGGTAGTTCCTCAAAAAGTCAAATATAGACTTACCATAGACTCAATTCCACTCCTAGGAATTCCACTCCTAAGTATCTACCCGAAAGAATTGAAAACAGGGACGCTTGTATGTGCGTGTTCACTGCAGCATTATTCACAAAAACCAAAAAGTGAAAACAACCCAAGTATCCATCAACAGACAAATGGATAAGCAAAATGTGGTATATCCATTCAATGGAATATCATTCAGCTGTAAAAAGGAATGAAATTCTTACACATGATACACCATGGATGAACCTAGAAAACATTATGCTAAGTGAAATAGCTGGACACAAAAGGACAAATACCATAAAATGTTTAGAATAGGCAAATTCACAGAGACAGACAGTAGATTAGAAGTAGCCAGGGGCTAGAGGGAGGAATGGGGAGTACAGAATTTCCATTTTGGGTGATGAAAAATTTTGGAAAAAGTAGTGACGGTTGCACAACATTGTGAATGTAATTAATGCCACTGATTTGCACACTTAAAAATGGTTAAAATGGCAAATTTTATGTTGTATATACTTTACCACAATAAAAAAATTGTATTAAAAGAAACTTACTCGCGGCTTCCCTGGTGGCGCAGTGGTTGAGAGTCTGCCTGCTGATGCAGGGGACACGGGTTCGTGCCCTGGTCCGGGAAGATCCCACGTGCCACGGAGCGGCTAGGCCCGTGAGCCACCCTCTCTCCACCCGCTACCTGCAAGGCCTGCAGCCATGTGTCCACATTTGCACAGAAGGTTTTGGGAGACACCGAATGTCTAATTGCCCAGAAAATCTGGTGCTGGCAATTAGCAAACAAGCTATTTATCTGCAGACAAACCATCCACCCCGCTGTCTGCTTGGTTCTAATTATCCCATCACTCAGCCCTTCTCAGAGCATGTCCTACTGACTTGTAAAATAGCATGTGTTGGGCCACACACTGAACACATGCCTTGGGCCCCCAGAGGACTCTAGGGAATTTGAAGACAAGAACCAAGGATGTTTTTTGGTTCTCCCCGTACCTCCCTCCCCCCCTGCCTCTGGTTCAGTAGGAAATAAATCATTTGACTTGCTGATCACTCAGCCAGGCCTAGAGGCAATTGAACTTCATGGATTTTCTCCATTAGAAATTAAAATGCAGCTACATTGTGCGATGATTTAAAACCGATTTGCACAGAAGGTATGGAGGAGTAACATTTTTATAGACGTTTGCATATCATGCACACCCACATCTATAGCTCTATAGATGCCAAATCAAAGGTAATTCACCAGTTAATGTGCATTGACCCACCACAGAAATATAAAGAGCCTGTAGTGATAACTTTGTTATCAAGCTAATATTTCTTTATTTAACTATTTAAGATGTCAAAAAGGTGCTCAAAAATTTTTAGGGAAAAGAATGTGGAAAAGCCTACTTTAGCCCCTGCGGGATGTGAGAAGTTTCTGGTGTGCTAATACTCTCAACCAATCTTGAGAGCTTTCATTCAAAAGGTAAGTGATTAAGAATAAACACAAAAGGGTCAATAGAATATTATCTATTGGTCTATGGATAATCGACAGATCTAAGCTAATAGACAAGAGGAGAGAGTTGATACATGGAATGTCTGTATGTACAAGGTACATGCTGTGTGTCCTGGCTACCAATTAAACCTAGGCCATTATCTACAGTAAGAAACACCAACTGTCATTCACTGTGACCCTGTTGAAGTTTCTCTGTAAAGCCAATATAATAACATCTGCCCCATGACTGCTCCCGCCTACATGATATTCCAGTTCAGTACACAGAGTGGCTTGGGCACATGAGGAGCAGAATAGAAAGGCAAAGCTAAAAGCCCAAGAAGAAGAGAGATTTTTAGAGTACAGACTTGGAAGAGAGAAAGGAAGCTGATGAAAAGAAAAGTGATACTCACCTGCAGAGGTAAGGAGAGAAGACTGGTAAAAGAGATGAAAGAAAAATGCTTTACCAGAAGTGTAGTCAAGGGCAGAGCCAAGGGATCAGGGAGTTTTAAGAAATACCTACTCCGCCGTTCCCACAAGATTAAACAGACACTCAAAGCATCTTCCCATTTCAAGCACTAAGTTACTCTGAAGTGCAGTAACACAGACAGATTTGATGATTTCACATCACAGAATCAGAAGAACAAGGAACATTTCAAGAATGCAAACTATCAGCCACAGAATCAAGCCCAGGAGGAAGAGACCGGAAGCTTCCTAGAAAACCAATAGAAAATAATCATCAGGTTTTCTTTGTCATTAATTTTAGATGATTTACCATTACTTATGTCTTATATACTTACTGTATATAAGTAAGTAATCTTTACTATATATAAGTATATAATCTTTTTTAGTTTAGTAAATATAAAAATAGATACAGGTGTTCCTGGGTTCACTCTTAATTAACCTGGGACTCAGCCCGCAAAACATTCTTCACCCAAGTCATTTAAAAAATAATTTTTGCAGCAAAGAGGGATATATAAATAAATGAAACTATTTATGCAGCCAAGTAGAGGATATAAACAAGTAAAAATAGGATTCAACCAACAAGTCTCCTGCCACAGGATTTTTTAGACCCCAAAGCAGATAGCAGAGGAGAAACTAGTTGAACTTGTGAGGTTAATACTCATCACTTGCCTTAACAGTGTAATAATTAAAATACAGGCTTCATGAGGGTTCCTGCTATAAAACGTGAGACTTGTAAAATCCAGACACATTCTCATTTGCTCCTGGCTCTCATGGCTTTAATCAAAGCAGACACTCCTAAAATAAAAAGTAGTTTTAATAAGAGAACCTCAGAGACAGCCATAATTCATGAACTTGCTCGTTGCTCTCCTCTGCTGGAGACATTAGTCAGCAAATAGCCGTGAGCAGAATCGTGGACTTTCTGAGATATATATCAAATCGATCCTGCTCCATAAACACAACATTTTAAAAGATGAAGACGGAACCATTGGGCTGACTTTATTTTACAAGGTTCCAGGCTCATGTGAAATGACAGGTGGTCTCAAACAATGGAGACTCCCCAGCTTTTTCAAATAGGCCTCCTTGCTAGCTTTCAGATTTATGTTGTATCAAACAAATGCTCAGTTTCAAAAGGATTTTTACGGTCTGGTCCTTATGATTTTTTAAATGCAGTATATATGTTCATTTCTTTTCTTCTGCTAGCCATGAGATAATAGGTTATTTGCTGACAGTTGCCTAAAATCAGGCCATTTGAAAAAAAGCTCTCCCTTTCTCTCTCCTTATATGCCCTCCCTGTAGCGTCATCTTTGAAAATTGATCAGCTCAAGGTCATGTGTAGGTTACTGGTAAATATCTTTTAAGAAGGAAAATTTTAAATTCTTATTACCCTATAACAGGCTGCACGGCTAGCTGAACTAATGCATTATTACCGTAAACTGAATTTCCATTTCAGTAAATAATTTATGGGGTTTTTTTTCAGTCACCATGGTTGATGTCCAAAGTAAATGGAAATTTTATTGGTGTGAACTGAGAGACCCTCCTGACTTCAAAGAACACTGAGTGTAAAATAGCTGCTCTCCAAATGCTAAATAACAATTATGGAAATGAGCATTTATTGTGGCAGAAACCACAGCATCATGCACCAGGGGGCTGCGTCAGGCCCATCCTGACACTGGACAGCAACTTCCAGTTACCGTCCCCATCACTAAGTGGATTAGGAGATAAGATACCCCAGTGAGAGAGAACTGGGGCATCAGAGTTTCCCCAGAGACACTGAGATCCCCAAGTTCCTGCAACCTCAGTCCATGTGTGGTGGCAGTTCACAATTTCTCTCTTAACCATAGGTTCACAGGAACATGCATGTTCAGGCAGCTGCTGGGGGAGGTGAGGAAATGCTTTCTAGACCAACAGGTCTTCCCACTAATTTTCATGAATTATATTCAGAAACCACACAGCCTCTGCCCACTGGGACCCAGCATTTGAAGGGGCTCCACCACATCACCCCATACACAGGATTAAGATACTTTTGTCCATCCAACTTCTCTTTCACAGACTCTGGGCTCATCTGGGCAAGGCCATGCCTTATTTCATCTTTGATTCCTCAGCTCCTGATTTGTCACAGGCACTCAGAAATGTAGGGTGGATGGATGGATGGATAGATGGATAGCTGGTTGGGTGGGTAGATGGATGGACAGATGGGTGGATGGGTGTGCGGATGTTTCTAACGTGTGCCCAGAAGTGGACTCAGTGACTATCCATAGACTTGGAGGGCCACTGAGGTCTTTCCCAACTGAGGCATCAACCCCCGAGTCAGGATATTAGTAACACATATCCTGAGTTACCTCCAACAACGTAGGATCAGCTCTCAAATCACCCCCAGACCTGCCTCTCTCCTCAAATGTCCCTTTTGGTTGGTGCAACCACCATAGCTCCCAGAAGGGAAATTTCCTAGGCTTCTCCCTCCCCTCTCAATGCACTCCCAAGCCCTGTCATTCCTACTTCTTAGCATCTCTCACAGCCACCCTCTGCAGCCTCACCACCACAGCCTTGGTCCAGACCCTGCTGACCTTTACCAGGGCTCCCACACAGCCTCTTAAGTCTCCCCGCTCTGAGTCTCCCCATCCAAGTCACGCTCCTCCGCAGTCAGAGCCATCCGGTCAAAACTGAGGTCTGCTCACGTTACTCGACCAGGCCAGGGCCTTCTATTCCCATCCCCCACAGGATAAACCTAGCACACAGCTAGCATCCAGGCCTTTAAAAGTCCACCCCGCCTCCCTCTGCAGCCTCATCTCACTCCATCTCCCCCATCCCTGGCTCCACCCAATCCTTTCACAGTCCCTGAAACATCTGTGCTCAATCCAGCCTCCAGACCCCTGCACACACTGTTCCCCTGCCTGGAGTGCACCCCACTTCTACCCCCTCCTCCAGGGAACTCCACCTCCAAAAGTCAGTCCCCTCTGTTTGAGGGAGAAAAGCCTTCTCTACTCTCTCGGTACAGAGGAGAGAGGAACTTCTTTATCAGTGTCTGGGGACTGACTGGCAAAACCCAGACTTGCAGAAATGCTAAGGACAGCAGCCAGGTTTCATCAAGAAATAAATTACAGGGCTTCCCTGGTGGCACAGTGGTTGAGAGTCCGCCTGCCGGTGCAGGGGACACGGGTTCGTGCCCCGGTCCGGGAGGATCCCACATGCCGCGGAGCGGCTGGGCCCGTGAGCCATGGCCGCTGAGCCTGCGCGTCCGGAGCCTGTGCTCCTCAACGGGAGAGGCCACAGCAGTGAGAGGCCCGCATACCGCAAAAAAAAATAAAAATAAAAATAAATAAATTACAAGGAAAATACAGGGGAAAGAAGGAGGGGAAACTATAGATTAAAGGGTCTCTCGAACTTTGATGTGCATCAGAATCACCTTGGAGCGCTTATTAAAACAGACGTGCTGACCCCACCCCCAAAGTTTCTACTCCAGTAGGTCTGGGAATGCTGAGAATCTGCATTTCTAATGAGTTACCAGGCCATCTGGGTCAGCCCCAGACAAAGGCTATACCTTAAAAAGACACGTAAAATACAAAGTAACTCCAGTCACTGCAACACTTGGATCTTTATTGGACCATGATTCAAATGAACAAAAAAATTTATGCCATTTATGAGACAACTGGAAATGTAAACACTGACCAGATATTGATAATATGAAGAAATTATTGTTAGTGGTGTAATTATGTAACTTTTAAGAGTTGTTATCCTTTAGAGATACATTCTGAACTATTACCAGATGAAACAATATGATATCTGGGATTTTCATCAAAATAATATGGGATATTAATCCTTTGTCATTGCTTCATTTGCAAATATTTTCTCCCATTCTGAGGGTGGTCTTTTCGTCTTGTTTATAGTTTCCTTTGCTGTGCAAAAGCTTTTAAGTTTCATTAGGTCCCATTTGTTTATTTTTGTTTTTATTTCCATTTCTCTAGGAGGTGGGTCAAAAAGGATATTGCTGTGATTTATGTCATAGACTGTTCTGCCTATGTTTTCCTCTAAGAGTTTTATAGTGTCTGGCCTTATACTTAGGTCTTTAATCCATTTTGGGTTTATTTTTGTGTACGGTGTTAGGGATACAGCCACTATAGAGAAGGGTATGGAGGTTCCTTAAAAAACTAAAAATAGAACTACCATATGACTCAGCAATCCCGCTACTGGGCATATACCCTGAGAAAACCATAATTCAAAAAGAGTCATGTACCACAGTGCTCATTTGCAGCACTATTTACAACAGCCAGGACATGGAAGCAACCTAAGTGTCCACTGACAGATGAATGGATAAGGAAGATGTGGCACATATATACAATGGAATATTACTCAGCCATAAAAAGAAACGAAATTGAGTTATTTGTAGTGAGGTGGATGGGCCTGGAGTCTGTCTTACAGAGTGAAGTAAGTCAGAAAGAGAAAAACAAATCCCGTATGCTAACACATATATGGGGAATCTAAAAAAAAAAAAAATGGTTCTGAAGAACCTAGGGGCAGGACAGGAATAAAGACACTGACATAGAGAATGGACTTGAGGACACAGGGAGGAGGAAGGGTAAGCTGGAACGAAGTGAGAGAGTGGCATGGACATATATACACTACCAAATGTAAAATAGATAGCTAGTGGGAAGGAGTTGCATAGCACAGGGAGATCAGCTCGGTGCTTTGTGTCCCACTAGACGGGTGGGATAGGGAGGGTGAGAGGGAGATGCAACAGGGAGGGGATATGGGGATATATGTATACATAGAGCTGATTCACTTTGTTATAAAGCAGAAACTAACACACTATTGTAAAGCAATTATACTCCAAAAAAGATGTTAAAAATAATAATAATAATACGGGAGGGGAGGGACAGAGATTAAATGATATTGGCCACAAATTGATAATGACTGAACGTGGTGACTGATTCATCGGGGCTCAATACATCATTTTCCCTACTTCTGTATATGCTTTAAACTTTCCATGATAAAAGAGTTGGTGTTTTAATGTACCAGTTTCATGTCCATCTCCCTCTTGTCAGGAGGGCAAGAGGATATTTTTCTCGTGCTGTGTATCAGTCAGAGCACCTGGCCCATCCATGGTAGGTAGGTGCTCCAGACATTTGTCAAGGGAATGAATAAGCTAGTAAGAATATATATTCATTTAAACTGATACACAGGGACTCTGAAGGCCTGGGAAGGTTTCAGACCTGGGTCACCGGTGGGTGAGAGGTACAGGTTCAGCTGGCTTCTCTGGAGGTGAGACTGTTGGGAGAGCCCTTGAAGGAGTCTGAGTTTCAGCAGAACCCACCTAGCCCCCTTGCAGGCAGCAAAGCAGGTGTCTGACCACCAGCTGAGTGGCTCTAACTCCGAGGCGGGCTCCAGCAGCCCAGCCTCAGATACGAGGCCCTCCTAGACTTTGAAACCACCTCTGTAAACCCAGGGCCTCAGAGGAGGCAGGGGGCTGTCCCCCACCCACTGCTGGATCCCTCCATGTTCTGAGAAATGGGGAGATGCCCCTGCCGACAGGCAGGGTTTCTCTAAAGACCAGGACACACCCTTTTTGCTGTGTTCAGACTCGCTGGGCTCCCAACTCCATGTGGAAGGGATGAGAAGCCTCAGTGAAGGCCTTGGCATCTCCTCACCCCCCTGAGGAATGGCCAGCTGCAGTGCCAATGGCAGCTGTCACCCTGTGACCCTTTGTACTAAAAGAACAAATGCCGAGGCCTCCAGAAAGGGAGGTGTCCTGAGGGGACCGGGCTGCAGGCACAGCATCCTCCATGCTCAGGCAGGGCAGCCAGCTTGGGCTGCAGGGTCGAGGGCCATGTCTCCCCAGAACCGGGGCAGCTTGAGAACAGGAGCAAAGCTGAAGTTGGCCTCCTTGGCTGCAGTTCTTCAAGGAAAGTAAGGAAAGCAAAATGGCTTCTGATGATGATGGAGAACACGGCGCGGCAGGTGGAGAAGGCAGAGGTCTGGACCCCGGCTTGCGAGCCTGGAGAGACTACCTCACCTCTCTCCGGCGCATCTGCTCCCTCTGGGAAGTGGGAATGTGGATTCTCAGGGCCTCAATCACTGCGTTGCAATGAGCAAAAGGGGTAAACCCTCAAAAATATGTAACAGTCCGGGATAAAAGGATCCAGGAAAAGGAGTAAGTCTGTGAATAAAGGTGATGGATTTGTTGTGGAACGTATTTCACTGATGTAACTGGAAAACACAAACGAAGGTATTCAGGCAATTGGAAATGCCTATGCATTCCAGGGAGAAACGTTATTCTAAATTCAAGTTCTTCCATTAAAGCTCATGCTTTGTGTCAATATTACCAAACTATTTACATGTGATTATTATTTAATGTATCTGTTCAATAAATATTGGTTTAACATTAAAAAAAAAATCACGAAATATGTAACAGCCCTCACCCACCATTTGCTGAATTCCTTCATGGGGTCAGATATTTATGTATTTTTTTAGTTTAGGCTCTTTTGCAAGTTTATTAAACTCAACTTATTAATTTGAAATTGTTAGAAATGTACAAACTCAGAAATCTATTAGGAAAGCTATCATGGTCAGCTCGCACTGAATGCGAATTTCATGCCACGCTAAGAGCTTTACAGGTGTGGCTTGAGAAAGCCTGCTGTTAGGGGCTGGCGGTACTGGCTTTCTTCCACTGGATGGTTGAGAAACCTAGAAAGTTAAGAAAGAAGCCCACATTTTTAGGATGCGGCCCAGCTGGATTCGGAGCTCGCCACCTCTGAGCCTGTGCCCCACACGACACGGTACCCAACACCAGGTCCCGCGCACGTATTGTTTCTCTTGAAAGATGAAACTACGAGAGAGGTGTTAGTGTTAACTTAAATCCCCATTTCACAGATGGGCAAATAGTGCGGGGGAGGTCAGGGGGTCACAATCACAGGGCACCCCCAAGCCCCAGCGGCTGTCTCTGCCTCCGGGCTCAGAAGACTGCATGGCTCACCCTTCCTTTGGCTCCGAAGCTGCACAGTGTTCTCCATTTCAAATGCCATAATTCTTCAAATCCAAATATCAGCGTGGGGAGGAGCCATGATAACACAGAGGTTCAGAGTCAGGAAAGCCTGGCCTCAAATCCTAGCACGGCCACTTCCCAGAGGCAGGCCCTGGGGTGAGCTACTTAGCCTCTTCAAGCCTGTTTTCCCACCCCTCCTGGAAAATGGGGGGGAGGGGATCATGATGATGGTGATACATTTCATAGGATCACTGTAAAATAATGCATGAATAAATGAAATAATATCTATAAAACCTGGTGCATGGCGAGCACCTGATAAATTACAGATGACATTTACCATTGTCACCATGATCATCATCACCAAATCAGTCCAACTGCTGTTGAGAGAAAGCACCCACGTGCTTACACCAGGGGAC
Source organism: Lipotes vexillifer (assembly GCF_000442215.2). Classification (NCBI taxonomy): domain Eukaryota; kingdom Metazoa; phylum Chordata; class Mammalia; order Artiodactyla; family Lipotidae; genus Lipotes; species Lipotes vexillifer. The sequence continues at coordinate 4,907,475 of NW_006797481.1, read as the reverse complement.
AGAGCTCCCACTTATGCACAAGGGCGGCAAATACATTTTCTTTACATTATGCTTCTCTGGGCTTCTTAATCAAGGATAAAAAGTCTCACCAGACAGAAACTTGGCAGATAGGACCCTCCGGAAAACTCAGTGATGGGAAACACGAGGGCCTTGCTGCTGTGGGTGAGGGAGACTGTCTGGCCCCGACTTCCCGCTCAGGCCACCTGTTCACCTCAGGGGCACTTTCAGAATAACCACGGAGACCCTGGGAAGCCACGTGACCCTCCGCGCCAGGCAATAAACTCAGGCTTTCCTGTCCTCTGCGATGAAGCACATTTTCGAACTGACCAGGTAAATGAAGAACCACTCTCCCACCAAGGAAAAGATTCCACCTGCCTGGGCACCTGGAAGGCCAGGGTTTAGACTTCCCCAATTTCTATCGTGAACAGCCCTGGGATGGCTCAGCCCACAGAGGCCACGGCACAGCTGGCGCTGACTGTACTGAGACTAAAGCCAGGGGCAATGGCATTCCAGCCTGTTGGTCTCCCCCGGAGCGGGATCTTTCCCCTCCCAAACACTCATCATCTGTCCCTGGGGAGGGGAGAGGGAGAAGCAGAACATGAGGTAAGGGATGGGGAGACAGCTGGTTCACCCCCTTCAGCTGAACCCTCCTGATGACAGAAAGCTGTGCCACCTCCAGGCAGGAAGGGTTGCCCTTAGCCCGCTTGTACCCCAAGCCAGAACCGGAGCACAAACCTCCCGTACTCTGCCGGTGCCTGAGAGCTGAGGCTCGTGCACGTTACAGATCCCTCCGAGGAGTGTCTTAATGGAAGAAATGTCCCCAAACAGCAGCGCAGTTTGTGCAATGCACAAAGGCACCACCTTGAGGGACATCACCCAAGCAGGACTGCACCCACCCTTAGGTATGGGTGCCGTTTTCTTACCCCAAAGGTGCCCTTCCAAGTAATGAACTAAAGGGCTATATCACCTAGAGTGAGCACCTTTTTCCAATTTTTGCACCCAGAGAAGATCTGTTTCTAATTCATCTAAAAGCACCATAGAAGGCAGCCATAGCACTTAATAATCAAAAAAAAGGAAGGAAATGCCTGGAAAGGTACTGAGTTCCCCATCACTAGAGGAGTTCGAGTTGAGGCCAGGCAATCACTTACCTGTAAAAGAGCAACAGTGGGTCAGAAAAAAGGAGGTGGGACTCAGGAGTGGAAACCAGGCTGTACGGATTGAGGCATTCGACTAAGATTCACTGAGCACACGACTCACTCCCTGCCGGGAGCTGTAAAAGCTGTGCAGCACTGTGGTTAAGCACAGGGGTGTTGGGCCTGGGGAGGCTGTTTCAAATCCCAGCTCAGTTATTTATTGATCTTGGTGGATACTGCTGCATCCACCCCAAATCCATTTCTCCCTTCTCAACCAAACCCTATTTTACATGACTAGGGGGAGGGGTGACCCTGCCCCAGATCCAGGGTAGATCCTGAGTAGTCTGAACCAATCATGGCAACCCCCTTCCCCTTCCAATGATGGACATGGGAATGGCTTTGTGACCCACAGCTCTGGCTGATGGGATGTGAAGGGAAGTCTGCCGGAGGCTCCTGGGAAAGAAACATCCTGACTCTCAAGCGAGCCCATGAGGCCAACACCTGTGGCTGCCATCTTGCCGCCAGTCCAAGATGCAGTCAGCCTGGAAAGAACCTCCATCCATCCTTCAGTGGGTCCATGAGCTGCCTAATACCTTTCTTGGAGCCTGCCAGACCTCTGGACTTCCCATTCATGGTCATAACTAATTTCCTTTTTCTAGAAACAAGATAAAGTCAGTTTTTCCATGCTTTGCAGCTAAAAACTGATGCAAAGCTGTGCAATCTTGAACAAGTTACTAAGCTTCTTTGTGGTTCAATTTTCCTTCTGTATTAAATAGAGATGATAACTCTTACTTCCTGAGATTAATGAGGATTCAATAAGAATAATGCAGGCAAAGGTCTTAACAAGTGTAGCTATTATTCCTCACAGTGTCTCATTTTATCTTTACAAACAACCCAATGAGGTAGGAAATAGGTAGATATTAGCCCCACTTAACAGCAGAGGAAACCAAGGCAGAGAGAGGTTAAGCATTTCCCCAAAATTTCACAGCTAGTAAGTGCCTGTCTCTAATGCCCAAGTCCCTTCCCTCCACCACATTCCAGCCCTGAGGTTCCAGGGGCGCTGAGACTGGCCTGAGCCTGTACCATGGAAAACTTGCAGCAAAGAGCAGTGAAAAATCAGATCTCTGAAGGGAGGGGGGATAGGGAGGGACTACTAATTGATATGAGTTTCTTTTGAGGGTGATGAAAATGCTCTGAAATTTGATAGTAGGGATGGTTGCACAACCTCGTGAATAAATTAAAAACCACTGAATTGTAGACTTTAAAATGGTGGGTTTTATGATACGTGAATTATATCTCAAGAAAAAAAAAATCAAAGAGCTGCAGGAAACCACACTGTCTCCTAGCCCACCTCCAGGATGGCTGCCGACTACAGCTAGGCCGGGGGCAACAGCTGGCATGGGCCCGTCCCCAGACACCCTGCTCTTTAGCAACACAAGAACGTGGGCACAGAGCGGTGTCAGTGCCTCAGGTCACCAGCTGTGTCTTCACTTTTCCCCTAGATGCTCTGAAGCCGGCTGGCCAGAGCTAAAGGGCCAGGAGACTCCCAAGGGCCAGGCGTCCTGACAGCGAGCTACAGACAGGGGGCTTGTCGGTGCTTCTCCCCGATAAGTAGTTTCAAGGGATTCTGGAATAAATGTCAGGAGAAGGTGCCTGATAACCTGCAGCCACACTAGCCCTCAGCAGGAGTCATGGCCTCATCTTAGCAGGAGGGCAAACTGCATCAGCATTAAAACATGCTTCTGTTAATTATTTGCAAGTGCCCACTGCCTGAGCCTGGGTCCTAGGGCAGGAGGTGCTCAGGAACCTGCCTGAGAAATTCCCGCTCCCAAAATACAAAGGAAAAGAGAAGAGAAATGCCACAAGGGGCTCAAAAGAGCCCCTGGGGAGGTCAAGCATGGCCCATCCACTGCAGCCTGAAGGGGGGCTTCCAAGGGGGCGACCAAATGCCCTCCAGCACAGGCATCCTGGCACCTCTACACAGACCATTCCCCACACACTGGGCGAAGGCTTCATGTCAGCTGGAAGGAAATAAAGTCCATTCAGAGACTTTTAAGACTAAGTTTAAACTCCCTAGTTCTTACTCTTTTTATACAAAACCTTCACTGATGGATTGACCTTCTTACAAAAATGTAATTAGTAAACTGGGTTAAGATATTGATTAACTTTAGACTTTGCTAAATTAAGTATACATGGCAAAATTTCAAGAGTAACTACTCTTGAAAGGAGTTGAAATCGAATATCTAACTTCCAAGCAGTAACAGGAGATAAAAACAAAGCAAACTAGTGGACAATTCCCCCAGGACCGAATTTGCTCAAAGCCTTTGTCAAAAGAATATAAAGACCATGTTAAGGTACTTTCCTGAGAATGGTGCTTACTTCCTCAGGCTACTCCACAGAGCAGGGGGAAAACCCTAAGCCACCAGGACCCGGAGGGTCCCCCAGAGCACCCCATGGCCCAGCTAAGGCCAAGCAGCTGTGATGAGGCCCGCAGAGCCTCCCCACAGATACACCAGACCCAGCTCCTGTCCCAGAGCGAGCAGATGCTGACCACCAAACTCTGATCCGTTTTTTAATCTGCACTTCAAGCAAGTCAACTACAATGAAAACCAAACCAAACCAAACCCTTGGGGTGAATCACTACAGTAGGGTATGAGCAAACAGATCGCAAACCCCTGCCAATCCCCGTATCTCCCATCCCTACCGCGCAGAAAAGCAAACGCGAGTCCTTCCAAATCTCCTGAGCTGAGGTGGGGAAGGCAAGCCTCAAAACCATATGAACCGCAGGAAATAAAATGCATATTATGTTTAGGGCCCACGAGGAGGCCACACAGACGGCCCCAGATGCCAAACAATTCAGATGCATCACGGGTGCCCACACCCCCTGGTGCATGCATGATATTCGTGCATGAGTATTCAGGACACGTGACCTCCCAGGACCCCTGGTTCCAGCCCCTGCAAGGCCCAGATAAGCAAGAACCGAGGTCCAAGGAATAGGACTTTGCACCCTAGCTGCTACCTGTGGATGGCCAGTTGCCCAACCTCGGGCTTAGGAAGCCGTCTGGGCCTCCATAAGCCCAGGGCGGTGTTCCTCCGGCTTTCCATTGCTGCTGCACCGTGGGCCTGTCCCTCCTGGCACCCAGGCCTGCCCCCTGCACTAAGTCTAACGGTGCACACGAGGGCTTCGGGCCTCATGGCTCTCTTTAACAGCTCCATCTGCAACTCAATTAGTCAGGGGCCATCTCCGCTTCATAGCAGAATGCTCCAGATGCAGAGTAACCAGCCTGCCACCCCCAGGCACAGCCCCACCCGCTGAGCCGGGAATGTCTGAGCACCTGCAGTGACCTCCAGGAGGGGCCCAGGGGAATGCCTCAGGCTGGGAAAGTGGCAGCTGGTCACAGGGACATCCACATGGGCCTGCACTCCCCAGCTCGTCTCCCTGCCCCTCTCTCTCCACACACCTAGTCTGGGAAGGTCCCAAAGGTTTGGACACAAGTCTGGGGACAGTCTGCATTAGTGAACAAGATGACTTCCGGAAGCTAAATGTGTAGCACGGAAGCAGGCAGGGGCCACAGGGCATCACTTCAGCATTTCCTGGGAAGTCTGTCAGCGGAGGGGACGAGGGTCCCATCCCCCGCCCACCGTGTGCCTGCCCACACCCTCCTCTGCCCCATCCCCATTGGGCTCCATTAGTCTTGTCTAGTGGATATCCATCACGTGGGTATTTAATTTATGAGAATCCGACTATGAGTTCTCAGGCCACTACAGAGCAAGTGACTTCAATTTAAATATTGTAATTAAGAACACTGGAAAATTCTATCTTGCCCATGAACTCTTTATTAGACACCATGGTGAGTGCCATGGGGGACTGAGGTGGGGTGGGCAGCCCCAGGGTGATGCTGTTTGGCCTTTCGAAGGGCAAGTTTGCTACGTGGACAAGATGGGGCAGGGGGCAGAGCACGAGCAAAGACAGAGAGAGCAGAGTGGAGAGCTTCCCAGAGGCCTTGCACCCTCCCTCCCGGCTGCCCCCGGCTCACATCACATCACAGCCACCAATTTCATCAGGTTACTCCCAGCCTCAAGCACCTGCTGTGGCTCTCCTCTGCCCTTCATATCAGATCTAACGCTTTAACCAATCAGACAGCTCCATTAGCGCCCGCACGACTGCAGCCCCATCATGACTGCCCCCAGACAACCCCCTGCACCAGCTGGGCTGTGTTCTCTGCCATCTGGGAAGCCATCCGCCATCCCCCAGGCCCTCTCGTGCACCGGTCTGCAGGGAGAAAAGGCCCCACTCACCTTCCCGTGGGGGGAGCTGACCCTTGTGGCTGCCCTCCCACCAGGCACAGCCTTGAATTACTCTTCCAGGAGTGGGGAACGGGGCCAAGGACACAGAGTTAGCTGGGCTGGAGGAGGACACCTGGTTCCACCCGCACCAGCTCTGCCACAGACAGGACTCTGTCCTGGGCCTCAGTCTCCACAGCCGCAACCTGGGCTAACGACTACTCCCCCTCACAGGGCTGCGTGGAGACCGCAAGGGAAGACCTATGAGAAAATGACAGCCCCGAACTGGGTGCAGAGCAGGTACTCAGGAAGCACAGGCCCACCCACCGTTCTGAGGCCCAGAGCGCACACCTGCTGACTGAGGTTTTCCACCTACATTTCCACCGGAGGGCCACTTACTCCCCTGCCCTGGACCACAGGAGGCCCCCTACCACCACGTGTGCGTCCCGGAAACAACTGTGGGCAAGAAGGGTGGCCATCAGCCTCCGGTGCCCAAGGCCAGCCAGGCTGACCCGTGCCCATGCTTCACAGCCCTAGCATTTCTGCTTGAGCTGAGCATCCCCACCCTGTGACTCAGCAGCTCCACCAGCAGGATTCTACCCAAGAGAAATCCGTACGTGCCCCCAAAAAGATCTGCTCCATAATGCTCACAGCAGTTTTTTTCAGAATCGCCAAAAACTGGAAACAATCCAAACATCCATCCACAGGAGAATGGATGAACAGAGTATGGTATATGGCCATACAATGAGATACTACTCAGCAATAAAAAGGGAGCAAAATCCTCTATCTACATCCAACAACATGAACAAACCTCAAAAGCACTGTGTGGAATACAAGACCCTGGTCATGAAAGAGCAGATGCTCTAAGGTTCCATTCATATGAAGTTCAAGAACATCTCAGGTGAAAGGTATCAGGACAATGGTTACCTCACAGGGTGGGTAGATAGAGACCAGGATGGGGCACAAGGGAACTTTCTAGAGTGATGAAAGTGTCCTGTATCTTGCCTAGTGTGGTGGTTACACAGCGTATCAGCATCCTATTGCTGCTGTAATAAGTTATCACAAACTCAATGACTTAAGACCAGACAGTTCTGGAAGTCAGAAGTCTGACACGGGTCTCACGGGGGGCTAAAAATCAAGGTGCCGACCAGGCTGCGCTCCTTCTGGAGGCTCCAGGGGAAAATCCACTTCCTTGCCTTTTCCAGCTTCTAGGGGACACCTGCACTCCTTGGCTTGTGTCCCCTCCCCCCATCTTCAAGGTCAGCAGCAGAGCGCCTCCGAATCTCTGACTCTGGCCCTCCTGCCTCCCATTGTCCCTCTGCCCTTATAAGGACCCTTGGGGTTACACTGAGCTCACCCCGATAATCCAGGACAATCTCTCCATCTCAAATCCCTTAATGCAATCACTTCTACAAAGTCCCTTTGGCCATGCAAGGTAACCTATGTGAATGTTCCAGGAGAGTAGGACACGGACATCTTGAAGGACCATTATTGGGCCCACCACACCTGAGTATATGGATTTTACATATGTAAAATCCACGAGCTACACACTTAACATTTGCTTTACTGTATGTGAATTCTACCAATTATAACAATAAAGAGCAAACAAGAAGGGCACCTATAACCTGGGCTGTAGATGTCACGTCCGGGCATGGCGTTGCAGGCACCATCTCACTTAATCCTCATACCCACCCTGCACCATCAACTGCTTTCTGGCAACGGAGGCGTGAGGAGAGAGAAAACCTCACCTGCAGCTGGCAGTAGGCAAAGCCAGCTTGACTCTAAGCTCTGCCTGCCCCCCAAGTCACCGAAGACCCCTGCTACGGGAGAGGCCCTTTGATGCCCCATTGTTATTGCCATGTGAGTACTAGAACTTTCCCCTAACTCGGTTCTGAGAAAAACAGTGGGATGAGAAAAGAAAACTCAAGGTAGGGACAGCAGGGGTGATGGAGGCTGCACACTGGAGACCCCCAGCCCTGTCCAGAGGGGTGACCGTGCTTTGGTTCCACCCAACAGAGGAATCAGAAATCCAGATTTTTAGGTGAAATCTCTCATCCATTTTAATTATAGGCAATGAGTTCAAATGGATGAGCAAACCTTTGTCCACAGGCCTCCGGCCAGCCACCTTGCGCACCCCTCCCACCTGCCCCAGCAGGCCTGCCAGCAAGCCGCAGCCTCGCCCCTCAGAACCCCGCTCTGCTCTCTGTAGGCCAAGGGCACCTGCAGGGAAACTGACAGAAGGACACAAAGCTGCTCCGGTGAGAAGGGACCTGACCGCTCCTAAAGGGAGCCCACGAGGCAGCTGTAATGAGGCCTCCTGCCTGCTGGGAACGCACACTCCAGCGGGGACCAGAGGCCCCGTTCCTGAGATCCCTGCTGCTCCCACCACTAAGCCACCTCCAAAAAGAAGGTCTGGGGCTTCCAGGCAAATTTGCCGTTTGACCACCTGAGGGCCCCTGACCGCACCTTGATAGCTGGGGCCCAGGCCACCTGTGTCCAGGTTCAAGCAGAGCTCTGCTGAGCCATCCACAGCTGGGAGCCCAGGCACCTCAGGCAGCACCCGCCATGAGCTCTAGGAGGAGACAGCTCGGTTACTTTTCCAGTCCCCCCGCCTCTCGTGCCCACGCAGAGCCCTGCACCTGGGCAGTGCCCAGCCCACCCTGCTCCCTGGATGCTTGGTGGTATAAGGGAGCCAAGGGGTCTTGTGGCGTGGCTTTTTTGTGGCTGGGGGCAAAGCATGTGAGGGAGTGTTACAGAAATTATCCAGGACAAGGATTTTTGAAGAACACAAAAACCTAAACTCGGAAGCCATTAGGCCGCCTACCCACTCTCTCCCCGTGGGGCCTTAACCAAGAACCATCACCTTTCAAGCCTCTGTGTCCTTGTCTATAAAAGGAGGATAACACCCCCTTCCCCAGGCACTGGGTTTTATGAAAGCGCATCTATCGGCTCTGTCTCACCTGGCCTGGCAAGTCTGGAAGGCTGGACACCCAGCGGTCAACAGGGGCTGCTCTGAGGGGTGTGGCCCTGGCTGTTTCCTCCTTTCTTCCTTTGGATTATACTTTCCGTGATGAAAATGTAGCACTTCTGTCATGAGAACCAACGTTACCTTGTTTTTTACCCAGTCCCTGCCCAGGACACGGTGAGGACAGAGGAGATTGGGCAGGGTGGGGGGAGCAGGGTGTGAAGCTGGCCTTCACCCAGCAGCGCGTGCAGCCTCGTCGCTACTGCTCAGCCGCGGTACTGGTCCTGCCCGAGGTCCCTGCCTGCTCCTCTGCTTCCCGCACCAGGACCCCCAGCCTCCACCAGCTCCCAGAGATCGCCCGGCTCCCGCACCCTGGGGCCACGCTCTGTCTGGCAAATCTCCCCAGCGACCCTATGGAGGAGGCTGTACCTCTCAGCTGCATCCTAGACATGAGGAGACAGAAGCTCGGGAAGGCTTCCGGTCCTGCCCAAGACCTCACAAGGAGTACGCTGCAGAGCTGAGACTCGCACCCGGGACTTGAGCTGGTCCCACCATACCACGTTACCCTTCAGAGCTGAGCGCTCAGCTCAGGGACCCACCTGGAAGGAGCTCTTGAACTGCCTTGACCTCTTGGCCTCCTCCAGGCCCAGGAGAGGAAGCAGCTCTACTTAGTGGGTTTGCTCTGGCTCCAACACTCAACCCTCCAAATGTCCCCAGCTGTCCCCTGCCTGAAGTGGGCCATCCTTGGTGCTGAGACAGAAATCTTGCCACCCTGCGGGGGGGCGGGGGGGTGGCTTTCTGCTTGGGCCGCAGGCCTCACCCTGAGCTCCTAGGTCCTGGCTCCACTGCAGGGCTCCAGCCCCTCCAACCCGCACTGCCCTCAGCTTTACTCATTCACCTCCTGGTAGGAGTCCTGCTGCTCGATCTCCAAATCTGGGAACAAGCCCGGAGCTGGCACTGTGCATGGGACGGCCACAGGGCCCCCCCATGGGCTCTGAGCCCTGAGGGTTCAGCTGGGGGTCGGGGGAGGCAAGAGGGGGGTCACCTTGAATTGTAAGCATCTTCACAGATGGAAACCAATTGACAAATTCTTCCCTGAGGGTGAGGCAAAACCAGTGTGAGCACGGGGAGAAGTGTGGGGAGGGAGGCGCTTTGCTGGCAGAAGGAGGTGGGAGGGGCCTCTATCTTGGGACTGAAATCCCTGACTACTTTTTAATGAGTCACAGGCTGCGCTGGGCCACCCCTCTGCCACGTGTCATTGTATTTTTGGCTTCTGTTTGTGTTTGCAGCTTATTTCAACCTCACTGCTAGTATTTCAGTAACAAGTGACCCCGCCCATCCCCGCTCCCCCCGCACTAAGATTTTTGAGGGGCAATGTTAACAGGACCCCAGCTGCATTCTTCAGCATGCTTTATTCTATCTTAAGGCCTTACTCTACAGGGATACATGTCCATTTCGTAACACATATAACTCTATAACTATAGACATATTGCAGTGTATATACTATATATTATATATATAATATAGCTCACCGAGGAAGTCTGTTTTTTCCATATAACTATTCATTCAACATACGAGGTTTAGATCAAAAAATAAGTAGGACAAAGTGAATTCTGACATTCCTACTGCGCCCTGATAAATCCCAACCTGTGGGCTCATCTTCCTTCCTGAGAACCTCAGGCTCTGCTCCCGGCATGTAGCACTTTGGGATTTCACTGGTGAATGTGCAAGGAAGGCCCAAGGAATGCAGCGTTGGGGAAAAATCAATGCCCACAACTAGCCAGGTCCTTGTGGGCTCATGTTTGAATGAACCATATGAACTGCAAGGGAAGACCTATCAGAAGCTTCCACAGTCTCTGTCTCTCTCTTCCTCTGTCTGTCTCTGTCTCTTTCCTTCCCTTTCCTCCACTTCTGTTGCTTCCTCTCCTTATCGCTCCATACCTACATGCACACACGTACTTACGTGTGCACACACGCACGCACGCACACACTCCCAGCAGCCTGTCCTGAGACAGGTCTGGAAGGACCCAGCAAGCCCAGCAGAATCAGGTCTTTGCTGGGTCTTTGGCACCACTGCTCACCACTCCCCTTCGGACTAGACAATCCCCTTTCTTCCAAGTCCCCTCCAGGGCCCAGGCTGGGTGCTGCCACCCCACTGTCCCTATCCTCAGCCTCCCCCATCCTCAGTATCCCAACCCAGACAGCAGAGTCTTCGCTTGCCTTGAGGGACAGCATGACCCATACTCGGCCACTAGGTCACTGTGTGCTCTTCAAGTAACTGCCACTTTCTAGGATTCTGTTTCTTTATCAGGAAAATAAAGAGGTTGGCTCATAGGTGCTGAAAGCCCAATTGTACCTTCCAGCTTTAACCATTTCTCACTCTGATCATCAAAGTCACACCAAGTGCTGATGGCTGATAAAGACTCACATCTGCACAGCAACTCTGCCCCCAGATCTCCACCAATTCTGGTTCCATGATGCCTCAATGTACCAAGCAATAAAATCCCCTCTATGTGTGCCTAATAAAGTGTCATAAAGTTTTTATTTTGCCAAGGACAGACATTAAAACTGTCTTATTAAACCCATTATCTGCTATTTAATTCAATTCATAAAAGAATGGAAAATAGGGCTGCACTAATTATCTATTGCTATTAAGAAAAAAAACTGGGCTTCCCTGGTGGCGCAGCGGTTGAGAGTCCGCCTGCTGATGCAGGGGACACGGGTTCGTGCCCCGGGTCTGGGAAGATCCCACATGCCACAGAGCGGCTGGGCCCGTGAGCCATGGCCGCTGAGCCTGCGCGTCCTGCACGTCCGGAGCCTGTGCTCCGCAACGGGAGAGGCCACAACAGTGAGAGGCCCGCGTGCCGCAAAAAAAAGAAAAAAACTGTCTCCTACAGGGAGTTATGGTGCTAGTAACCTGAACAAGTCATTTGCAGGAGATGGTTCCTAGGTGAGGGCTGTACATACAGGTATTTCCCTGAAAATCTTCACATTCAGCAAAATCCTATTAAAAATAACAGGATTCATGGGGAAAATAGGGTTGGTGCATAACAGTCAACACCTACAGAACCCTGCACCTGAGCCTTTCCAAAACCAGTAACGGCTCGAGTGATATCCTGGTCCAGCGGCCACCGGGCCCTGGACCCAAGACCACACAGTGCATAAGTCGCTGGCTCCTGTTCCTCCTTTGAGATGAAGCACCTCAGGGGCACTCACTTCCTACAGAGACCTATCTCATCAAAATGAAAAGCCCCATCCAGAATGTCACCTGCACCACTGCTTTCTTACAGGGGCAATGCCTTCCAGCTCCTTCATCTGCCCTCTGAGCTTTCCCATACAGCTTAAGGGGATGGAAAGATTAAAAATGGCCACAACTGGCACTAAAGGAAGGTGAATCTACACATTTTCCGTTTTCTTCTTAATTCTTATTGATCTTTAATCATGAGAAAGCCCATCCTGATCTACCAAAACATAAGGACACAGGGAAAATTTGCCACTGAGCCAACACAACTTCCACGTATACCCATATCGTTCCCCCATTCATCAATCATAGAAACGCATGTTGTAACAAACAAACAAATAATTTCAGGTGTGAGATAATGGGAAGTGGCTTTGAAGAAAATTCAACTGTGAGTAACATCTCACAGTTATTTACAAAGGGCTGATTTACAAAGGGCTGATTTCTGGACAACTGGCATGCACTCACAGAACGTCTCAAAAAGTAAGAAAATCCAACCTACAAGTTGTTTGAAAACGTACAAGTTTTTGAGGTTTGTACTTGTAACGTGTGAGTCAAGCTGACTCAGATTAAAAATAGCCGCCAATTTTTTGCAGCACCTCCCATTAAGAGGTGGAGTCTATTTCTCCACCCCTTGCCTCTGGCTGGCCTGGTGAATTGCTTTGAGGACGAGAATGACTTCTCAGGAAGGTCTCAAGGCCTTGCAGCCTCCCCCCTCCCCCTCTCGCCGCCCTGAGACCACCACGTGCAGGAGCCCGAGCTAGCCTCCTTGAGGATGAAAGACCACATGGAGAAAGAACCCAGCTGCCAGCCAGCACCAACCCCCAGGCCCATGAGTGAGGCTATCTGGACTCTCCAGCCCAGCTGAGTCATCAGATGGCTGCAGTCACATTAGTGACCCCAGGCAAAGCCAGTAAAAGACCCACCCAGTAGAGACCTGCCAATAGGCTCAGGAGCAAATACAATGGCTATTGTTTTAAACCATTAAATCTTGGAATACTATCCAGGATTATATCTATTATAAGCAGATATAATGTGATATTTTGTAGATATTTCACTAATTCTTTATTAATTTAATAGTTTCCCCCACTTGGGAGCCAATAAACCTTTGATTCAGGTCTCAATGATTCCATACACCCCTAAGAAGGATCTAATCCAGCCCCAAAAGTGGCAGTGTCTCCAAAGACCCTACCAGGATTGATTAAAAGCCAAGGGCAGACCAACAACCCAAACTCTAGGAAGGCATCATGCAGCAGGTTCAAGAGGAACCCGACAGATGTAAAACACAGAGGAGAACAGTTCCCAACATTCACACTGCTCCTGGGGGAGGCTGAAGACCCTCTAACCAACGCACCTAAATCTTTCTGACTGTGGTAGGCTGAAAAACGCGCCGCCCACCCCAAATGTGCCTGTGTTCTAAACCCTGGAACCCATGAATATATGAAAAAAGGATTTTGCAGATGTGATTTAAATTAAGGATCCTGAAAGAGGGAGATTATCCTGGATTATCCGGGTAGGCGTAATGTAATAAGAGATCCTTATACAAGGGTCCTTATAAGAGGAGGTAGGAGGGGCAGAGTCAGGGGAAGATGTGACAATGGAAGCAGAGATTGGAGTGATGCACTTTGAAGACAGAAGAAGGGGCCGCGAGCCAAGGAATGCAGGTGACCTCTAGAGGCTGGAAAATGCGAGGAGGCGGGTTCTCCCCTAGAGCCTCCAGAAGGAACACAGCTCTGCCAGCACCTTGACTTTAGACTGATGAGACCCAGTTGGAATTACTTCCAACCTCCAAACTGTAAGATAATACATTTGTGTTGTTTTATGCCACTGAGTTTGTGATCATTTTTACGACAGCAGTAGGAAACTCATACATTGGAGAACTCCTCCTGACTACAAGAACGTAACTTGGAACTTCTATCAGTAATAACAAAAACAGCTAATAATAATAGCTAACATTAATTTAGTGTCTACTTTGTGGCTCTGTTCTAAGTGCTTTTCTTGTATAAACTCATTTAATCCTCACAAAAACCATATGAAGAAGACTATTACAATCTATATTTTACAGATGAGAAAACTGAGCCTTTAAGAGGTTAAGTAACTCGCTAGGGCCACAGAACAGGTAAACGACACAGCCCACAGCTGAGCCCAGGCAGTCTGGCTCCAGACCCCACATTTAACCATTACATCCCAAATCAAACCAACAATGATAATAATCAATTACAGCCATTTACTGAGCCCTGTCTAGGTACCAGGCTCATGCCCAGCCCTGGACATACTGTCTCTCACTTAATAGTCACAACACCCCAGTGGAGCAGAATTATTATTCATCCTTATTTACAGCAGAAGAAATTGAGGCACAGCAATGTTACACCCAGATGTTAAACACATCTGAACCTAGAAGCATCAGAAGCAAAAGCTCGAGTTTAACCACACACCCTCCTGCCTCCTTCATCCCACTTGAGGCCCAGATGGCTGAGAAGAGGACAGAGATAAGCAGCACGACCACATAATTTATCTTCCAAAGTGAGATACTCAGAAAGTGAACGGAGTCACTATTAATGCTTTCACTGGGGCAAGAGGCATAGAGCAGAACTGTCCCGGCAAACCCAGACACACGGCCACCCTGAAGTTAAGTGGACTAAAATCAAGATGCATACTCTGCAGGTCACGGTTCCCCAGAAGGGGCGCTGTGGAGCAGCTGTTGGCCCCCTCCTGACATCTACAGCTGCCAGGTCATGGTCAGGGCTGGAAAAGGAGGGTGGTCCTGGCAGAGCTCAGAGCAGAATCTGCAAAGCTCCAGATCTGGGGTGTCATCACGGCGGGCCAAGTCTTTCCGATGATGGTCTGGGAGTCCACTGAGGGCAGAGGTTGGGCAGCCCTGGATAGAGTCCAGGTATGCAAAGAGACCTTGAACCCCACTGGTGCCCCAGTCAGAAATCCATCGTGGAGCTCAGAGCCTTGGCAAAGGGCTAAGTGAGAGCCAAGCAGGGTCAGCATCCTGAGACACCATCTCTCCTCTAAAGACCTGGGTCTGAACAAGACAAGGTTGCCCACTCTCACCACTATTATTCAACATAGTTTTGGAAGTTTTAGCCACAGCAATCAGAGAAGAAAAAGAAATAAGAGGAATCCAAATCGGAAAAGAAGAAGTAAAACTGTCACTGTTTGCAGATGACATGATACTATACAGAGAGAATCCTAAAGATGCAACCAGAAAACTACTAGAGCTAATCAATTTGGTAAAGTAGCAGGATACAAAATCAATGCACAGAAATCTCTTGCATTCCTATACACTAATGATGAAAAATCTGAAAGAGAAATTAAGGAAACACTCCCATCTACCACTGCAACAAAAAGAATAAAATATCTAGGAATAAACCTACCTAAGGAGACAAAGACCTGTATGCAGAAAACTACAAGACACTGATGAAAGAAATTAATGATACAAACAGATGGAGAGATATACCATGTTCTTGGATTGAAAGAATCAACAATGTGAAAATGACTGTACTACCCAAAGCTATCTACAGATTCAATGCAATCCCTATCAAACTATCAATGGCATTTTTCAGAGAACTAGAACAAAAAATTTCACAATTTGTATGGACACACAAAAGACCCCGAATAGCCAAAGCAATCTTGAGAAAGAAAAACGGAGCTGGAGGAATCAGGCTCCTGGACTTCAGACTATACTACAAAGCTACAGTAATCAAGACAGTATGGTACTGGCACAAAAACAGAACTATAGATCAATGGAACAGGATAGAAAGCCCAGAGATAAATTCACGCACATATGATCACCTTATCTTTGATAAAGGAGGCAAGAATATACAATGAAGACAGCTTCTTCAATAAGTGGTGCTGGGAAAACTGGACAGCTACATGTAAAACAATGAAATTAGAACACTCACTAACACCATACACAAAAATAAACTCAAAATGGATTAAAGACCTAAATGTAAGACCAGACACTATAAAACTCTTAGAGGAAAACATAGGCAGAACACTCCATGACATAAATCACAGCAAGATCCTTTTTGACCCACCTCCTAGAGAAATGGAAATAAAAATAAACAAATAGAACCTAATGAAACTTAAAAGCTTTTGCACAGCAAAGGAAAGCATAAAGAAGATGAAAACACAACCCTCAGAATGGGAGAAAATATTTGCAAATGAAGCAACTGACAGAGGATTAATCTCCAAAATATACAAGCAGTTCATGCAGCTCAATATCAAAAAAACAAGCAACCCAATCCAAAAATGGGCAGAAGAGACCTAAATAGACATTTCTCCAAAGAAGATACACAGATTGCCAACAAACACATGAAAGGATACTCAACATCACTAATCATTAGAGAAATGCAAATCAAAACTACAATGAGGTATCACCTCACACCAGTCAGAATGGCCCTCATCAAAAAATCTACAAACAATAAATCCTGGAGAGGGTTTGGAGAAAAGGGAACCCTCCTGCAGTGTTGGTGGAAATGTAAATTGATATAGTATGGAGGGCCCTTAAAAAACTAGAAATAGAACTACCATATGACCCAGCAATCCCACTACTGGGCATATACCCTGAGAAAACCATAATTCAAAAAGAGTCATGTGCCACAATGTTCATGGCAGCTCTATTTACAATAGCCAGGACATGGAAGCAACCTAAGTGTCCATCAACAGATGAACGAATGTCACAAAAAAAAAACAAGGAAAGAGATTAATTCGAGATGAGGATAGTGTCCAAGGGAGCTAAATGCTGCAAGAGAATGAAGACTGAAGCACATTCATTGCACTTGGGGAATAGAAGATTGCTCCCGAACTCTTAATAGGATATTTTCATGAAGAGGTGGGATGGAAAACTGACTGCACTGAATTGCAGACAGAATGAGAGATGAAGGTGAAGAAAAAATTAATATAGGTTTTTCTTTCCTGAACTTTTAAACTGAATGGGAACTCCTGACCTGAAATTAGTAATTGAAGAGGACATTCCAGTGAGTCGTTGTCACCAACAATTAAAAAGCCTATGATGTAACACAGGGAGATCAGTTCGGTGCTTTTTGCCCACCTAGAGGGGTGGGATAGGGAGGGTGGGAGGGAGACGCAAGAGGGAGGAGATATGGGGATATATGTTTACGTATAGCTGATTCACTCTGTTATACAGCAGAAACTAACACACCATCGTAAAGCAATTATACTCCAATAAAGATGTTAAATAAATTAATTAATTAAATAAAGACCTGGGCCTGCTGTACAAGAACCCGTGGGGCCTGTGGCTCAGGTTGCATCTGCCCCTTCCCAGCAGTGGGATCTCGTCCAGCCCTTCTTTCCTCTGAGCCTCCTGGATGAAATGCAGCCTCTGAAAACTGCCCTGTCTCCATCCACAGGATTCATAATGATAAACAATAATAGTGGACAACAGCAAGTACTCACCATGAGCCTGGAAGTGTACTCATCACTTAGCAGGGGTTATGGGAGTAAATAAAATCCACTCTGGGATGGGTATATAGGTTATTCTCACTTTACAGACGAGGAAACTGAGTTGGGGGGAGTAAGTAAATTGCCCAGAATCCCATTGCTGATAAGTAGTGAAGCTAGGATTGGAATCCGAGCTGACTGCCCCTGTAAAATCCCATTGGAACATTCTCTCTTCCCCACCTGGCCAACCCAGAGCGGCACACCCCAGTGCAGGGATCCCCAGAGGGAGGGTCCCATTCCCCTGGTGGACCAGGGACCAGGCAGTCACATTTCACACTAATTCTCGACCAATTATAAGACTTATTGATGGGCTTTGCAAATATATCCCCAGGTCCCATTTCCCTGGTGGGTCTAATTCCAGAAAATCTGGGAATGAGAATTTTAATGACCTCCCCCCAGGTGATTCCTAAAGCTTTTCCCCTTCCTGTTCAAGACCCTCTTGAGCCTGATTCCATGAAAGAGTCTGCTGCTCCCATATCCTTGACCTCCTCTAAAACTCTCTAGTCTCCCTCTGTACCCAGAGCGCAGCCTCAGCAGAAAACCTTCTGCAGGCAGCAGGGATCTGTCTAAAGTGTACTAACTTCATGTGGGTTCCATGCATTTGGGCTATGGTTACCTTCTGTTTGTGGAAATGATACAGGTTTTCTATTTATGGAAGTGATATAAATAAGACTCTTAAAATAAGTGCATTAAAGAAAAACAGTAGGTCAATTTTTAAAATAATACATTACAGTTTGGGTGGTCGGTACAAAAAAGGGGAACCTCATGTAGCTAGACAGAGAAGCAGTTCCCTGCGGATAAGAGGTGCCTGAGGACGCTTTCCTGACAGCCCTGAGCTCTGTTCTAGTACCACCCCCAAGAGCTAGGTCACCCGGGGGAATGCGTTTAATTCCGCTCAGCCTCAGTTTCCCCTGGTGTAAAATCACCCACTTCGTGGAGTACTTATGAAGGTCTAATGAGATGAGACAGGTGAAGTGTTTAACACAGGGCTGGTGCTTAAGACTCCCTGGTGACTCAGACAGCCCAGCACCAGGGAGTGGACCGTGTCTGCTCCCTCCCCTCCACTCCCACGTGCTAAGGTCCCAAGTCTGAAATGCAGACATGTGAAAACTCAGTGATTCTCAAACTTGGCCACTCACCCAAAGAGGTCCTGATATAATAGTTCTGGGATGAGGCCTGGGCTCCAGGAATTTTAAAACACTCTCCAAGTGCTTCTAACAGGCAGCCAGGATTAAGAACCACTGTGGTAACTAACCCCAGGGAATGTCCAGTGGCCAAAAAGTGTGGCTCCTAGGGCTTCCCTGGTGGCTCAGTGGTTGAGAGTCCGCCTGCCGATGCAGGGGACACGGGTTCATGCCTCGGTCCGGGAAGATCCCACATGCCGCGGAGCGGCTGGGCCCATGAGCCATGGCCGCTGAGCCTGCGCGTCCTGCGCGTCCTGCGCGTCCGGAGCCTGCGCGTCCTGCGCGTCCGGAGCCTGCGCGTCCGGAGCCTGTGCTCCGCAACAGGAGAGGCCACAACAGTGAGAGGCCCGCGTACCGCAAAAAAACAAAAACAAAAACAACAACAAAAAAAGTGTGGCTCCTGACACCACCCGCTCCAGGACCATTTCTGGATGACAGCTGCCCTCATTCTTGCTTCCACCAGTGGACTCTGCAAAGATGGGGAAAGGTGTTCAAAAGCGTTCAAAACAGTTTCCTGCCCATCCGTTACCTTCACTGTTCCCACAACAGACCCAGCAGGCATCATGCACCCCTTTCACAGACCAGGCAAGGAAACCTTAGGTGGAGCTGACCCGCAGTCTTTGGGCCTCAAAGCCACGTTGCTCCTCCAGCCCTCCGCACCTCTAGTGCACATCTGGACCGAGAGCAGGACTGGGAGTCATTGCAATCAACAGAATGCAGCAAGGATTTGCAGAGCCCGCTGTGGGGGCCCAGGTGGGAGGCGATGGCTCCCTGCCACATGCTGCTTATTCATTAAACCCCTGGTTCCTCCCTGCCATTCTAATTATGCGCAGCGATAATAAAGAAGCTTTCTCTCTCACCAAAGAGGCTTATTTATGCGACAAGAGCACTTCACCCCCACAAGATTGAGTTGTCACTCAAAGCCTTGCTGGAATCAAAGTCGCATCTCTTCAGGGATTGACTGAACCCCACCCACCTCCCCCTCCAGCTTCTGCCCACTCCTGAGCATCCGCGTTTCTAGAAGCGCCACTTCCCTGTGGAGTGGGCAGGATGTGGATGCCATTCCCCACTGCTGTACTCCCTCACAGTTCGCTGACTGAGATTCACTCAACACACAGTAGGACATTTATTGAGCACCTACTATGTGCCTCCCTAACAGTATGGAAATGAAAGACACAGTCCCTGCCCCTGTTGGGAGAAAAGGGAGTGAGAGAAAGAGCACAATCTTTTAGGCTCCGTGACCAATTCATACCCCATCTCCAGCATTCATTAGCTGGGTGAATAGATTCATTGGCTGGGCAAAGTTACAAAATTTCTCAAAGGCCTCAACTGCCGCATCAACAAAATGGGGTAATAATAACACCAACCTCATGGGGCTGTTGGGGGAGTCAGTGGGATATTCCCATAGGAAACTGGAATGAATGCTAGTTGGGATTAGCCATGGTTAGCACCAAAGGCTTTGCCCCACACAGGCAGGATCTCATCCAGATGGAGGAGTCCAGGAAGGCTTCCTGAGAAGTGATACCTGAGCTGAGTTTTGAAGGATGAGCAGGAGTTTGCTAGAGAAAGTGAGGATGTTCCAGACAGGGGGAACTGCATGAGGTCCACAGGAGATGACAGGGCTCTGGGGAACGCAGGAGACGGGAAACACAGGAGACACGCACAGGGGTGCATCACGGTGACAGGGGACAGAGCTGCAAGGCAGGCGTGGACATGCAAGTGGATCCCATGGCCACCGCCCTAACTAGTGATACCCAGAGCATCACTTCGACTTTTTCTTGGCTCCTTTGGGAGCCGCAACCAGTACCATTCCACGCCCATCCGGAGTTCGGTGGCCACAGGAAAGTGGGGCAGCCACACTCTATTAGTCATGCACTCATTCGTGCAGATGCTCAACACAACTCCCGGAGGGCCCAGCACATGCTGCAAGACCACCTCCTAACCCTCACTCAGCCCATTTCCAGATGTGCCACGCTGGCCTGGCAGCTTTCTCCTCAGTGAAATGGGTGAAAGTGCCCCCTCCTAGAGTCATTCATCCAATAACAAATGTGACCAGGGCTAAGTGAGATAATTCAGTATTCTCAGATTTCAATACAAACTAAGTCCTCAATAAACGTCACAATTTAAAATGTTTATTTTTTATTACGATTATCTGCCAGGATGGTAAGAATCCCATCTCCAAAGCCCAAAGCACTGCTTCCAGAGGTACCCCCAACCCAGGCAAAACCCCTGCCTGCTGTGCCTCTCCTTACCCTCCCCCCCACCCTGGAGCAAATGACCTGTTTTCCACTGCCCACACCTAGCCCTGACTCGGTCACCACAGGAGCCAGTCCAGCCTGAACCACGCCAGCCCCCCAGTTCACCTCATCCTTCTAGGGCTCCACATGTCAACCAACTCAGGTATTGGTGGGGGCAAGACTGAGGGTCATCTCAGCCTTTTTGGTCCAAAGCACCAGGGGTTAAAGGATGGACCTTCTGATTTTATAAAGTAACTAATTTAAATGTTCTATTAACGAAATTTGCAAACACATACAAAGCAAATGGAATAGTAATGAACCGTCAGGTACCCGCCACCCAGCTTCAATGACTACCAACCTGCCATTCTTGTTTCACAGGCATGTCCCCCACTTGATTTACTGGGAAAAGTTTTATAGCTTTGTGGCCATCCCTTCTAGCACCCGGGGTTCCCACTGCTCACAAGTCCCAACACTTTGATGCCTCTGGCACCGAGAGAAACCTTGAAATAATCCCCTGAAGAACAATCCTTTTTATGTCCCTAATAGAATGGTAATCACTGGCCCACGGGGCTGTGCAGGATGGTGGTGAAGGGCTGGAGCCCTGGAATCAGGACAGCCTGCTCTGTGTCCCAAGTCCATGTGCCTAGGTCCAAATCAATACTCACTAGATATGTGACCTTGGATAGGTCATTCAACCTATGTTTAGATTTCCTACCCAGTAAAAGGGCAATGCTGGTACCAGGTTTCTTGTGTGGCTTTAAAAAATAAAATAATGCATGTTCATTGCCCAGCACAGAATATGCAATGAGGAAACCTTAGAAATAGATGTGTTAGGTGGTGGGTGAGCACGCTCGGCTCCTATGAGATACTATTAATATCTCTCATTTTATAGATGAAGGGATGGAGGCCAGAGAGAAGCAGTGAGCTGCCAGGGACAGCCTGCTCTGTGTCCCAAGTCCATGTGCCTGGAATTGTCACAGCATGCCTGGAACCACAGATCACTGGAAGTGAAGAAACACTCTAGAATAGATGCAGGCAGCAGTGGCAGGTGGCCCAGCACAGCCCGCATGTCTCCCCATTCTGGATGGGGAGCTCTCTCAGCCTGAGAAGAGACAACTACACAGTGCCCCTGTGAGTGTGTGCAGGGTAGGGGTGCTGAATTCCATTTTTCTAGACAAAGCGGGGGAGGAGGCTGGTACACATCGTTGCTCACTCTCCTGATTTGACAAATCCTATGGCCAACCTTGCACTGGATATAGCCACCCACTATTCTAACATGAGAGGCAAGAAATTGCTTCACTAACTTAAGCTTTAGCAATCCTTTGCAGTTCTGATGTCCCTCCCTATCATCCTACTTTTTTTTTTCCAATTTAAAGGAGAAGGGTGGGGAAAAGAGAAATCAATCCAGTTGCTGAGTGATGTTCAGACAAAGACAGCCTCCAGCCCACTGCCCGTGTTCGCCAGCTGAGGAAGGGCAGGGGAGGGGGGCAGATTCGGGATGCTGTATTTAGGCCCCGCCTGGACTCTCCACGTCCCTTCCAGGAATGAGCCTTGTCAGGATCTCCCCCTCCCCCCCAGCACTCCCCCACCACTGCAGTGCCGTGTCGGGAGGCACCTCCCAGATCCGCAGGAACAATGGGCTGGGAAGGGGGCAGGTGCGACTCCGAGCTCATCAGAGGGCGAGGGGACGCGGCCGCAGACAGCAAGACTGTGAGTACACTTCTCGTGGTGATTGTGCTGCCACCTGAATCAGTTTCCCCAGCTCCGGTGGAGTCCCCGCAGAGCCGAGCGCTCCTTTCCTGGATGAATTTCCCTTATGCCCTAGGCATTTTAATTTCGTCCCCGCTAGGAGGCTTGCCTTGTCGCTCCGGAGGAAGGCCCCGGGCCACGCTCCCCTCCAGCAGCTGCTACTGCCAAGGCCCTGCAGGTCAGGGACGCGCGGCATCCTTCGTGCGCCCAACTTTCCCCACTTGGGACCCACATTCCTGGCCAGCCTGTCCCCTCTGCTGGCGAAAGCCATGATTTATAGCCCTGGGATCCAAGAGCTGCCCCTCCTCTTTCCCCCACTCCCAGGTCCAGTCTCGCTCCTTACCCTCCCTCCCCCCACTTTCTGAGCCTGAACCACGCTTCCCAAAGAAAGCGGCCCTGGCACATTTGTGAAATGCGAGCGTCTGTCCCCTGCACTGGGAGCCGTCTCCTCCCCGCAAGCCCGGGCAAGAAGGGATAGAGGAGCCCCCGCCGCTTTCCTCCTCCTCAGCCCAGAGAATCCCCGGGGGTGGGCGGGGATGGAGAGTGAGATGCAGTTCGGCCCGGAGCTACAGCCGCCACTCCGGGTGCATCAGTCCGGCCTCGTCGGGGTGAGAGAACAGGTCCAAATCTCTGACTCCTCCTGGTGCCCACCCCCGCCTCGCTGAGTCACGAAAATGAGCCGCTGGGGACACCGGGTCACCCCGAGGCCGGCCGTTTAAATGGCCAGCGTGGGCGTCCCCGCATAGCACGCAGGGGACGGACATGGGGGAGGCTCCTCACCCAGACGTGCATTGGGCCCCCGTAGGAGGCGATATCCCGCGGCGGGGACAGTGGGGTGTCCGGGCGGGGGCTGCGGTCCTCGCCGCAGTGTCCGCACCCCAGCTGGGAGCGGAGCACCTGACCAGCGGGCCACCCTTGGCCCCCCTGGACTCCCGGCCCCGCCGCGGTGCTGACCCCGGCCCTGCCTGCTAGGGAAGGATGGAGTGGGGGCGCCTACTTTTCCGTGGCCCGCGAGGGGACTGCGGAGCGCCGAGCGCGCCTCATCCCTTCCTCCGCCCGCCCCGCCGCAGCCGCAGGACCCGCACCCTGCGCTCACCTCGGGGCCCAGCGTCGCTGCCGCCGGCCTCCTTGTCCGCCATGGTAGCGCAGCCCCCGCCCGCGAGAGGAGCCTCCGGCGCAGTGCCCGTGCCCGTGCAGGTCCCTTTCCGTGTTCTCGGCGGGCGCTCGGGCCGGGTCTGAGCCGCCGGGTAGCAGGAGCACTGTTCTGACGCGGCCGCCGCCGCAGCTCGGGCTCCTCCCCGTGCTCCTCCAGGGCCCGCCCCGCGCCCCGCCCCGCCCAGCCGGCCCGCTTGGGAAGGAAGGCGCGGCGTCCGGCCCAGCCGGAGAGCCCCGGGTCCTCCCGCCCGGACCCGCCGCGCCTAGCCGGGGCCCTCCTCTCCAGAGCTCACCCCCGAGGCGGCCGCACCCCGGGTGGTGGCGCGGCCCGGGCCCGGTGGCTCGCCAGCCGGCCGGAAGCAGGCGCGCACAGGGGGCTCGGATGGGCGAGCGGCGGGGACTGGATTTCAGGCCCCCTCGGCCCCGCTACGCGCCAGACCTTTGGAACGGCCGGGGGCTGAAGCCCTACAGCAAGCAGTGCACACGCACCCCACTCTCCAGAGGACGCCCGCTCCAGTTTATTTCTCTCCCCTAGGGTCCCAGAGGAGCGGTCAAGGACCCGCGCAAAGGCGGAACCCGGCGCGGCCAGCGCTCAGGCCGCAGACCGAGGACCTGCGCCGGGGCGGTGCTGTGGGCACCGACGCGGGCGCCCGCCTCCAGGCCGCCTGCCGGACTCCATGGCAACTCGGGACCCGGGAGGCGCTTGCTGCGGAGGCTGCGTGGAGCCTTCCATATATGGGCTCCCACCCGGGCCCTCCTTACAAGTCTGAGAATAACGACATTAATAATTCAGGGCTTGGGAGGTCAGTGATTCATTCTCCCTGTCCTCTGGCTCCACCACACACGTGCCATGGGCACCTGTTCGGTCCTGGCCAGGTGGCTTCTGAGTACGCTGTGCAAAGAGGCAACCAGGGCCGTGATAAGAGTCTAATGATCACAGTCACTGGATCCTTCCCCTTGTGCCTGACACTATGCTAAGAGCTTAAGAGCCTTATCTCACTTTCTCCGAATAACTCTTAGAGTTGGGGACCAGAGGTCCCCATTTTGCAGATAAGAAAACTGAGGTTTGAGGGTGTTAAGTGATGATTCCAAGAACACACACAGCAAGTAAGTGCTCAGGCTGGAATCCCCACCTAAGTCAAAAGCACCAGCTTTCCCTCTGCCTTGAGATGGGCCACAACTCCAAAAGGGCACTTAGAGGAGGTGTAATCGTGCAGCCCGTTTATGGAAGAGGGGGTGGGCAGAGGGCTACAGGGAGAGCCCAGAGACTGGGGTCTGCTCAGAGGGTAATGGTCTGGGTGATGAGTTAAAAGGATGAACTTGTCGTCTATCTGCCTGCATTAAAAATCCCAAATGTACAGTCTCTGACTGTGTGTGAGACCACGGGCAAGTTATTTAACCTCTCCGAGCCTTAGTATTTTCATCTGTGAAATGGGTAAAACAGGAGAACCCACTTCCTAAGACTGAAGAGGACTAGATGAGATGATGCGTGTAATATGTTTCACTTGGGGTTTGGTGCATGATATGCAGTCCAACAAGTATTAGATATTATTAAGTCATAAACTTTTTAAAAAGTGGACAACAGCCAGTTGGGTGGGGCAGTGGGCAGTAGGGGCATATGGAAGGGGGGCTTCCAGAGTACAGCGTCTTCCTACAGAGCACCCTCTCCTTACCAAGGTGGCTTGCTTGCTCAGAGGCAGACCCAGGAGATGGTCTGGAGACCAAGAGTACGTAGCACCCAAACACAGGCAAGAGGAAGGGTTGAGGCAGCTGTCCAGGTGACAACCTGGATGAACAGGCTCAGGATGGAGAGCAGAAGGGCCGCCACTGGCCCCGCATCAACCCAAGAGCTGCCTTCCCGGTTCAGCTCATATGTCCCCATTGCGTGAAGATGGCCAGGCTGAGGCTCCCTGGATTGGAATATGAGAGGGCAGGGACAGTCACCAGCATTCTGTCCACTGAACATCAGTGTCCCATGGACACATGCCTAGGCAGTGACGCCAGAAAGAGCTTTCTATTAAACATGGTTCTGATTGAGTCTCTCTTGTGCTCAAAACCATGCTGGGCTTCCCTCATCTATGGGGAAAAGCCCTGACTCTTTAGCGAGACATGCAACACATTTCACACTACTAGTGAGCCCAACCTTCCTCTTCTGTCGCCTCTTTCTCAAGAAGCCTTTCCTCCACCAGCCTTCCTCCGCCATGGTCACAAGCTGTCTCTATCTCCACGTTTGGCACCCCCTTTGCTTCCCTCCTCCACCTGCCCACATCCAGACATCCTTCAAGGCCCCAGTCCAAAGCCGTCAGCCCAAGGACACCGCCTCGCACCCTCAGGCTCCCACGGTATTCTACATACTCACACGCCTCTCTTTTTCTCCTTCCTCTACACTGTCTGCCGCCCAGGCTGTACTCAGGAGGCTCCAACATCTATCTGCAGGGAAGCCCACCTCTACACCCAGGGCTGGACTTTCCTCCAGGGCTCCAGACCTACTGAAAGTCTCCCCAGGGTGCTTCCCAAGCCCTTCCCACTCAACCAAGGCCCGGCTCATCCTCTCCTGCCCTCCCTTCTGGGTGCCTGGTCTCGGTAAAGGCAGCGCCACCCTCCAGTCGCCAAGCCACACACCTGGGCATCAGTTTTCAATGCTCTCTCTGCATCCATCCAAGTTTACTCAATCTCCAAGTCAAGTGTTGCCCAGTTGATCTCTCTGTCCTCAAGGCCACCTCCTTGTCCAGGCCCCATCAGCTCTCACTGCCTGCGGGTCTGCAGGGTCCCCTCACTGGTCGGAACTCTGGCTCCTGTCCTGCCCCCTCAGTCCATTCTTTGGGAATCCAGTCTGCCCTGCCCACCTCTCCAGCTCCATCTCTCCCCTACGACTTCTTTCAATCCCTCCCGCCCACCCCTGTCTCTCTTATGCTGGGATTTCAAACACCTTAAAATGCATTTGAGGTTTGGACCACTCCTCCCCTCATCCTGCTACCACCAGCAACCTGGAGAACTCAGCATGGATCTCCCCAATCCAAGAAGCCTTCCCTGCACTCCCATTCTGGCCTGGGTGCCCCTCTTCAGTGTCCTTATGGCACCCTGTCCCTACCTAGCAGGGTCCTGACCCCCGGTGTCAAGACCTCGGCCTTGGCAGCCTGTCAGAACCAGCAGGAAGCCCACAGCCCTCACCCTCCTACCACCTGCTATGGAAAGGCCTTGGGCACCATCTTCCCTCTCCCCTGACCCCCAGCTGTAGTGACAGGAGAGCATGTGAGGCAGATGAGCAATGACATGCTGGCCCTGCCGTGGGCAGAGAGCAGACAGTTCTGATTTTCAGGGAGCACGAGAGGCGAGGCACACTCTGCCTTGGGTTTGCTCTCGTGTCTTTAATAATCATCACAGGAGTTAAGAATCGCCCTGGTGAGCACATGCTCAGCAAGCCAGGTGCTGGGATGGTCTACACGCACCATCTCACCGAATTGTCGCAGTGGCCCTTGCTGTTTTACAGGAGAGAACATGGAAGCACACGGAGGTTGAGGCACCTACTTGGCTTCCTCAGGCTATTAGTAGCAGAGCTGGGATTCAGGGCCAGGCCCATCTCTTGTCACTGGACATCAGGAAGGGCTCCCTCCATCCTCCTTTGATGCCGATGGTCTCTTCCCTAACAGCTGCCACAACCCTTCTGCTGCTACCAGATCCTACGTGAACTGGCCTCCTGATGCCTCTTGACTCTCACTCCTTCAGCTCTCCCCTCCCTCAAGCACAGGTCACCCATCTGAGCCTGCCAAACTGGCCCCACCTCAGGGCCGCTGCTCTCGTTGGTCACAGTCCCCAAGAGCATCAGGGGCCTTGCCCCTCCCTCCCAGTGCCTAGGAAGGCCCTGGCACCTTCCCAGACCATTCCATCTGAGGCCGCTGCCCCTCCCCACTAGGAGTTAAGCTCCATGAGTATAGGATGTCGGACTCTGGTGCTCACCTCTCTATCCCAGTGACCAGAACAGTGCCTGGCACATGGCAGACACTCAATAAATGCTTGATGGTGGATGGACTGACTCAGTCAGTGAAACCAAAACACAACAGGCTTTGCCCAGCAAGAAGGACCAAGCCCGCCATCGGGACGTTACACTGACCCCCGGGGGGGCTCTCTCAGCCGTTTCAGAGCAAGTCAGGTCCAGATTTGTGGGAGGTCACTTGGCAGCAGTCTCCTCCAGCTCCCCTCCAAACCTCTTCCCCGCAGTGCTCCCTGTGGGTGTCCCACAGCACCCGCCATACAATTTCTTCTCTACCCTCGGCCACAGGGGCAGTGAGGATGCCCCACCCCACCAGTACCAGTTTCAGATCTCAGCTGGACACTTGAGTCCCCAAAAGAGGTGCAGGCCAGAACTAAGTCACCACCTTCCAGTCCCCTCATGCTGGTCACTCCAGCCACATGGGTCTGTCCTCAGTTTCCCAAAAAGCCCATACCTCCACTGGGAGCCCATTCTCCGCTCATCTTGTCAGGTAAACCTCTCTCCTCCTCCAGGTCTCAGCTTAGATGGCACTTCTTCCAGGAAGCCCTCCAAGACAGCATGAGGCCCTCCTCTGTCCTCTGCACCTGACTCCCCAAGCGTTCCTGTCCTAGCACTTATCACAACTCAGGGGTCAGTGTTATTATTAACCTACTGTATAGATGACAATACCAAGGCCCGCCTAGTTAAGAAGCTGCAGAGCTGAGACTAGAACTCTGAGATGAGAACTTGGGTTGTTCTCGGGTTGTTACAACTTTAGGCTGCCCATCTCCCCCTCTAGCTGCAGCTCCGCGAGGGTAGGTGGGCCACGGCCACATTTGTAGCTCCCAGACTCTGGCATAGTACCTGAACAGACAGTTAGTTTAATGTTAAAGGAAAGCGGCCTCCTCAGCTTCAGGCCCTCACCTTTCTCATCCTCTCCAGGATCCTCTTCACCCAGCAGTCCACAGACACCTCCCACCAACAGCCTCCCTCTTTGTTCTTTGGTCCAAACAAAGCCGTACCCTCCCCCCCCGCCAATATCAATTCATGCAAATGGAACCCCAAGCCCAGAGGCCCACCCAGCTAACTACTCTGCCAGGCAGCCAGGATACCCTGTCACCTGCACCCACCGCCCACTGTGAAAAGGGCTCAACACACTGGACAGGCGGGGAGTGGGTGGCCGAGGGCAGTGGCTGAGTCCTCCAGCCCCAGCTCAGACAAAACTGCAGAACATTTGCTGACGGATCTGCCGCTGAGGGCGCTGGTCCTGTGGACTCATCGGGACATGGGACAGCGGAAGTACAAACAGAGGAAGCAGGGTAGAGAAGACCATGGGTCGGGGGTCAGCCGGACCAGGGTCCAAATCTGGACTGAGCCCCTCTCCGCCCCCTTCAGGTGACCTGCGGACACACCTCCCTTGGTCTGTTTCTTCATTTATAAAAAGGGTTGATAATCATAGGTAGGATAATTATGGGAGATAATATATGTAAAACACTCAGCATAGGGCCAGGCTATATATGCCACAGTAAATAGGACTTCTTATTGTTTAATTTGTAAATTTGGACCACAAAAATGCCTACTCCTTGTGTATTATGAATTATAGAATGTATCTAAGCAAAATTTTCTTGGCTGATAAACACACACAGAAGATACAGGGGTGAGAGGCTTTTTTTTTTTTTAATGTTTATCCCAAAAAAAATTTTTTTAAGTTTGAGAAACACTGATGCTCATCCAAATCTGAGCTTTTATGTAGGAAGTTTCCAGTAAAAGCTGCTTTGGACTTTATGATATGGCACCAGAATTTTGTCTATAAGCTAAATATCATAAAAGTGACTGCTTTATACCAAGACCAAGATTCAGATGAGCTAAGGCAACATAAAAATGTATGGGGAGGGGCTTCCCTGGTGGCGCAGTGGTTGAGAGTCCGCCTGCCAATGCAGGGGACACGGGTTCGTGTCCCGGTCCGGGAAGATCCCACGTGCCGCGGAGCGGCTGGGCCCGTGAGCCATGGCTGCTGAGCCTGCGTGTCCGGAGCCTGTGCTCCGCAACGGGAGAGGCCACGACAGTGAGAGGCCCGCGGACCGCAAAAAAAAAAAAAAAAAAAAAAAGTATGGGGAAAGCCTGGGCATGTGTCAGGTCCTTGACCTCTGACTTTTAGTACATTTTAAAAATCCAACCTCAAAGCCGAATCACGGTGTACAGTTTATACGTCCTTTTCCCTTGAATTTCCATCCCATCTGGTGTGAATCAGCCTCTCCATTAACATTGCAAAACACACTCCACATATACAACATGGGCTGCTGCATGACTCTTCCAGTGGAAAAATTCAAGGGCCAGAGAAAATTATTTCTCAAGCTATTACCTACACTACCACCTGCAGTGTAAACTTTGGAAATGCCTGCTCAGGTAATGAAGGGTTATCCAAATCTTTTTGATAAATATTTTAAACAGCAGAAGAAACATCTGTGGTTACTCGCTCAGCAGCATTCTCAGAACTGCTCAAACCCTGGCCCTGCAAGCTCCTGGTTCATAATAAAATGGAACATTCTGGAAGTCACATCTCAAGGGGAACATTGCAAAGTGAAACAAGGCTCAGAGAAGGAAAATTGAAATGATGGTATGGCCAGGGGAGGTTTTGCAGGAGCTGCAACAAAAGATAGACTATTAGAGCCAAACGTTTTCGTGTTACAGAGAAAAGTTACTTTCCTCTTCTCTAGCTCACAGCCCAGTGCCCGGCTCACAGTAGGTGCACGATAAATATTTGTTGAAGAAATGAATGAATGGTCAAATACATCAGTGATGGAGTGGAAACTGGGGCGATGCTAAATCTCTTGTTCAAAGTCGCATGATTGGTGACAGAGCTGGGGCCAGACTCCAGCCCCCTGACTCCCAGCTCAGCTCCACCACAAGCCCACCCCACACGCGTCCCCCTCTGCAAAAGGCCCAGCAGGAGATGGCTCCTTCTGTGACTGATTGGTGATGACTGACTGGGACTCTGGTAGAGGCACTAAAGCCATTTCCAGCTCTGTGGAAATGAGCCCGGTAGATGACGATATCCATGTCTTGGTGCCTTGACCCCCACGATCACTCCTCTCTAGCTTTCTAGAGTTCTATAATGGGCACTGAGCACTCTGCATAATGCAAAGATAAATCTCAGTGGATCCAGCCAGGTCCAGCCACCTGCAGCCTCAAATGCCAAGAAGAGCCCTTGAAAACTCAAATCTCCCCCTAATCATGGTGCTGCCTGGTCACCCACACTCCTACAGCTACCAATCTAGATTGCTCTACTCCATCCCAGGGATATAGGCACTAGATAGAGGCAGGCTGGTGTGCCCTCTCAGTCTGCACAGTTATGCGTTTACTTCCAGGTGGCAGACTCATCGTCACGGTATTTGCCTGGAAAAGAGTCATAAGCAGCTCTGGGCTGAAAGGAAAGGAGATCCGTCTTTAGGTCACCAAGTTCCTGAGCTCAGCCTGGTGGGATCTTATTTCTGGGCCTCAGTTTCCTCATCTGTAAAGTGGGGAGGTTACAGTAAGGTGCTTTTTAAGTCTTTCCTAAGGGCCCATGAAAAGATGTCCTTCAGTTCTGAAAGCTGTAGACCTTCATTTACTCCTTCTACAGATATTTACTGAGGTTTTACTACGTACTGGGCACTGTTCAAAACAGCCAAAATTTATTCTCTTGGCCAGCAAGTCTCTATCTTTGTCTGGGGGAAAGGGTGTCACAAACCCTCTTGGGAAACAGAGCTGTGACTCTCCCCCCCAGAACCATGCACAGATTTGTACTCACCCCCCCCACCCCCACCCCATACAGCTCCAGGGTCTCAGCACCCTGCAGCCCAGCCGAGGACTCTTAGGTGTCAGATTAAGTGCCAAACTCCAAAGCCTCTGCTGCTTGGCAATGAAACAAAATGGTGGTTTTTCTGCGGGTGGGGTGGGTGGAGGAGGCCGTGTCATGACGCAGCTTGTGATGGCGAGGGCTCTGGCATCAGACAGGCCTGCGTGACCCTGGTCACGTTATACACCTCACAGGCTCCACTTCTCCCTGTACAACGTGGATACTGATGGCATCAACCTCACACGGTGGGAAGATCATTGGAGACAGTGCAACTGGAGCGCTCAGCGTCTGGCCCAGAGCCAGCACCCCCCAGGCAGCAGCTGGGCCTGACACAACCGAACCATTGCACCAGGCCTGGCCCTTCTACCGGCAACTCCCTCCAGTCCCAACCTCAGATTTGCTCATCCTCACTCCCTTTGTTAGAAAATTCCAGATCCATATGCTTGAGATGGATTTCCAATCTGGACAAAGCTCCAGGCCGAGTGGGAATAAAGCACAGGCATCTTGACCTAAGTGAGGAGATGGAGAACTGTGGGGTCTTTGAGGACTTTGTGGATTCAGGAAAAAGAAACAGCCTGTGGCTATAAACTCTCTTAAGTCCTGTCTTCTTCTCCACATCTCTCTTTGGTTTTTACTTTCCCTTGGCCTTTTCCCTCATTAACAAATGAGTGACGAGCATCACACCTCTGCCGGCACAGACCACCTCTTTCATCTCTTATCAGCTTCAGTCCCCTGAGCCCTCCAGCCACTACTCGCTGGCGTCCCTTTCAGTCCAACTTCTGAAGCCGCCTGAGGGATGGCTGGAATGTTTGTAGAGATCCACTTTTACTCTGGCCATAACCCCTCCGAAGACTTCCCACCGGAATTAGGATCAAACCTGTACCTGTTTCCCAGGCCTATGAAGCCCTGCAGATATAGCCTTGTCCACCCTACCAGCCTTATAACCCGGTCACACCCCTGTTCCGTTCTCCGACTCCTGGGCCTCTGCTAGCCCATATGACATATTTGCAACAATTAGAACAAGGGGTCCCTTTCTTAAGACACTTCACTTCCAACTGCTGGTTTGGAAAACCAGCCAAATATGCTTAGTCGAAATAACATACTCATTCCATGTGCCAGAAAATGGAAGTAAAAAAATATGCAGACCCACAACGTCTAGGATGCCTCCCAGGGTTGATCAGTTCACAACCTGCCCACACTTCTATGGTCCTTGAGCAGGCCCAGCTCTTCCTGCCTCACCCTCTGCTGACCTCTGCCCCTACCTCCACCCCTGCTTTATATCATCTGACTGGCTCACCTTAAAGGTCAGCTCCTCAGAGAAGCCCTCCCTGGCCTCACCTTCTGTTCCCTGTCTTATCATGCCACCCCATTTCTCCATGGCACACACATACTTTAAAGTCATTTTGCTTATTTATTTATTGTGAGCCTCCCCCGCTAGGCTATAATCTCCATGTGGGCAGTAGTAATAATGAACATTTATTAAGCACTTGCTGTGTGTGCTAGACACTGCTGGACACTTTACTTCTATTGCCCCATTCAAACTTCACCGCAATGCGGAAGAGGAAACTATATTATTTTTGTCCCCATTTTACAGACAAGGAAACTGAGGCCCACCATGGATACCCAGGGAGTAAGCAGCAGAGTCAGAATTTGCACCTGGGCAGGCTGAGCTCAGTAGAGTGTCTGGGTCTATCCTGCATCCCATGGAGAGTTGTGCAGGACTGTGTCCCCACACCTAGCCTGGCACCTGGCACCTGGCAGGGCCTCAAGAAACATGTTGAATGAATGAACAAGTCATCGAATCTGGAAAGCAGAATTATAGTTTAAAAAGCACCCTCACATCTCACTTGAATCATAAAGTACTCGCAGGGAGGCATCACTATTCTCAACACTTTTAGGATGAAAAAATGGAAGGCCTGGTGAGATCATGAGTAACCTTGGCTGAGATCATAATTCTAAGGGGCTGTTTTAAGCCATTCGTTTATTTTGTGTTTTATTTTAAAATTGCGTGTATATTTTGCACTGTATTTAGTGATATACCTGCATTTGTTTTCTAAACAAAACTAACATCTCAAACTTATATTACTTGTTTTTAAAATGTCTTATTGCAGAGAATTTCAAGCATCAACACAAGTAGAGAGAATGATGTAATGAACCCCCAGGTACCTATCACCCAAATTACTTAATTTTTAAAAACTAACTCTCCCAGGAAGAATTCACAGTAGCTGTCATTTACACGTTTTGTGTAAATATGCTCATTTAATGTTCACAGCCCTCCCTCTAAGAAGTACAAATTAGTATCAGTGTATATTTACAGATGGGGACATTAAGGGTAGGGAGGTCAAGTCAATTGCTGGAAGTCTTGGATCTAGAAGGGGCAGAGCCAGGAGTC
The DNA here is from genome assembly GCF_000442215.2 of Lipotes vexillifer. Classification (NCBI taxonomy): domain Eukaryota; kingdom Metazoa; phylum Chordata; class Mammalia; order Artiodactyla; family Lipotidae; genus Lipotes; species Lipotes vexillifer. The sequence continues at coordinate 4,873,858 of NW_006797481.1, read as the reverse complement.
ACCCAGAGCCTGCCAGCTACTTGGCAGTAAAGTACATGCTCTTAAACAAGTCAAGCCAAGGAAATGGGTCCACGCCCTCTTCCTTTTATACCTAAAGTTTGCATTAAAGTCGCACCATTTCCAAAAGCATCCCACTCCCAATCAGCTAAGGCACCTTGTCGTCCATTCATCCTCTCCTGTCTTCTTTCCCATTCATTCTCCAGTTCCATCAGACACGTGCCAGACCCCTCACTGTGCTGATACACAAAGTCTAGCCAGACATGGACCCAGCCTTCTAGGAGCTCCTAGTCTCAGTGGAAAGGAGAGAAACAGACAGGCATAACCAAAATTCAAGCCGACCCTGACCAGTACCCAGGCATGCAAAATGTATAAGATATATGCTCTGGGCCTCACCCACCCTCTCTCTCCTCCATCAGGAAGCAAGGCCCTGGAGGGCAGGGGGCAGGGAGCAGAGTGGTTAAGGGGTGTGGATTTGGGAGTTGGATTATACTTGGGTTTGAATTCCAGCTCCATCCTTTCCTAGCTGTGTGGCCTTGGGTAAGTCATCCATCATCTCTGAATACCTTGTGAAAGAGGATTGATAAAACCACATATTCTAGAGCCATTGGAGCATTACATTAGATAATACTTAACCCAGTTTCTTCAACAAAGGAAGCTTCCCATCAACGTTGGCCATTACAATTGGCTGTTACTCACAACCAGTTCCCAGTAATGAGTCCCAGCTTGCCTGAGTGAGGCAGCTTTGTAAAAGGGTGTACACTTTTCCCAGTAGGATGCTTTTCTTAATTGCCCTCCCCTCAGAAAATCTGTAAATCTGGAAAATAAAATAAAATAACTTCTTAGCCTTCCTACTCAGCTGGCCAAGGTTTTCGGCCACTTGTGAGAAGAACAATCTGGTGGTCAGTGGAGCAAGGACAAAGATGACCTGATGTTCCCCAGACCCGTGCTGGCACACACCCATCATTCTACAAGCAAACTTATGCCCAGCAGGAGCCAAAGATCAGGCTCAGGCCATACTGGGTCCCATCCAGCCTCTCCCCAGGACTTCCTCCCAGGTTGATAAGGACCAAGAAGATCCCAGAAGGACACCAGGGATCCTGGGACACACAGAAAGCACTTTGCCAACAGAGGTTATCACTGTGTCAGTAGTGGGACAAGCACCAGACCTGGCCTCAGGATCCCTGGCTCCAAGAACCAGGTGCTGCACATATTTGCTGTGTGGCTTTGGGCAGGTCACCAAGCCCTCTGATGCCCAGTCTCCCCATTTGTACAACACAGATAAAAATCACACTTATTGCTCCTGACTGATCATGCCTGTCACAGACCTGCAGGGAATCCCAGCTTTGCCACTTCTGTGATCTTAGTTACTCTAAGCCTCATATTTGTCATCTGTGAAATGTTGCCCCCACCTTCCAGTGCTGTTGAGAAGATTAAATGAGGCAATGTGTGTAGGGTGCTTGGCCCAGGGGCTGGCACACAGTAAGTATTCGGTGATAGAGAATGGATGCTCCATGGTAAAGAATGACCATAGCACCGAGTTTCCTCTTCATCATCCTCAGTTCCCTCTGTGTTTGCTTATTTTATGCTGGACACCAAGCCAAGCATTTGACTTGCGGTATTTCATTTCACCTTCACAAGAGAGCAGGCCTCACGCACAGGACTCGAGCAGCTCTCTTGGGCAACACAGTGGGTCCTCAAGCCAGGCTCTTCCTGCCCCACCCCGGCATGGGTCTGCTACATGCAATTCAGGCACCGATGGCTACACAGCCAGGTAACGGGCCTAAAACTTTCCCCCCAAAGGCCCTCCCAAGCAGGCAGGAGAAGGGGGGCAGAGAAAGAAGTAGGCTTCTCCAATAACAAGTCTGCCCCTAGACAGTCTTCACCTGTAAAATGAGGAGAAAATGCACTGTCTTGAAACCCTGGCTCTCCATGAGGATTGAAAGTGCTAAGTTCTGAGTAAAGGTGAGAGGGTATTATTTATTTTATCCTCCAAAAGGTTTGTCGTTCTAAGAAGGAAGTTTATAGCAATACAGTCCTACCACAAGAAACAAGAAAAATCTCAAATAAACAACCTAACCTTATACCTAAAGCAGTTAGAGAAAGAAGCACAAAAAAACCCCAAAGTTACCAGAAGGAAAGAAATTATAAAGATCATATCAGAAATAAATGAAAAAGAAAGGAAGGAAACGATAGCAAAGATCAATAAAAATAAAACTGGTTCTTTGAGAAGATAAACAAAATTGATAACCCATTAGCCAGACTCATCAGGAAAGAAAGGGAGAAGACTCAAATCAACAGAATTAGAAATGAAACAGGAGAAGTAACAACTGACACGGCAGAAATACAAAGGATCATGAGAGATTACTACAAGCAACTATATGCAAAGAAAATGGGCAACCTGGAAGAAATGGACAAATTCTTAGAAATGCACAACCTGCCAAGACTGAATGAGGAAGAAATAGAAAATATGAACAGACCAATCACGAGCACTGAAATTGACACTGTGATTAAAAATCTTCCAACAAACAAAAGCTCAGGACCAGATGGCTTCACAGGCGAATTCTATCAAACATTTAGAGAAGAGCTAACACCCATCCTTCTCAAACTCTCCCAAAATATAGCAGAGGGAGGAACACTCCCAAACTCATTCTACGAGGCCACCATCACCCTGATACCAAAACCAGACAAGGATGTCACAAAGAAAGAAAACTACAGGCCAATATCACTGATGAACATAGATGCAAAAATCCACAACAAAATACTAGCAAACAGAATCCAACAGCACATTAAAAGGATCATACACTATGATCAAGTGGGGTTTATCCCAGGAATGCAAGGATTCTTCAATATATGCAAATCAATCAATGTGATACACCATATTGACAAATTGAAGGATAAAAACCTTATGATAATCTCAACAGATGCAGAAAAAGCTTTTGACAATATTCAACACCCATTTATGATAAAAAAAAAACCCTCCAGAAAGTGGGCATAGAGGGAACCTACCTCAATATAATAAAAGCCATATATAGCAAACCCACAGCCAGCATCATTCTCAATGGTGAAAAACTGAAACCATTTCCTCTTTCAGGAACGAGACAAGGGTGCCCACTCTCACCACTATTTTCAACACAGCTTTGGAAATTTTAGCCACGGCAATCAGAGAAGGAAAAGAAATAAAATGAATCCAAATTGGAAAAGAAGAAGTAAAACTCTCACTGTTTGCAGATGACATGATACTATACATAGAGAATCCTAAAGATGCCACCAGAAAACTACTAGAGCTGATCAATGAACTTGGCAAAGTAGCAGGATACAAAATCAATGCACAGAAATCTCTTGCACTCCTATACACTAACAACAAAAAATCAGAAAGAGAAATTAAGGAAACACCCCCATTTTCCACTGCAACAAAAAAGAATAAAATACCTAGGAGTAAACCTACGTAAGAAGACAAAAGACCTGTATGCAGAAAACTATAAGACACTGATGAAAGAAATCAAAGATAATACAAACAGATGGAGAGACATACCATGTTCTTGGATGGGAAGAATCAACATTGTGAAAATGACTATACTACCCAAAGCAATCTACAGATTCAATGCAATCCCTATCAAACTACCAATGGCATTTTTCACAGAACTAGAACAAAAAATTTTACAATTTGTATGGAAACACAAAAGACCCCCAAATAGCCAAAGCAGTCTTGAGAAAGAAAAACAGAGCTGGAGGAATCAGTCTCCCTGACTTCAGGCTATACTACAAAGCTACAGTCATCAGGACAGTATGGTACTGGCACAAAAACAGAAATATAGATCAATGGAACAGGATAAACAGCCCAGAGATAAACCCACACACATATGGTCAACCTTATCTTTGATAAAGGAGGCAAGAATATACAATGGAGAAAAGACAGCCTCTTCAATAAGTGGTGCTGGGAAAACTGGACAGCTACATGTAAAAGAATGAAATTAAAACACTTCCTAACACCATACACAAAAATAAACTCAAAATGGATTAAAGACCTAAATGTAAGGTCAGACACTATAAAACTCTTAGAGAAAAACTTAGGCAGAACACTCTGTAACTTAAATCACAGCAAGATCCTTTTTTGACACACCTCCTAGAGTAAGGGAAATAAAAACAAAAATAAACAAATGGGACCTAATGAAACTTAAAAGCTTTTGCACCGCAAAGGAAATCATAAAGAAGATGAAAAGACAACCCTCAGAATGGGAGAAAATATTTGCAAATGAAGCAACTGACAGAGGATTAATCTCCAAAATATACAAGCAGCTCATGCAGCTCAATATCAAAAAAACAACCCAATCCAAAAATGGGCAGAAGACCTAAATAGACATTTCTCCAAAGAAGATATACAGATTGCCAACAAACACATGAAAAGATGCTTAACGTCACTAATCACTAAGGAAATGCAAATCAAAACCACAATGAGGTATCACCTCACACCAGTCAGAATGGCCGTCATCAAAAAAATCTACAAACAATAAATCCCGGAGAGGGTGTGGAGAAAAGGGAACCCTCCTGTTCTGTTGGTGGGAATGTGAATTGATACAGCCACTATGGAGAACAATATGGAGGGTCCTTAAAAAACTAAAAATAGAACTACCATATGACCCAGCCATCCCACTACTGGGCATATACCCTGAGAAAACCATAATTCAAAAGGAGTCATGTACCACAATGTTCACTGCAGCTCTATTTACAATAGCCAGGACATGGAAGCAACCTAAGTGTCCATCAACAGATGAATGGATAAAGAAGATGTGGCACATACATACAATGGAATATTACTCAGCTATAAAGAGAAACAAAACTGAGTTACTTGTAGTGAGGCGGATGGACCTAGCGTCTGTCATACAGAGTAAAGTAAGTCAGAAAGAGAAAAACAAATACCCTATGCTAACGCGCGTATATGGAATCTAAAGAAATGGTACTGATTAATCTAGTGGAAGGGCAGGAATAAAGATGCAGACATAGAGAACGGACTTGAGGACACAGTGGGGGAAGGGTAAGCTGGGACGAAGTGAGAGAGTGGCATGGACATATATACACTACCAAATGTAAAATAGATAGCTAGTGGGGAGCAGCTGCATACCACAGGGAGATCAGCTCGGTGCTTTGTGACCACCTACAGGGGTGGGTTAGGGAGGGTGGGAAGGAGACGCAAGAGGGAGGAGATATGGGGATATATGTATACGTATAGCTGATTCACTTTGCAGTACAGCAGAAACTAACACAACATTGTAAAGCAAATTATACTCCAGTAAAGATAGATATAGATATAGATATAGATATATACAAAGGTTGTCATTTTCTTCATTTCTTATTTTGTCTTGTGTCCTGATAAACTTCTAAGGTTGGAGCAAGAGAAGAAACTAAAGAAAAAAATCAAAGTATTGAACTTAAAAAATTGTTTCTGTTTTTCAGAAACAAAGCAAATTGAGGATAAGAATAAAAAAAGATGAGGAAATGGTTGGCATTACACGTGATCTAACAGGCGAGTGAATGTATATGATTATCAAAGTCCAAGAACTAAATAAGCAAAGGCCACAAAGAAATATTCCCAAGAAGAAAGCAAACAGTTAAACAAGCACATGAAAAATTATCAGTCTCATCGTAATTTATACATGTGTGTACACAGTTAAACACTTATTAAACATGGGGTAAATTATAAAACAGTGAACCAATAATATATATATATATATATATATATATCTGATGATGAGACTGTGTTAATACCTATACTTTCATACATACATAAAAAGCGCCATCATACACTAAGTAGTTTCACACTTTGGAAAATCATATGGTAACATTAAAAACACTTAGATCAATTAATCTTCATAGGAATGTATTCTACATCAAAAGAAAATAACTATGTTTATTCATGTATTTTTTTTTAAGTGGAGTATAATTGCTTTACAATGTTGTGTTGGTTTCTGCTGTACAATGAAGTGAATCAGCTCTATGTATACATATATCCCCACCCTCTTGGACCTCCCTCTACCCTCATCCCACCCATCTAGGTCCTCACAGAGCACTGAGCTGAGCTCCCTGTGAATTGGGAGATTAGGATCAATATATATCTATATACTACTATGTGTAAAATAGATAGCTAGTGGGAACCTGCTGTATCCAGGTAGTTTTAAGTTTATTTCATGAAAGGAGCACAATTGAATAAAATTACAACTGTAAGTATGAAGGTGTAACAACATGGGAAAATGTCACAATATAATATTAAGTGAAAAAGAGCAGAAAACGTATATAGGCATGATGATCAGAACCACTAAAATGACGCCTGCATGGGGACAGATCCTGGCATGCAGAAAAACCAAGCACTTGTACTAAGCGGACGGATAGTGAGGGAGGCTTTGGCCCTTTCCAGATTTCCTTTAAGGCTTTATCATTTTTTTCTATCTCCCTGTTTCTCTAAACTTTGCCCTGAGACCGGCCCTCACGTCCTGGGAGGGGCGAGGAGCCGTATCCTGCCTCCATCACCGCCCCAACTCTCGCCATTTGATTTGGTTCCTAAATTGTGTTGCTGTTTCTTGAAACTGCAGTTCTCAAAACAAGCTGGTCGGAGGGTGTGTGAGCTCAGACAGCAAACAAGCACCAGCAAATACTTCCTTAGAGCCAACACATTCAACCTTGTGTTGGGGCCAAGGAATTTCACATTTGGACACGAAATGTCAGTCCCTACAAAAGGCCCTCTGAGGCTCCGGGAGTGAGCTCAGAACGCTGCCCTTCCCCACGCTTGCTGGCCATGGCACTGGAGCTCCCCAGGCAAGGGCCATGCAGGGTGGGGCTCACTCTACCCCCTTAGCGGCCTTTGGCCACCTCTCAGCCCATTCTGGGTCACGTGCCCCACTGGGAATTTGCCAAATGTTCAGACTTTGCAAATCGTTTTGAGGTGCTCATAGATCTATATGGCGGGATTGATTCACTCAGCATTCACTCATTTGTGCACTAAAACAGGCATGTTTTGAGGGCCTATTATGTACCAGGCCATGAGGATCAATACAACAGGGGGAAAACCTGGTCCCTGCCCTGAAGGAGATCACTGTGTCTGGAAGTAGACAGAGAACAAGAAAATACAATTTCCAATGAATTTAGGTTGGGATATTCTGGGTATAAAGTTATGCTAATATCAAAAGCTAATATTTACTGAGTGCTTATGAGATGCCAGGCTTGGTTCTAGACTCTCCCCGTTACTATTGTTGTGGGTTATGTGGATTATGTGGGTTGTTGTGGGTTATATGGATTATGTGGACCCTCCCCGTTATTATTATTGTGGGTTACGTGGGTTATTGTGGATCACGTGGGTTATTGTGGGTCATGTGGGTCACGTGGGTTATTGTGGGTCACGTGGGTTATTGTGGGTCACATGGGTCATTGTGGGTTATGTTTAGTTCACTTACTCTCCCAACAACCCCAGAGGAAGATACTAGTATTATCCTATTACAGATGAGGAAACTGAGGCACAAGAAAAATGCAATAACTTGTTCCAGGCTGGTCAGCAAAGAAGTTTCAGACCTGCGACCCCCACCAGTGCTCAGGCTGGTAACCAAGCAGCGCCTGTCACAGTGTGACTCACTCAGGGACATAAGGGGCTGATCAGTAAATGGAAGGAGGCCAGCAGGACTCCTTGGGCTCTAACTGTGAACAGATGCCTTGGTGTTCTGGATTACGCCTTGTTCCTGAGCTGGGTTAATAGCAGGAGCCTCCCTGGGAGGATCAGCCCTCACATGGGCCGACCCTTCTGGGTTCTGAGTGATGGGGAAAGGATCAGGCCCCAGACAGGGAATTGCTCACTTAGGGCCATGCTGAGTGCACCCGTGTGGACAGCCAGGCTCCTCTCCCCGGGCCTCCTGACCTCCCTCCAAACACCCCTTCCCTTCAACAGCAAAGGATGACTCCAGAGTTAGACTCAGCAAGTCCACATGCACTGGATGAGACCGCACAAATACAGAGTCACATTAAGAGACAGAACGTCTTTTTAGGCTGAAACCAGGAAGAAAGAAAGGCAGTTCATAGAGGTCACAGTTAAAAACATAGGCCTGAGTTCGGTATCTTGCTGTGTGACTTTGGCACTTCTTGGTACCTCAGATTCTACATCTGTAAAATGGGGATAATAACTGTACCTGCTTTATAAGAATGTTATGAAGATTGAATGAGTTAGTACATGTGCACAGAAAAAGGGGCTGGCACATACACCCCAGTTTTCTCATTTGTAAAACAGGGACGCTAATAGCATCGCATAGGGTCTTTTCTATGATTACATAAAATAAGAAAATAGTACCTGTGAAAGTGTTTCCAACTCTGTTAAATGCCACCAAGTGCAAGAGATCAAAAATTCCCAATATCTGCTAGAAACATTTGCTTATTTATTCAACACATGATAACTAAATAAATGATACTAAATTATAAGTGTGTGTAATCTTCCCCTCTCCCTGCTTCTAACAGAATGCTTCTGTGTACATGCTTGGTGTTGGCTTTCTATGATATTAATGGAGGTAAAGGGTAAAAAACACACACACACACACACACACACACACACACACAACTTGAGAAACCAGAGATAAGCTGATATATGTGGGAAAGAGAACTATAACTCTCACCAGAGTTAGAAAAGAAAAGAAGAGGGAAAAAAAACAGCCCTAATCTAAAAGGTGAAGGTGGAAGAAAAAAAAAAACATAACAGGGACTTCCCTGGTGGCGCAGTGGTTAAGAATCCGCCTGCCAATGCAGGGGACACAGGTTCGAGCCCTGGCCCTGGAAGATCCACATGCCGCAGAGCAACTAAGCCCGTGCACCACAACTCCTGAGCCCGCATGCTGCCACTGCTGAAGTCCGCGTGCCTGGAGCCCGTGCTCCACAACAAGAGAAGTCACCACAATGAGAAGCCTGCACACTGCAACGAAGAGTAGCCCCCGCTCGCCACAACTAGAGAAAGCCCGTGCGCAGCAACGAAGACCCAAGACAACCAAAAATAAAAATTTAAAAAAAAAAAAAAAGAACAGACACTAAGAAGGAAGTTTGCAAATCTGGAAATAGAGGAGAGAGATGTTGGAGGTGACTGCCATGGATATGAGAAAATAAGAGTGCAGGGAGGCAGGCAAATATTAACTGAGCTTCTCTACACACCAGGCACTGTGCTAGGCTCCAAATTCACAAGCTCTGGTCCTCACAGAGCTTGAGACATAGCATAAGCAACTGGCCCGCCCCCTACCCCACTCTCTCATCCTGGGGGTTGCCAGTCCCCACAGACACCGACAGTCTCTCCTCTTCAGCCCCGAGGGCACCTCTCAGGTCAGGCCCTTGCCATCTGTCCCTGGATTATTTTGTCAATGGGCTCCCTGCCTCTAGCTGCAATCCCTCCCCCGCAATCCATTTTCTACACTGCTGCCAAAATGTTCTTTTTTTTCCCCAAATGCGAATCTGATCACGACTTTTGCCCCTATTTTAAATCTTTAAATCTTGACTTCCTCCTCACCCCTTATAGGAAGAAGCAGTAATGCCCAGGCTCTCACGCAAGGGACCTGAGTCTGGCCTAACCCATGACCCCTCCCTCCCCTATATCCTCTGCATCTCATATCCTCACATTTTCACACTGTCTGAAAAACCCACTAGAGTCCTCTTTTTCACCTCTTGCTCTTTCAAACTCAGCCCGGCCTCACTCCTCTTTTCTGGGTATCGCTCACCAGGCCCCCACCTCGGACAAAGCTAACCCTTCCCTTTCTAGGGCATTTCTCTCTTTTCTCAGCAGTGATTTGTATACATCTGCCCCTGATACTCAACTGCCACCAATTTAGGGACAGTAATGCATCATGGTCTCCTCTAGCACAGTGCCAGGCATGCGGTAGATGCACAAAGAAGTTTTGTTACTGATGGTGACAGAGATGACAGGGGACAGAAAGATACATCCTGCTGTTGGGAGGGTGTGGCACTACCAACTTAGTAATTCAACTTGAATTTATGCATGGTGGAAACTTGCTGCTTTTGAATGGATCTATTTTTTTCTAACTCATGGCACATGTGGACCAAGAGAAGTCAATGAACTTTCAGATAATAAAATGTTCTCAAATGACACGGTGAGCCACGATCATTTTCAAACAATAAAAACAAAATAACAGTAAACATAAATATGAAAATTAAAATCTAGAACACACCGCCCAGAGGTAACCACTGCTGACATTCCTGCAGTGGACTCTTCAGAACGTTTTCCCGTGCACGTGTTACATCTGTCTGCGCAGTGTGATATGACCCAGGCTTTCCATGCCCAAAGGGCTCCAGCCTCCCAGAACCTGGTGGAACTTCCCCCAGTTGGTTGGCGCCAAGAGACTTTCCATTTGGGGCTTTGGCCCTGGGCAAAGACATAGCTGGCCCCAGTCCCAACTTGGGGCCATCTCCAGGCAGACACAAAAGGGGCATTTTTCTTTCTCTCGTGTACAGAGTGTGCTCCGGACTGGGAGTTTTTCTGGGTTATGAGATTCAACTCAATTGGAAAAGATCATCTGAGGTTTCCCAAGAAAGTCAGATGAAAAGACAGCATACACTGAAGTTTTATTTTTGTCCAAAATGATTATGAATTATGAAAGCTGAGGGAACAGCTGGCTTTTGTGGGAAAAGAAGGAGTATGGGTAAGATCTGTAAACTGATAGAACCATTGAAATGACCCTGAAAGGACCATTGAGCTATGGGAGGGACTCAGCAATGAGTCTCTCTCACTTCCCTGTATCCTCCAATGGGGCGTTCACATAAGGAAGTCTGTGACTGAGGGATATGGGTGAGTTAATGTTAGGATTTGCCCAATGCCAGGGCTGAGTCCCATAGGACCCACTGGAGGTCCTCTGTTATGGCTGCCAAGGAAATGATAACACACTTTGGGGAAAGTCCATCTGTTGGTACTACCCTATGGAAGCCATAACTACATAGGGATTTATACTTTGACCCAGTAATCTCACATCTAGGAATCTACCTGCACATATGAAACAACAAGGCAAAAATTGGGATTATTTGCAATTGCAAAATACTGGAAACAACACAAACGATCTTCATAGATGAGTTGAATAGAAACTACAGTAATCCATTTAAGGAAATTCTGTGCATCTGTAGAAATAAATGAAGAAAATCCCTATGAATTCACGTGGAGCAATTTCCAGCACATATAGTATTAAGTAAAACAAGCAAAATACCAAAAACAAATGTATTTTATATTTTGCATAAGAAAAGGGGAAATATACATATATATGTATGCTTAGTTTTGCAAAAATAAACAGAGAAGCAAGAAACTAGAAGCCGATAAACATGGAGAGGGGACAAGGTGAAGGAGGTGGAGATGGCAGAGAGACATCTATGAATTTACCTTTTTAGATATGGTTTAACTTGGAGTGTTTTATATATCCAAAATCAAAATTAAATCTAAAGTATTTTTAAAATCAAACTCTAAATTTGACATAAAGAGAAACAAGCAAGTCTTACTGTGCATCATATGAGTGGTAGGTATGAAATAACTATACAGAGAAAACCATTAATTCAAGTAATTTTGGACAGAGTATTCTGACCGTTTATCGTTACATGACATTTTCTAATGACAAAAAGGACTGCAAAGACATATTGAACTTAATGTAATAGGTTTGTCGTTGGTAGAGATACTGGTGGTATAATTCTGAAACTATTTTTCTGTGTGTGTCTATTGAAGGATAGAGCAAATGAGTAAATATTTGATGTTGTTGGGGACCAGGGTTTTAACTGTGGAGAGGGGAGATACAAATATAGAATGGGGTAAGGTGAAGAAAAACTTGTTATTAGATTTGAATTAAATATATCAGTGCATATTCATGGTTTTAAAGAATATGTAGTTCTTGGTTCCATTCACTAAAAAGGCCTAGAAGCAATGACACCCTAGTAGCAATGAGCCCCCTAGAGCCCAGATATTGTTTTCTAAATATCATACCCCACCAAAAGGAACCTGGGCTCCTTGGAGATATAGCTAATTCTAGGACTGAGATGGAATAAATACAAGTTAAGCCTGAAACACCTTGCTTTGACGGCAAGTAAACACATGCTCCAAGACCAAAGAGGTATGTCAAAAGGACACAGGAGCCAATATGAAGGAGTTCCCACTAGCCAAATTTGAGACAATATGAGAAAAAGAAAAAGCAATAATGATGATAATTTATTAAATACATCAAATTTAAAAATTAGATCTGAGTCCATAATATTAAAAAACAAAAGATTAATATTAAAAACAAAACAAAAGATGTTTACTGAAAGAGAAAAGAAGGAGGAAGGAAGATTTTAATGGTATTTATTGTATTATTCTTGTGGTTTATCTGCAGGGTTTAGAATTTTCAAGATTAGAAGTTGAAGGGATCATTGCCAAAAAAAATTGCAGTTATATGAGGTGATGGGTGTGTTAACTAACCTTATTATAGTAATTATTTCACATAAATGTATCAAATCACGTTGTACACCTTAAACATACACGATGTTATATGTCAATTATATCACGATAAAGCTGGGGGAAAATAAAATATTCAATTTTTTTACAAGTTGAAGGGGAAAAAGAAACATGCGTGAAGGGAAGGACATACAAGTAAGATGCTAAGAAATGGGTCAGGAGACCCCAGTAGCCAGTTGTTCCCAAAGGGGTGATAGCGCCCCCTAGAGAGGGCTTACAAAGTAAAGTCTCCCTGTTCCCCACAGTCAATGTTCTCAGAGTTGTTTCAGAGACTGTCAGTCTCTGTATAGACAAGCACGTACACATGTATTTTCTCCATTTTCTTACCCAGTGGGAATACACTGTACACTGTTCTGTGCCTTTGTTTTTTCTCCCTGCAATACGGTGCTTGGACTTTGTTCCATGGCCCATAGAACTTCTGTGTTCCTTTCTGCAGCCGTTTGTCATTCCATTGCCTGAATGGACCGTAATTCACACAACCAGGTCCTATATGATGGGCATTCGCTCCCTCTCACGGTTTGGCTGGGTCCATCTCCCTTCTTTTCTACCCTTCACCTCCTTACCTCCTTGCCCCTTTGCTTGTCCACACCCAGCACTGGCGTTGATCACTAATGTCAGCCCTGAAACTGTAAGGTGACCAACTTGTTCTGGTTTGCCTGGGACTGTCCTGGTTTAAAAACTGAAAGTCTTGCACCCCAGGAACTCCCCCTGTCCTGGGCAGACCAGGGTGGTTGGTCACTCTACCTGGGAGCAAAGTGTCTAGTGGCCTCAGCAGGAGGCAAAATGTGCTCCTGAGTAGAATTCACCTAACCCTCTCCAGAAAGGTCCTCCAGACGCCTCTGGCCAGGCCCCAGAATCTAAAGACCTGTGAGAAAGGAACGCTTCCTGCCCGTCTGCATCTTCAGACGAGGCTGCCCCACCCCTGAGTCCCTCACCTGGACTGCTCAACCCCTCTCAGAGGCATTCACACGAAAGTCCAAAGCTCCCCCAGTGGTTTGAATGCCTGGAAATGGCATAGCAAACGAACCCAGATTGTCATTTCTTCCCCGTGATTCAATCAGCTTGGCCTGGCTCGGGGGAATCCCCTTGTTTTAATCATGTTTCTCTTCAAAATTCACTCTTGCTAGGAGCAAGGGATGCCAGTCATGTATCTTTGGTTCAAATCGTCTCTCACCTATTCTTTCCTCGTAATTTAATAAGCTACTAATTTTATTGAGAGACTACCTTTAAATGATATGCCAGAGACTTAAAAAGGAAAAGCAAACATTGGGGTCCCCAGGGAAATGCTGTGCTCGCATCCGCAAGTCATCCCCAGAAAGATCCATCAGGCTGACAGCCAACCGTGTCCTGGTTGGGGAGTGAAGAGCAGCAGTGCCCCCAGGGACCCCTGCTGTCTGCCTCAGACCTGTGACCGGGAGGTGGGCTGTGGTGGCCAATGAGGGGCTGCCGGCCTCCAGGGCTGGGGGTGAGGCCCCCGGCTGGTTCTAGCAGGTCCTAATGAGTCTGTTCCATAAGGTCTCCTCATATGCTGATTGACCTGGAGGGAAAACTGGCCTAGGAGACACAGGCCCTGGAAGGAGGCAGCAAGAGACAAGCGGAGGACAGGGGCCTGGGACCCGCTGGGCCACATAGGCCAGAAGGGGCAAGACGGGGGCATGGGAGAAGGCTGATGCTCTGACCCCTCAGCCTTGGCGCAGGCTCTGTGTCAGCCCCCTTTCCTCACCAGTGATGGCAGGGCTCTGCCCCCAAGGCAGGGCAGACAGGAGCAGGCACTGCTCCTCCTGTCACCCTTCACCCCCTAGGGCTCTGTGCCAGCCTGGGCTCAAGTCTGTTAAGGAAGTATTTTTTTTGTTTTGGGTTTTTTTTTTTGCAGTACGCGGGCCTCTCACTGTTGGGGCCTCTCCCGTTGCGGAGCACAGGCTCCGGACGCACAGACTCAGCGGCCATGGCTCACGGGCCCAGCCGCTCCGCGGCACGTGGGATCTTCCCAGACCGGGGCACGAACCCGCGTCCCCTGCATCGGCAGGCGGACTCTCAACCACTGCGCCAGCAGGGGAGCCCTGTTAAGGAAGTTTTGCTCGGCCAGCTCAGGGTTACTCCTCTGCCCTGGGACAGCCTCTACTTGGCTCCATATTCCTTAAACACCCCCTTTCAACAGAGGGTGACTAACTCTTCTAATCTCTTCTAACCCCAACTTCTGACACGCAGGGCTACAAAAGCAGCCCTCGGACACAGTTTGGCCGTTCCTCAAAAAGTTAAACCTGGAATTATCAAATGACCCAGCAGGCCCGCTCCTAGATGTACGTTGAAAACCTATCTTCACATAATAACTAGCCCAGGAATGTTCATAGCAGCACTGCTCACAATAGCCAAGAGGTGGCAACAACTCAAAACTCCATCAGCTGATGAATGGATAAATAAGATGTAGTTTATCTGAACCATGGAATGTTATTCAGCAATAAAAAGGAATGAAGTGCTGACAAGAGCTACAGCATGGACGAACCTTATGCTAAGTGAAAGAAGCCAGACACCAAAGGATAAATATTGCATGATTCCATTTATATGAAATGCCCAGAGTAGGCAAATCCATAGGACAGAATATACAGATTAATGACTGCAAGGGGCTGGGGGAGGGGGCATAGGAGTGGCTGCTAATATTAATAGATATGAGGTTTCTCTTTTGGACGATGGAAAGAAATGTTCTGAAATTAGATAGTGGTGACAAACGCACAACACAGTGAAAATACTGAAACCCCGCTGAACTGTATACTTTCAATTGGTGAACTTTATGTTTTGTGAATTATGTCTCAATTTTTTTTAAAGAAAGCAGTCTGCTGGAGTCACCCTTTGACCCCGGCACTGTTCTATATTCGCGGCAATCTTGTTCCTCTAAATGGTCTTTAAAGTCCCTACACTGCCCTCTACCGCCCACGGGCAGGCTGTCCTCCACCCTGGCGCAACTTACAGACGTTGCCCGGTTCTTCCCTGCCCCAAATACCCCTGCTGCTGGCGAGCAGAAATATCTGGGGAGAATGAGGGGGTGACATCCAGGACAGCATACTGAGACACAAATCAGGCCATACGACATCTCTGTCCCTGGAAGTCCCCTGGCCCAGCTACCAGCAGGGTCTCCCCTCTGACCAGTCATCACTCCGGCCCCCCCCTTCCTCCAGCCACCAACCTTCCTGGAGGGCAGACCCTCCATGCTGGACCGTGAGGTCCTCCTCTTTGCAGCAAAGCCCAAGGCGTGGCCTCAGGGGTCATTTCTTCTAAAAGATCTTTTCTCTCCTCCCTGCTACGGCATTGCCATCAGTCCTCTGCTCCAGCCCAGGAACTAGAAACTTCGAGAAAGTCAAGTCTCCCAGCTACCAAGAAGGGGTGTGGATCCCCAACATAGACCCTTGAGGTCTCCTATGGTGAGGGCTGGGGCTTAAGGGTGCCAAAGCACCAGGAACTTGCCCTCGGGAGCCATGTTTCCGTCTGGCTGTTACTTTTACTCGGAATGATGCTGTGGGTAAAGCTCTGCCCAGCCCCCCCTACCCCGCTTCTTCCCTAATTTTCTTGGCTCAGGGCAGCTTTGCAATCAATCCTCCCATCTAAACCCAGGACTCAGAAGCACTCCATGGCTCTGAAACATGCTAATTAGGTTTAGGCAAGAGAGCTCAATAAATTGGAGCAAAACAGCTATTGATTCAGCTATCAACTCTCCCGGAGACGCACAAAGCAGGGCTCCAAAGAAAACAGGAGGAGAAACAAAGAAATCACCTAAGAAGCCCATTTACTCCCCAAAGGTTTGGTTTTCATAGCAAATTTTTTTAAGAAAATGCCAGCTGGGGGAAGACGTCTTAACAAGTGCAAGCGGAGCAGGCCTCAGCTCCTTTGCTTAAAATTCCTTCCATCTCAAGTACAGTCCCGACAGTGCCAGCTCTCTGGGAGAAAGATACAGGAGACAGTGGCCGCGGAGCCCTGAGGTCATTCAGGCCATGCCTCAGAGAGGAGCTGAGCTCAGACCTCCTCCCCACCTCATTCAGAGAGAGGTGAACAGCAGGGAGGAGCTGCTGCTTTTAGTGAGCGTGGCCTCATGCCAGGCACTGGACGTGCCGGTCTCAGGC